>NC_091282.1:824224431-824540264 GCF_032444005.1 Ranitomeya imitator | reverse complement strand
GCGTCCAGGGCCTCTTCGGGACCGGCAAGGGCAAAAGCAACCCACTGGCACGAGAACAGCAGGGCTTAGCCCGAGCACAAGTCCCACAGGACTGCACAAAAGAATGCACATCCCGTGACAAAGAAGGCCACCAAAAGGATCTAGCCACCAAGTGTCTGGTACCAAAGATTCCAGGATGACCCGCCAACACCGAACAATGAACCTCAGAGATAACTCTACTAGTCCATCTATCAGGGACAAACAGTTTCTCCGCTGGACAACGGTCAGGTCTATCAGCCTGAAACTTCTGCAGCACGCGCCGCAAATCAGGGGAGATGGCAGACAAAATTACCCCCTCTTTGAGAATACCCGCCGGCTCAGGAACACCCGGAGAGTCAGGCACAAAACTCCTTGACAGGGCATCAGCCTTCACATTCTTAGAGCCCGGAAGGTACGAAACCACAAAATCAAAATGGGAGAAAAACAGCGACCATCGAGCCTGTCTAGGATTCAACCGTTTGGCAGACTCGAGATAAGTCAAATTCTTGTGATCCGTCAAGACCACCACACGATACTTGGCTCCTTCAAGCCAATGTCACCACTCCTCGAATGCCCACTTCGTGGCCAACAACTCTCGATTGCCAACATCATAATTGCGCTCAGCAAGCGAGAGTTTTCTAGAAAAGAAGGCACATGGTTTCATCACCGAGCCATCAGAACTTCTTTGCGACAAAACAGCCCCTGCTCCAATCTCAGAAGCATCAACCTCGACCTGAAACGGGAGCGAAACATCTGGCTGGCACAACACAGGGGCAGAAGAAAAACGACGCTTCAACTCCTGAAAAGCCTCTACAGCCGCAGAGGACCAATTGACCACATCAGCACCTTTCTTGGTCAAATCAGTCAACGGTTTAGCAACACTCGAAATATTAGCGATGAAGCGATGGTAAAAATTAGCAAAGCCCAGGAACTTCTGCAGGCTCTTCACAGATGTCGGCTGAGTCCAATCATAAATGGCCTGAACTTTAACAGGGTCCATCTCGATAGTAGAAGGGGAAAAAATGAAACCCAAAAATGAAACCTTCTGAACCCCAAAGAGACATTTCGACCCCTTCACAAACAAGGAATTCGCACGAAGGACCTGGAACACCATTCTGACCTGCTTCACATGAGACTCCCAATCATCCGAAAAGACCAAAATATCATCCAAATATACAATCATGAATCTATCCAGGTACTCTCGGAAGATGTCATGCATAAAGGACTGAAACACAGATGGAGCATTAGAAAGCCCGAATGGCATAACCAGGTACTCAAAATGGCCCTCGGGCGTATTAAATGCTGTTTTCCATTCATCGCCCTGTTTAATTCGCACAAGATTATACGCCCCTCAAAGATCTATCTTGGTGAACCAACTAGCCCCCTTAATCCGAGCAAACAAATCAGACAGCAGCGGCAAAGGGTACTGAAATTTGACTGTGATCTTATTAAGAAGGCGGTAATCAATACAAGGTCTCAAAGAGCCATCCTTCTTGGCCACAAAAAAGAACCCTGCTCCCAACGGTGATGACGACGGGCGAATATGACCTTTCTCCAAGGATTCCTTTATATAACTCCGCATAGCAGCGTGCTCTGGCACAGATAAATTAAACAGTCGGCCCTTAGGAAACTTACTACCAGGAATCAAATTAATAGCCCAATCGCAATCCCTATGAGGAGGTAAGGCACCGGATTAGGGCTCTTCAAAGACATCCCGGTAATCTGACAAAAACTCAGGGACTTCAGAAGGAGTGGAAGGCGAAAGTGACAGCAATGGAACATCACCATGTACCCCCTGACAACCCCAGCCGGACACAGACCTAGATTTCCAATCCAATACTGGATTATGGACCTGTAGCCATGGCAACCTCAAAACGACCACATCATGCAGATTATGCAACACCAAAAAGCGAATATCCCCCTGATGTGCAGGAGCCATGCACATGGTCAATTGGGCCCCGTACTGAGGCTTATTCTTGGCCAAAGGCGTAGCATCAATTCCTTTCAATGGAATAGGATACTGCAAGGGCTCCAAGAAAAAACCACAGCGCCTAGCAAACTCCAAGTCCATCAAATTCAGGGCAGCACCTGAATCCACAAATGCCATAACAGAATAGGATGACACAGAGCAAATCAGAGTAACGGACAATAGAAATTTAGACTGTACCGTACCAATGGTGGCAGACCTAGCGAACCGCTTAGTGCGCTTAGGACAATCGGAGATAGCATGAGTGGAATCACCACAGTAAAAACATAGCCCATTCCGACGTCTGTGTTCTTGCCGTTCAGCTCTGGTCAAAGTCCTATCACACTGCATAGGCTCAGGTCTATGCTCAGATAGTACCGCCAAATGGTGCACAGCTTTACGCTCATGCAAGAGTCGATCGATCTGAATGGCCAAAGACATAGACTCATTCAGACCAGCAGGCATGGGAAATCCCACCATGACATCCTTAAGGGCTTCAGAGAGACCCTTTCTGAAGATTGCTGCCAGGGCACATTCATTCCACTGAGTGAGCACAGACCACTTTCTAAACTTCTGACAATATATCTCCGCTTCATCCTGACCCTGACACAGAGCCAGCAAGATTTTCTCTGCCTGATCCACTGAAATAGGTTCGTCATAAAGCAATCCAAGCGCCAGGAAAAATGCATCAACATTACGCAATGCCGGATCTCCTGGCGCAAGGGAAAATGCCCAGTCTTGAGGGTCACCACGTAACAAAGAAATAATGATCTTTACTTGTTGAACAGGGTCACCTGAGGAGCGAGGTTTCAAGGCAAGAAACAATTTACAATTATTTTTGAAATTCAAGAACTTAGATCTATCACCAAAAAACAAATCAGGAATTGGAATCCTAGGCTCTGACATCGGATTCTGAACCACAAAATCTTGAATGTTTTGTACACTTATAGTCAGATTATCCATCAAAGAGGACAGACCTTGAATGTCCATGTGTACACCTGTGTTCTGAACCACCCAGATGTAAAGGGGAAAAGAGAGACAAAACACACTGCAAAGAAAAAAAAATGGTCTCAGAACTTCTGTTATCCCTCTATTGAGATGCATTAGTACTTTGGGCCACCTGTACTGTTATGACCTGGTGGTCAGGACAATAATGGACCTGGTGGTTAAGAGCACATGGAATGACCTGATAGTTACTTATAATATAGGACGAGCTCTGGGACGTGGGAACTCTGCTGACCGCAATCCCTAAGCCTATCACACACACTAGAAATAGCCGTGGATTGCTCCTAACGCTCCCTATGCAACTCGGCACAGCCTAAGGAACTAGCTAGCCCTGAAGAGAGAAAAATAAAGCCTACCTTGCCTCAGAGAAATTCCCCAAAGGAAAAGGCAGCCCCCCACATATAATGACTGTGAGTAAAGATGAAAATACAAACGCAGAGATGAAATAGATTTAGCAAAGTGAGGCCCGACTTACTGAACAGACTAAGGATAGGAAAGGTAGCATTGCGGTCAGCACAAAAACCTACAAAAAGACCACGCAGAGGGCGCAAAAAGACCCTCCGTACCGACTCACGGTGCGGAGGCGCTCTCTCTGCGTCCCAGAGCTTCCAGCAAGCAAGACAACAATCAAAATAGCAAGCTGGACAGAAAAATAGCAAACCAGAGAAAAACAAGCAGGCACTTAGCTTCTGCTGAGAAGACAGGACACAAGAACGATCCAGGAGTGAACTAGACCAATACTGGAACATTGACAGGTGGCATGGAGCAAAGATCTAAGTGGAGTTAAATAGAGCAGCCAGCTAACGAATTAACCTCGTCACCTGTGGAAGGAAACTCAGAAACACCCACAGCCAACAGAGGAAGTCCATGGATAGAACCAGCCGAAGTACCATTCATGACCACAGGAGGGAGCCCAACAACAGAATTCACAACAAATTCCCCAAAGGAAAAGGCAGCCCCCCACATATATTGACTGTGAGTTAAGATGAAAGTCACAAACACAGAAATGAAACAGGTTTTAGCAAAGGGAGGCCAGACTTACTAAACAGACTGAGGATAGGAAAGGTATCTTTGCGGTCAGCACAAAACCCTACAAAAAGACCACGCAGAGTGTGCAAAAAGACCTATGCACCGACTCACGGTGCGGAAGTGCCACTCTGCATCCCAGAGCTTCCAGCTAGCAGGGCAAGATCATGATAGCCAGCTGGACAAGGAAACAATGAACAAATAAATAACTAGCAGGGACTTAGCTTCTGCTGGAGTAGACAGGTCACCAGAAAGATCCAAGAGCGAACTGAACCAATACAAGAACATTGACAGCTGGCATGGAGTAACGATCTGAGTGGAGTTAAATAGAACAGCCAGCCAAAGAATAAACTACGTCACCTGTGGAAGGAAACTCAGAAGCAGCAGCTCCATTCACAGCCACCAGAGGGAGTCCATGAACAGAACTCGCCGAAGTACCATTCATGACCACAGGAGGGAGTTCGATAACAGAATTCACAACAGTTTACCCAGTGTGTCATCAGGGAAATGTATCAACCCTGTCCACAATTACTTGTCCACGTGTCTGTGGTTAGGTGGACCTTCCCTGCAACTGCGTAGGCCAGAGCATGGCTGATATTGTGTAACACGTGCTTATGTAGGGCAGGGATGGCACACTGGGAAAAAGAGTGTCGGCTGGAAATCGAGCACCGTGGGGCTGCCACAGCCAAGAGGTCGCAGAAAGACTCACAAGTAGAAACAGAAACATTTCCAGGGCTAGCAATCTGGTAATGTGGGTGTTTAGTGTTTGGGCCTATGAGTGGGTGCCTGGATATTTCTCCTTTCTACTAAACGCCTGGGGCAAGGACAAGTAAACTCTGTGCTAGGACAAGGAAGTGGGCGTGGTCGCTGACTGTTTTGTATGTCCAACCTCTGGTTGTGGGCAGGAGGCATCAGCTTCTGCTTCATGGTCAGCAAATTGGGAAGGCCATAACACAGTGAAAGGGGTAGTGGTTTGACTCTCATACACAGATTTTGTACCCACCTACTGGTCTGCTTGGCTGCCATGTACTTTTGCATGCTGGTGGTGCTCAGGTTGGCAGTGTTCTTGCCTCTTCTTAGCTTGGTTTGACAGATGCTGCAAATTATAGTTGTTTTGTCTGAAAGACTTTTAGATAAAAAACTGCCATACAGGGGAATAACACACCCTTGGCCTGTTATCTAGCCTATTGGGGAACTCTTTGGAACAGTTGACCGAGTTCTACCTCTTGGCCAACTGTTGCCTCTTCTTGCCTTTTTTCTTGCTACGGATCCATCCCTTTCTGCACTGCTGTGCTCGCCACCTTGCCAGGTTGAATCAGTGGTCTCATCATTGAACACATCATCTTCCAATTCCTCAATCTGATTCTAATTAACAGTTGAGATTTGAGGCTGAACAGATGGCAAATGTGCATCATGATTACCCACCATCTCTTTAGACATCAATTGACCGGGATGGTCAATGTGAACGTGCCTCTTTCCCGGCCGTGGGAGCTCAAATGTTTGGGCATCATTGCACTCCGCCTCCAAATTCACTGCATCTAGCCATGTGTGGCTATTTTTTTTTTTTTAGATTACAGCTTTACTATACACTGACGTAACTTACAGGTAAATAGTCTCGTTTGCGTATTTCTGCAGGCTTTGTGCCAGTGGCACAACTGCTAGATAAAGAGATGCTATTTTTTAAACCAATATAAAATTATGATTTTTTTTTTCAATTGCCTTGCTGACACACTCAAAATGCAGTGTAATGAAGATTATTGCCTCTGCTAAATTGTCATGCAAGATTATCTCTACTAGATTATGCCAGTCACACAACTGCTAGATAAAGATACGCTATCTTATAAACGAAAGGAAAATTATGGTCTTTTACAATCGTCTTGCTGACACACTCCAAATGCAGAGTAATGAAGATTATTGACCCTGCTAAATTGTCACGTGCAATTATCTCTACCCGGATTGCGCCAGTCGCACAACTGCTAGATAAATTTTAATACACAAAAGCAGTGATTGAATCCCTAGCAAATGATGCTAATAATAATCAAAAACAATTATATGGTCCAGTGGGACAAAAAGTTTTCTAGCATCCAAATAGAACTGTATAAAAAGCTGTTCTACGCTACAACAGAGAAAGCATATAAGAAGAGGTGTAAGATGAACAATAAAATTACAATATTTCATTAGAAATAATTTAAAAGATGAGCAATGTTAAAAAAGTGCCAATATAGTGCAAGGCAATAAGCCAAAGAAAGTAAGTGGCACCACCAGATTGAAGGCAAGAGTAAGATGTAATGTTAGTAGACAACGTAGTCAAAGATTGAAAACACACAAATAAGTACCAACATAAATAAAACTTGCATCCAGAGACTAGAAAAAAATCATATAGTGTATTGACTATATTCCCTTAACCCTCAAAATTATAGCTAAAGTGCCTGCAATACACATTGGATAGAACACTGGCGCATAGATGTGAAGACCATAGTATCCTTCATTGATGTAAAGAATCTTATAAACATATCTTACCTCACCATCCGATGATGCCACTTCCCCTACACGCATTTCGACGGCGTGCCTTCATGCCCCTGACTAATCTTCACAGCAAAGTGTTGAAAATCTGTTTAGGGTTGTGAGACAGGGAGGATATGAGAGATGAGAAATAAGTTTGTTTTGCGGCAGTGAGCGTGGACTTGAAGCTGGCGAGGGACTGCTTGTATGTGATGAAGTGCTTAGCAGAGTGGGATCTCTTCCATCTCCGCTCAGCGACCCTGGAAGCTATTAAGTAGAAGCTCCCTTTTGAGCTAGTACTGCCATGAGTCTTCCTGGGAATGATGCAATAAGTTTTTCACACCTGGATTTGGGGATCCTCTGCCATTCTTCCTTGCAAATCCTCACCAGTTCCATCAGGTTGGATGGTGAACATTGGTTGACAGCCATTTTCAGGTCTCTCCAGAGATGCTCAATTGGGTTTAGGTCAGGGCTCTGGTTGGGTCAGTCAAGAATGGTCACAGAGTTGTTCTGAAGTCACGCCTTTGTTATTTTAGCTGTGTGCTTAGAGTCATTGTCTTGTTGGAAGGTGAACCTTCAGCCAAGTCTGAGGTCCAGAGCACTCTGGAAGAAGAGGTTTTCATGCATGATATCTCTGTATTTGGCCGCATTCATGTTTCCTTCAATGGCAACCAGTCGTCCTCTCCCTGCAGCTGAAAAACACCCCCATAGCATGATGCTGCCACCACCATGTTTCACTGGTGGGATTGTATTGGTCAGATGATGAGCGGTGACTGGTTTTCTCCACACATACCGCTTAGAATTATCACCAAAAAGGTTTATCTTCATCTCATCAGACCAGAGAATCTTATTTATCATAGTCTGGGAGTCCTTCATGTGTTTTTTAGCAAACTCTATCCAGGCTTTCATATGTCTTGCACTGAGAGGCTTCTGTCGGGCCACTCTGCCATAAAGGCCCGACTGGTGGAGGGCTGAAGTGATAGTTGACTTTGTGTAACTATCTCCCATTTACCTACTGCATCTCTGAAGCTCAGCCACAGTGATCTTGGGATTCTTCTTTACCTCTCTCACCAAGGCTCTTCTCCCACGATTGCTCAGTTTGGCTGAACAGCCAGGTCTAGGTAGACTTCTGGTGCTCCCAAACTTCTTTCATTTAAGGATTATGGAGGCCACTGTGCTCTTAAGAACCTTGAGTACTGCAGAAATTCTTTTGCAACCTTGGCCAGATTTGTGTCTTGCAACAATTATGTCTCTGAGCTCCTTGGCCAGTTATTTGGACATCATGATTCTCATTTGGTCTGACATGCACTATGAGCTATGAAGTCTTACATATACAGATGTGTACCTTTCCAAATCAAGTCCTATCAGTTTAACTTAACACAGCTGGACTCCAATGAAGGAGTACAACCATCTCAAGGAGGATCACAAGGAAATTGACAGCATGTGACTTAAATATGAGTGTCTGAGCAAAGGGTCTGAATACTTATGACCATGTGATATTTCAGTTTTCCATTTTTAATAACTTTAGAAAAATGTCTACATTTGCTTTTTTCAGTCAAGATGGGGTGCACAGTGTATATTAATGAGAAAAAAAATTAACTTTTTTGAAATTACCAAATGGCTGCAAATAAGCAAAGAGTGAATAATTTAAAGGGGTTTGAATACTTTCCGTGCCCAATGTACATATATAAAAGAATGTTCAAGGTAGGCCTCTAAAAATTATAAATGTGTACATCATAAATACCCTTAAAAAATTTAAAAAGAGTGTAGCGTGATCACCCTGTTGATATGATGCTGGAGTAGGAGGACACAAAAAAACAATATCCTGAATCATATGCCCATGTTCTTGTGGGAAGAGGTGCAAGAAAGTAGACCAGAAAACGAAAAAACACTGGATTTGAATTTATGTTCCGCTGCTGTCATCTGGTGGTGTACAGAAATCTGGCCCAATCCAGCCCTTGCTCATTTTGATAAGATATACAAAATACGGCACTCTTGTGGTTGGTATGGATGGTGCTCAAGTAGGGTTTGCTGCCCATACGTACTAGCAAAGTAAAGAACTTGGCACTCAATTGAAGATATTATAAAGTAAAGTTCCTTTTAATATTGCATTCAAAGTTGTGTTAAGTGTTTTCGGTCTTCATTCAGACCTTCATCAGAACTAAAAAAGGGAGGGGAGTGTACGAAAAAAGAAGGGATCATATAATACAATAAAACTATACACTTGATGCAATTTATCTAGTAGGGGCTAAGCCGTTATTAATTCATAACTCTGTCCTCTAGTGCTATATATGGCAGCAGATATAATATAATATATAATAGCAGATCAAAGAGAAAAGTGCAAGAAATGCAAAGAATAATAAGTTATACAAGCTATCATGACTTCAGAAAAAAGGAAACAGTGATTTCCTACAAGGGATCTGGGTGAGAGAGTGTCCTGATGGTAACTTCAAGTGAAAGAGACATATAGGGTATGTGACAGGGACACTGGCACAGTGTATGAAGGGAGATATGGGTCACTGCGCATATTAGCTTCAGTGATGTAAAATAGAATAGAATAGTTTTTCTCCAGTACGCTATTTGTTAAGAGGGTTATGTTATGTTATGCGCTGGTCATAGTGGACCTCCATAGAGTGGGTGGGAGCAGGTCCCCAGTATTTCCACCTGTAGAGTCCTGACAGAACCTGTGTGATGTCAGGGTCATGTGATCATCACAAGGGGTGCTAAAACCCTGGCCATGAGAGTCAGTGGGTGTGGTGTGTTGGGAGATGTGGAACTCCCAGGAGAGCTAAGGATGCTGTGCATGTTTCCTGCAGTGAAGCCTGCAGGCAAAAACTCTATTTAAACTTATCCTTTGTTTTTGTTTTACCGTTATGCCAGTAAAGCTCTGTTTATTTTTCCTGAACCTTGCTGAAGTTTATGCTGTCCATAATAAACTAGCAGGTGAACTATAAAGCAGCTGAGTGAGTCAACCTCTCAAATTTGGTGTTTTGAGTGGCGGCAGCATTCCTTGAACACGCATAGAGGCTGAGGACAACTGCATGTCCTGGGTAAAATCCGCCATTCAGAGTGAGACATCCGGCATCATGCAGAATCTTGTGAAACATCTTGTCCAGGTACAGGAGTAACATCAGCTCGCCAGTGAAGAACAGAATTTGATGCAACTGGAGATGAATAAGTTGTTAATACAGCAGCTTCAACAACAGCTGCAGCAGCAATGACAGTGGCAGGACACGCTAACATGGCAAATGGAGTTCCTTGCAAAACTGGTTCTTGTAAGGCTGGCAGTCTCCTCTCCGTTTCTAAGTCATGATGCGTATGTCCAGAAAACAGTAAGACAAGCCATACAGAAAATGACCTTGGTAGATGCTGTTAAAGCCTTTTTGACTGTGTTCAAGCAGGTAGCTGAGTGTGAGAGGCTACCATGGAGGGTGGCTAGATCCACAACTGAGTGGAGTCCCAACCCTGCTAAGGGGTAACCTAAGCCTGTTATGAAGGATGTGGTCTGTTGGCGGTGCCACAATCCTGAACAAATCCTGGGATTTTTCTCTGTTCTGGAACTTGTGACAAAAAGGGTTGGACAGAGGCCCCAGTCAAAAGCCAGACCCCTCTTAAGGCAACTCCATCAAAATCAGAGGTGAAGGAGTTTCCCCTGGAGAGGAGGATGAGATGGTAACAGAGGAGCCCAGCTTCCCTAACTTAGAGGTGCCCGAAGATAACTTTTGGACTGCTTAACTTCGGGACATTACATTGAAGGGGGCATTTGAGAATGTCCCATATAGCCCTCTAAATGTTATAATGACTCCCACATAGCACATAAAATAGTATAATGCCCCCTATAGACCTTCAAATAGTATAATTCCCCTATAAAGCATTCCATATAGGCTAATATGCCTCATATATCCTTCCATACAGTATAATGGGCCTCACATAACCTTCTATATAGTATAATGGGTGTCATGCCGTAAACGGCAATAAAGGGGCAGGACGGCGTATTGGGACCCGCACCTGTCCCTGACTCTATAAAGGGGCCCTGACTTGCCCTTATCTCAGGGGTACCTATAATGGTTAGGAGGCCTGAGCTGCCAGTGTATCCCTGTCTCCTGAGTAAACCCTATCAGTGGCTCCCTCTCCCCCCCAGGAAGGAGGACTGCACAAGATAGCAAAACAGCAAATAGACAGGGAATACAAACAAGGTAACTTAAATAGCAAACACCCCAAAAGCTCACACAACCACAGAGGAAACACTGAGTAGGAAAAAGGGTAGCAACAACAAAGAAGGGAAAACAGGTTTAACATGCAGCCAAATAAGCAGACAACAATCTAAGTAGATAAACCTCCAAGCTCCTAACACCATGCTCCTCCACACTCCTAGCCAGGCAGCTGAACTGATCACTGACAACAGTTGTAGTCAAAGCTAGGTCTATATAGAGGATGAGATTACAAAATCCAATTCAGCTGAGAGACCAAGCTCTCAGCAACAAGGTTAACTCCTGCACTGTTGGCACAAGGCAGCCAGGTCAGAATTCAGGAGAAGAGCTTCTGTTCACTGTGTGTGAATGAGGTCCAGAGCGCTGCGGTTCTCTGAAGCCTCTTAGTCGCGGTATCCCCGTGACAATGGGTCCCATAATGCCCTCCAAATATTATAATGGACTCCATATTGCCCTTCAAATATTATAACAGTCTCTACATAGCCCTCCATATAGTATAATGCGCCCAACATTGTCTTCTGCATAGTATTATGCCCCCCACAATGCCTTCTACATAGTATAATGCCGCCCACATTGCCTTCCATGTTCTATAATGGATTCCGCAATGACTTCTACATAATATAATGTGCCCCACATTGCCTTCCACATAGTATAATGTACCCCACATTTCCTTCAACATAGTATAAAGTGCCTCACATTGCCTTCTGCATAGTATAAAGCACTCCACATTGCCTTACACATAGTATAACGCACTCCAAATTGCCTAAAACATACTATATTGCACTCCACATTGACTTTCACATAATATAATGCGCCACACATTGCCTTCCACATAGTATAATGCATCTCACATTGCCTTTCAGATAGTATAAAAGTGCCACGCATAGCCTTCTACATAGTATAACACACCCCACATTGACTTCCACCTGGTATAATGCACCCCTCAATGCTTTACAAATAGTATAGCGCACCCTATATTGACTTCCATGTAGTAAGAGTACTTTTTGGACCTAAGTACTTAGAGTAAAGTCTATTCATGGTAACACTTTTTTGGATGATGGATTTACTACAATATTTTATACTATTTCATTTATTAAAAAGTATTGATTGCTATACTTACTCTTTACATAAATGTACTGTGTTATGCAATAAGCAATTAAGAGCTATTCTAAAACAGAATTCAATGATTTGGGGAAAATGGGAAAAAAGGGAAACTGTCTTTTGATATACATTATGTAGAAGGGTTACATGGTCTGTTTATATTCTTGCATCATGCAAAGTAACTGGCACCTTACACATATATTAACCTGCATATGTTCTGTTGAACAGATGTTGGAATAATACCTTAGACAACTGAACTCTTCCAGTATGTATGTCCAGAGAAGCTAAGTGAAACAATATGCATTTCCATGTTGTACTTTGATATTTAGAATTGACATCATGCTCAGATGTCATCAATATAATGAGGATACCGAAAACCCAACAATATAATTCTGCACGTGAAGGTCAGAACTGTTTGATATATGAATGGTCTTCGTCTGAAGTGATTGTGTTTATATCTTTTTAGATGACATATTGGAATTCCAATGAAAATCAGTTTGGTCTGTCAACACGATTTTCAATGATTGATTTTCTTTGCTTACCATGTGCTCCATTGCATGGCAATAGACTTATTGGAAACATTCTAGAAAATGATTAAGGTAGTGCATTGAGTTAATTAATTTGAATCAGTTTTTTTATACATAAGATAAGTGTAGATAGATAAGATTGATCATGTAATGTATAACTATAATATAACCTAGACCATGGTCTATTGATGTAAGAAGATGGTTAGGTTTAACCCACAGTAATGATATATGGAGCAGCAAGAAATAATAGACCACATCAGATATTAATACATGACTGAAATTTTTACTCACTAAGAGCTACGAGGGGTGTTCATTAAATATTTTCCCTGACCCACTTCCTGTGGACTGAGAGCAATGAACCTTGGTACAGTTATTAGTCATTCTCTACATAGGTGCCACCTCGTGAAACACACTTCTATCATCTCTTTAAGCAACTGTAAACACCTTGCTTGTAGAAGTCAAAAGGTTGCTCCAAAAGTGATGTTGTGACTTCGGAAATCAAAGTCTCCCCATCTGGAAAATGATTACCCTTCAAAAATATCTTCATTTTGGAAAAAGGTGGAGGTTCGATAGTGTGAGGTCAGGTGAATAAGGGGGATGCGGTAGAATTTCAAACCCACAGTAGCATGCTTCCATTTGGTCAACATGTGAGTTGTGAACTGGTGCATTGTATTGCAGAAGGCGACACCTTTGGTGAGCATGCCACATCTCTTGGTTTTGATGGCCTCCTGCATTTTCCGCAGCAGTGAAGTATAGTATGTCCCAGTGATCATCCTACCCTTTGCTTGGAAATCCATCAATACTACTTTGTGCTGATCCCAAAGTGAGCATGACCTTGCGTGCCGACAGTTGGGCACGTGCCTTCTTTGGAGAGAGTGAGTCATGATACATCCATTGCATTGACTGGACTTTAGTCTCAGAATCATAGTGATGGATCCAGCTTTCATGCCGTGTGATCAGTCTGTTGAAAAAGTCCTCCTGGTTTCCATGGCACATTGTCAATAGAGAAAGAATGAAAGAAGTGAGCAGACACGGAACCCAGCGAGCGGATGCCTTATGCATGTGAAGGTGGTCTTGGATGATTTTTTTCCACGGAGCTCACGCTAATCTTGACATTTTGGGATAGGTGGCAAATAGTTATGTGGCAATTTTCCAAAATGGCGACCTCCAATTGCTGGATGGTATGTTCATCAATAGCAGAGTGGGGTCGCCCTGGAATTGGAGCTGCTTACACCGAAGTCCAACCACATTTGAATTTGCGATGCCAGTTCTTGACTACATCATAAAATGGGGAATTATCACCATAAACCTCTTTCATCTCATCAAACATCTCCTTTGGTGTGTGGCCTTTCAAGTAAAGGAACTTGATGACTGCTCTGTAGTCCACTGGGTCCATTATCTAACCTCACACCACTTCAGCACCTGTAAAATCAAGACTGTTATTAGTTCTGAGTTGCAAATTGACACGTAACCTATAGAGACTTATCTCATTACACATGTATAGTTTCAGCATCCTGTGATAAATAGAAGTGGGTCAGGGGATTTCTTTAACCCCTTCCCGACCTTTGACGCCACGTAAGCGTCATGAAAGTCGGTGCCAATCCGACCCATGACGCCTATGTGGCGTCATGGAAAGATCGCGTCCCTGCTGGCCGGGTGAAAGGGTTAACTCCCATTTCACCCGATCTGCAGGGACAGGGGGAGTGGTAGTTTAGCCCAGGGGGGGTGGCTTCACCCCCTCGTGGCTACGATCGCTCTGATTGGCTGTTGAAAGTGAAACTGCCAATCAGAGCGATTTGTAATATTTCACCTATTATAACGGGTGAAATATTACAATCCAGCCATGGCCGATGCTGCAATATCATCGGCCATGGCTGGAAATACTAATGTGCCCCCACCCCACCGATCGCCCCCCCAGCCCCCCGATCTGTCCGGTACACTGCTCCGGCTCCCCTCTGTCCTGTGCTCCGCTCCCCCCGTGCTCTTGTCCGCTCCCCCCGTGCTTCAATCACCCCCCCGTGCTCTGATCACCCCCCCGCACTCCAATCCACCCCCCTCCGTGCTCCGTTCCACCCCCTGTGCTCCGTTCCACCCCCCCGTGCTCCGTTCTACCCCCCCGTGCTCCGTTCCACCCCTCCCGCGCTCCGATTCACCCCCCATGCTCCGATCCCCCCCCCGTGCTTCACCCCCCACCCTATCATACTTACCGATCCTGCCGGTGTCCGTCCGTCTTCTCCCCGGGTGCCGCCATCTTCCAAAATGGCGGGCGCATGCGCAGTGCGCCCGCCGAATCTGCCGGCCGGCAGATTCGTTCCAAAGTGCATTTTGATCACTGAGATATAATCTATCTCAGTGATCAAAAAAAAAAAAATAATAAATGACCCCCCCCTTTGTCACCCCCATAGGTAGGGACAATAAAAAAAATAAAGAAATTTTTTTTTCCACTAATGTTAGAATAGGGTTAGGGTTAGGGGTAGGATTAGGGTTAGGGGTAGGGTTAGGGGTAGGGCTAGGGTTAGGGCTAGGGTTAGGGGTAGGGTTAGGGGTAGGGTTAGGGCTAGGGTTAGGGGTAGGGTTAGGGTTAGGGGTAGGGGTAGGGTTAGGGCTAGGGGTAGGGTTAGGGTTAGGGGTAGGGGTAGGGTTAGGGCTAGGGTTAGGGGTAGGGTTAGGGGTAGGGTTAGGGTATGTGCACACGTATTCTGGTCCTCTGCGGATTTTTCCGCTGCGGATTTGATAAATCCGCAGTGCTAAACCGCTGCGGATTTATGGCGGATTTACCGCGTTTTTTCTGCGCATTTCACTGCGGTTTTACAACTGCGATTTTCTATTTGAGCAGTTGTAAAACCGCTGCGGAATCCGCACAAAGAAGTGACATGCTGCGGAATGTAAACCGCTGCGTTTCCGTGCAGTTTTTCCGCAGCGTGTGTACAGCGATTTTTGTTTCCCATAGGTTTACATTGAACTGTAAACTCATGGGAAACTGCTGCGGATCCGCAGCGTTTTCCGCAGCATGTGCACATACCTTTAGAATTAGGCCATGTGCACACGGTGCGGATTTGGCTGCGGATCCGCAGTGGATTGGCCGCTGCGGATTCGCAGCAGTGTTCCATCAGGTGTACAGTACCATGTAAACATATGGAAACCAAATCCGCTGTGCCCATGGTGCGGAAAATACCGCGCGGAAACGCTGCGTTGTATTTTCCGCAGCATGTCAATTCTTTGTGCGGATTCCGCAGCGTTTTACACCTGTTCCTCAGTAGGAATCTGCAGGTGAAATCCGCACAAAAAACACTGGAAATCCGCGGAAAATCCGCAGGTAAAACGCAGTGCCTTTTACCCACGGATTTTTCAAAAATGATGCTGAAAAATCTCACACGAATCCGCAACGTGGGCACATAACCTTAGGGTTAGGGTTGGAATTAGGGTTGTGGTTAGGGGTGTGTTGTGGTTAGGGTTGTGATTAGGGTTATGGCTACAGTTGGGATTAGGGTTAGGGGTGTGTTGGGGTTAGGGTTAGGGCTGTGATTAGGGTTATGGCTACAGTTGGGATTAGGGTTAGGGATGTGTTGGGGTTAGGGTTAGGGTTAGGGCTGTGATTAGGGTTATGGTTACAGTTGGAATTAGGGTTGTATTTAGGGTTAGGGGTGTGTTGGGGTTAGGGTTCTGGTTAGGGGTGTGTTGGGGTTAGGGTTGTGATTAGGGTTATGGCTACAGTTGGGATTAGGGTTAGGGGTGTGTTGGGGTTAGTGTTGGAGGTAGAATTGAGGGGTTACCACTGTTTAGGCACATCAGGGGTCGCCAAACACAACATGGCGCCACCATTGATTCCAGCCAATCTCGTATTCAAAAAGTCAAATGGTGCTCCCTCAATTCCGAGCCCTGACGTGTGCCCAAACAGTGGTTTACCCCCACATATGTGGTACCAGCATACTCAGGATAAACTGCGCAACAATTACTGGGGTCCAATTTCTCCTGTTACCCTTGTGAAAATAAAAAAATGCTTGCTAAAACATCATTTTTGAGGAAAGAAAAATGATTTATTATTTTCACGGCTCTACGTTGTAAACGTCTGTGAAGCACTTGGGGGTTCAAAGTGCTCACCACACATCTAGATAAGTTCCTTTCAGGGTCTAGTTTCCAAAATGGGGTCACTTGTGGGGGGTTTCTACTGTTTAGCCACATCAGGGGCTCTGCAAACGCAACGTGACGCCCGCAGACCATTCCATCAAAGTCTGCATTTCAAAAGTCACTACTTCCCTTCTGAGCCCCGACGTGTGCCCAAACAGTGGTTTACCTCCACACATGGGGTATCAGCATACTCAGGAGAAACTGAACAACAACTTTTGGGGTCCAATTTCTCCTGTAACCCTTGGGAAAATAAAAAATTCTGGGCTAAATAATTATTTTTGAGGAAAGAAAACGTATTTATTATTTTCACTGCTCTGCATTATATACTTCTATGAAGCACTTGGGGGTTCAAAGTGCTCACCACACATCTAGATAAGTTCCTTTCAGGGTCTAGTTTCCAAAATGGGGTCACTTGTGGGGGGTTTCTACTGTTTAGCCACATCAGGGGCTCTGCAAACTCAACGTGACGCCCGCAAAGCATTCCATCAAAGTCTGCATTTCAAAACGTCACTACTTCAATTCCGAGCCCCGGCATGTGCCCAAACAGTGGTTTACCCCCACATATGGGGTATCAGCGTACTCAGAAGAAACTGGACAACAACTTTTGGGGTCAAATTTCTCCTGATACCCTTGGGAAAATAAAAAATTGCAGGCTAAAAGATCATTTTTGAGAAAATATATATATTTTTTTATTTTCATGGCTCTGCGTTATAAACTTCTGTGGAGCACTTGGGGGTTCAAAGTCCTCACCACACATCTAGATTAGTTCCTTTGGTGGACTAGTTTCCAAAATGGGGTCATTTCTGGGGGATCTCCAATGTTTAGGCACACAGGGGCTCTCCAAACGTGACATGGTGTCCGCTAATGATTGGAGCTAATTTTCCATTTAAAAAGCCAAATGGCGTGCCTTCCCTTCCGAGCCCTGCCGTGCGCCCAAACAGTGGTCTACCCCCACATATGGGGTATCTGCGTACTCAGGACAAACTGGACAACAACATTTGGGGTCCAATTTCTCCTGTTACCCTTGGCAAAATAGGAAATTCCAGGCTAAAAAATCATTTTTGAGGAAAGAAAAATTATTTTTTATTTTCATGGCTCTGCGTTATAAACTTCTGTGAAGCACCTGGGGGTTTAAAGTGCTCAATATGCATCTAGATAAGCTCCTTGGGGGGTCTAGTTTCCAAAATGGGGTCACTTGTGGGGGAGCTCCAATGTTTAGGCACACAGGGGCTCTCCAAACGCGACATGGTGTCCGCTAACAATTGGAGCTAATTTTCCATTCAAAAAGTCAAATGGCGCGCCTTCCCTTCCGAGCCCTGCCGAGTGCCCAAACAGTGGTTTACCCCCACATATGAGGTATCGGTGTACTCGGGAGAAATTGCCCAACAAATTTTATGATCCATTTTATCCTACTGCCCATGTGATAATGAAAAAATTGAGGCGAAAATAATTTTTTTGTGAAAAAAAAGTACTTTTTCATTTTTACAGATCAATTTGTGAAGCACCTGAGGGTTTAAAGTGCTCACTAGGCATCTAAATAAGTTCCTTGGGGGGTCTAGTTTCCAAAATGGGGTCACTTGTGGGGGAGCGCCAATGTTTAGGCACACAGGAGCTATCCAAACGCGACATGGTGTCCGCTAACGATGGAAATAATTTTTCATTCAAAAAGTCAAATGGCGCTCCTTCCCTTCCGAGCCTTACCATGTGCCCAAACAGTAGTTTACCCCCACATGTGAGGTATTGGTGTACTCAGGAGAAATTGCCCAACAAATTTTAGGATCCATTTTATCCTGTTGCCCATGTGAAAATGAAAAAATTGAGGCTAAAATAATTTTTTTGTGAAAAAAAAGTACTTTTTCATTTTTACGGATCAATTTGTGAAGCACCTGGGGGTTCAAAGTGCTCACTATGCATCTAGATAAGGTCCTTGGGGTGTCTAGTTTCCAAAATGGGGTCACTTGTGGGGGAGCTCCAATTTTTAGGCACACGGGTGCTCTCCAAACTTGACATGGTGTCCGCTAAAGAGTGGAGCCAATTTTTGATTCAAAAAGTCAAATGGCGCTCCTTCCCTTCCAAGCCCTGCCGTGCGCCCAAACAGTGGTTTACCCCCACATTTGAGGTATTAGCGTACTCAGGACAAATTGGACAACAACTTACGTGGTTCAGTTTCTCCTTTTACCATTGGGAAAATAAAAAAATTGTTGCTAAAAGATAATTTTTGTGACTAAAAAGTTAAATGTTCATTTTTTCCTTCCATGTTGCTTCTGCTGCTGTGAAGCACCTGAAGGGTTAATAAACTTCTGGAATGTGGTTTTGAGTACCTTGAGGGGTGCAGTTTTTAGAATGGTGTCACTTTTGGGTATTTTCAGCCATATAGACCCCTCAAACTGACTTCAAATGTGAGGTGGTCCCTAAAAAAATGGTTTTGTAAATTACGTTGTAAAAATGAGAAATCGCTGGTCAATTGTGCTGATGTAAAGTAAACATGTGGGAAATGTTATTTATTAACTATTTTGTGTCACATAACTCTCTGGTTTAACAGAATAAAAATTCAAAATGTGAAAATTGCGAAATTTTCTAAATTTTCGCCAAATTTCCGTTTTTATCACAAATAAACGCATAATTTATTGACCTAAATTTAAAACTAACATGAAGCCCAATATGTCACGAAAAAACAATCTCAGAACCGCTAGGATCCGTTGAAGCGTTCCTGGGTTATTACCTCATAAAGGGACACTGGTCAGAATTGCAAAAAACGGCAAGGTCTTTAAGGTCAAAATAGGCTGGGTCATGAAGGGGTTAATGAACAACCCTTATAGAGGAAAACTATTCTGGTTTCACATCACTGAAGCTAATATGTGCAGTGACACATACCTCCCTTCATACACTGTACCAGTGACCCTGTCACATATTACTCCCTCTGCCCAAATCAGGGAGTTTTGGCACCTTCAGACACTAAACAGGGAATTTGGGAGAGAACATCCGCATTGCCATGTAATTTCCCTGGCCTATGCTCTAATTGGAACATGAAGTCTTCAAGGGCTAAGAACCACCTAGTCACTTTGGCGTTCTTACCTTTGTTCTCACTCAAACATCTCAGAGGGGCATGGTCCAATTCCAGCTTAAACTTACGGGCTAGCAGGTAGTATTTCAGGGTGTCGACGGCCAACTTTATAGCTAAGCATTCTTTCTCAATGATTCTTTTTGCAAGATAAGAGTTTCCTGTTCAGATACAGGATGGAATGCTCTTCTCCATGGATTTCCTGACTGCATGGCTCCCAACCCAACTTCTGAAGCATCGGTCTGTACCATGAATTCTTTATCAGTAGAGATGAGCGGTTTTCGAGTCGAACTGTTAGCCAATCTCAAATTCGAGCTGTTTTGGGCGGTGTTCAAGTCGTTCGAAGAACCCCAACAATTTGCTTAAAATTCGGCTGTTCGAGTTTCTGTTCGATAATTCAGTGTATAGTGGGGAGGGGGGGGGAGCGGGGGATATATCTGTGCTGAAATAACGCCGATCTCCATTTTTTTTCTTTCCCGCATTTACAGTGGGGCGGTGCGGTCTCTCAGCCTATCAGCAGTGCGCACACACACAGCAATATGCATGTGATGCACACAAGCAAGGGCATGTGTCATTGGCTGTGTATGTCACATGTCCTTGCCTTATAAGAACCAGCCATTTGCCCCATTGCCACCATTTCCTCACTGTGGCAGCTTAGTGTTAGACGGCACTGCTGCTGCTGTGGCCGCTATACAAAGAGTGTTTTTTGGAGCGAATTGTCAGAGATAGGATTAGGGAGTCAGGAGGAGTCGGGACTAGTTGTAATATCAGCCCTTTTCAGGGTAGGTTACAGCAGTTCATAGCACTGTTTGCCAGGCAGGTCTGTGCCAGTGCTGTGCATGTGTTTGTCACAGCATTTGGTGTAATCTAGCTCAGCCAATCCTTTTGGGCTAGTAGGATTGTCTGTTAGTCATCTGAGTAGCCCGCCTGTGAAACTAACTACACCGCCTGTGTATCTCTATTTTCACTGCATTTAATCCAGTTAATAGTTTAGGGCCTAGGAGCAGTGTCTGCATGTCAGCAGAGTAGCCCGCCTGTGAAACTAACTACACCGCCTGTGTATCTCTATTTTCACTGCATCTAATCCAGTTAATAGTTTAGGGCCTAGGAGCAGTGTCTGTCTGTCAGCAGGGTAGCCTGCCTGTGAAACAAACTATACCACCTGTGTATCTCTATTTTCACTGCATCTAATCCAGCTATTAGTTTTGAGCCTAGGAGCAGTGTCTGCACGTCAGCAGAGTAGCCCGCCGGTGAAACAAACTATACTGCCTGTGTATCTCTATTTTCACTGCATCTAATCCAGTTATTAGTTTAGGGCCTAGGAGCAGTGTCTGCACGTCACCAGAGTAGCCCGCCTGTGAAACTAACTATACCACCCGTGTATCTCTATTTTCACTGCATCTAGTCAAGTTAATAGTTTAGGGCCGAAGAGCAGTGTCTGCATGTCAGCAGAGTAGCCTGCCTGTGAAACAAACTATACCGCCTGTGTATCTCTATTTTCACTGCATTTAATCCAGCTATTAGTTTTGGGCCTAGGAGCAGTGTCTGCACATCAGCAGAGTAGCCCGCCTGTGAAGCAAACTATACCGCCTGTGTATCTCTATTTTCACTGCATCTAATCCAGTTAATAGTTTAGGGGCTAGGAGCAGTGTCTGCACGTCAGCAGAGTAGCCCACCTGTGAAACTAACTATACCGCCTGTGTATCTCTATTTTCACTGCATCTAATCCAGTTATTAGTTTAGGGCCTAGGAGCAGTGTCTGTGCGTCAGCAGAGTAGTCCGCCTGTGAAATAAACTATACCGCCTGTGTATCTCTATTTTCACTGCATCTATTCCAGTTATTAGTTTAGGGCCTAGGAGCAGTGTCTGCACGTCAGCAGAGTAGCCCGCCTGTGAAACTAACTATACCACCCGTGTATCTCTATGTTCACTGCATCTAGTCAAGTTAATAGTTTAGGGCCGAGGAGCAGTGTCTGCACGTCAGCAGAGTAGCCTGCCTGTGAAACAAACTATACCGCCTGTGTATCTCTATTTTCACTGCATTTAATCCAGCTATTAGTTTTGGGCCTAGGAGCAGTGTCTGCACATCAGCAGAGTAGCCCGCCTGTGAAACAAACTATACCACCTGTGTATCTCTATTTTCACTGCATCTAATCCAGCTATTAGTTTTGAGCCTAGGAGCAGTGTCTGCACGTCAGCAGAGTAGCCCGCCAGTGAAACAAACTATACTGCCTGTGTATCTCTATTTTCACTGCATCTAATCCAGTTATTAGTTTAGGGCCTAGGAGCAGTGTCTACACGTCAGCAGAGTAGCCCGCCTGTGAAACTAACTATACCACCCGTGTATCTCTATTTTCACTGCATCTAGTCAAGTTAATAGTTTAGGGCCGAGGAGCAGTGTCTGCACGTCAGCAGAGTAGCCCGCCTGTGAAGCAAACTATACCGCCTGTGTATCTCTATTTTCACTGCATCTAATCCAGTTAATAGTTTAGGGGCAAGGAGCAGTGTCTGCACGTCAGCAGAGTAGCCCGCCTCTGAAACAAACTATACCGCATGTGTATCTCTATTTTCACTTCATCTAAACCAGTTAATAGTTTAGGGCCTAGGAGCAGTGTCTGCACATCAGCAGAGTAGCCTGCCTGTAAAACAAACTATACCGCCTGTGTATCTCTATTTTCACTGCATCTAATCCAGTTAATAGTTTAGGGGCTAGGAGCAGTGTCTGCACGTCAGCAGAGTAGCCCGCCGGTGAAGCAAACTATACCGCCTGTGTATCTCTATTTTCACTGCATCTAATCCAGTTATTAGTTTAGGGCCTAGGAGCAGTGTCTGTGCGTCAGCAGAGTAGTCCGCCTGTGAAACAAACTATACCGCCTGTGTATCTCTATTTTCACTGCATCTAATCCAGTTATTAGTTTTGGGCCTAGGAGCAGTGTCTGCATGTCAACAGAGTAGCTTGCCTGTGAAACTAAGTATACCGCCTGTATAGCTCTATTTTCACTGCATCTAATCCAGTTATTAGTTTTGGGCCTAGGAGCACTTTCTGCACGTCAGCAGAGTAGCCCGCCTGTGAAACATACTATACCGCCTGTGTATCTCTATTTTCACTGCATCTAATCCAGTTATTAGTTTTGGTCCTAGTACCACAGTTTGGCCACTCAGTTCTGCTCGGTTTTCATCCATCGGTTATTGTGCCAACAACTACAGATACAGAGTTGCCAATTAGTTAAGCACTAAAATGAGGGGCAAATGGCCTGCTGGTGGTGGAAAGGGGAGTAGGCGTGTTGGAAAGGGAAAAAAAAGGTTGTGTCCATGGGGTAGGTGGTAAAGCAACAGTAACATCTGCAGAAGAAAGACCATCTTCCAGCCAAAGTAAGATGTCTACTTCTTTTCGTGGACAATCTGATATGATCCCTTTCTTACGACCATCGCTACAATCATCGCCAAAAATTCCAGATGAGGCACAAAAACAGCAGGTGCTTGAATGGATATCAAGTGCTCGTTCAAGTGGGCTCTCCTCCATGTCAACTTCAACATCACAACTACTCCAGTCCTCAGAGTTTTCACCCCAATCGCACTTGCTTCCTCACAGCTCCCAAGTCTCCAGCTGCCCGTCTGAGCATGGGATAACACATATGGTTGAGTCTGTAGAGCTGTTTACGCATAATATAGCCTGGGAATCAGAGGTCTGCTCCAGAGCTTCTGTGAATCCAGACGAGGAAATGATCTGCAATAATGCCCAGAATCTTTGTGAGTCGGATCCAGGACCAGATGAAGAAGGTTCTGAGCATAATGTAGAACCTCGTTCCCAAACTGTGACTCCTGTTGGTGGAGACAATAAGGAAGATGATGATGAGACTGAGATACCTGATTGGAACAGAAACTTGACTTTTCGGTCTGGACAGGAAGAGGTTGGCTCTGAGGATGACGGGTGTGAGAACACACAGGATGATGATGACGAGGTTGTAGACCCCACTTACTGTCAACCCCCAGTTCGCCAGTTCATGAGGTCAGCAGAGGAGATGGAGGAGGATGCTAGTGACGAGTCTGACAATGAGGTAACAATGCGCCTTCCTGGACAGAGATGGAGTACTGGAAGCACATCAACAACTGCATCCTCAACCCCAACTGTGCCTCAGACCAGAAATCGTGGTGGCTCTTTAGATCGCACAGGCTCTAAGCCTTGCATAGCCTGGGCATTTGTTGACATCGCAAAGGATGACCCAACTCATGTTGTCTGTAAGATTTGTCAACAAAATGTCAGTAGAGGCCAAAAAGTCACTAGCTTGAGTACTTCATGCATGAACTGTCACATGGATATGAGGCATAAGTTGCAGTGGAAAGCTCACTGTGCTACAATGCTGTCTATTGGGCCGGGTCAACCACCGTCTGCCCCATCAAGTGTATCCGCATCCTCTTCATCCTCTGAGACTGTGGTGACAGCAGTCGCACATGGTTTTGGATGCAGACCTTCCAACTCTTTACCCGCAACAGCCAGTGTGATTGGCAGGTCGTCAGGACATTTGCTAGTGGAAACAACTGCTGGTGTTGAGCACTATCAGACATCGACACCACATTTTGATCAAGGCAACATAACATCTCCGCCTGCACCTTCCTCACAGACCAGCAGTTTGCCGGGGACACCCTACTCAACTCTGTCTAAGCATGGCAGCCAGCCCTCAGTCCCTCAGATGTGGACAAATAAAAGACCATTTCCTCCTAGCCATGACAAAGCTAAGAGGTTGAATTTCTCCATCAGCAAGCTGTTGGCTACAGAAATGCTGCCTTTCCACCTGGTGGACACAGAGGATTTTTGAGACCTTATGTCCGTCGCAGTGCTGTTATGATCTGGTGGCCTTGGAGCAGCATGAGACGTACTCTGGAGAAGGTGGAACCTCTACTGACCGCAAACCCTGAACTTAACAGCGCAACTAGAAGTAGCCGTGGGGGGTACCTAACACTCCCTAGACCCCTCGACACAGCCTAAGAACTAACTACCCCTAAAGACAGAAAGAGGAAACCTATCTTGCCTCAGAGAAAATCCCCAAAGGAAAGACAGCCCCCCACAAATATTGACTGTGAGAGGAGAGGAAAATAACATACACAGAAATGAAATCAGGATTTAGCATAGGAGGCCATACTAGCTAAAAAGAAAGAATAGAACAGAGTACTATGCGGTCAGTATTAAAACACTAGAAAATATCCACCACAGAAAATACAAAACACCACATCGGACTAAAGACATGGAGGGTATATCTGCATCTCCAGAGAAATAGCTAGGCTGCAAAAAATCCTTCACAGACTAAGCTGGACAAGACAAGAACATGAAAATGCACAGAACTATAAGGTCCACAGCAGGTGGACAGCAAAAACAAAGCCAGGACTTATCTTTGAAGAAAAGCACAGCAAAAAGGAGAGACCAGAAGGGATGTGAATCCTCCAAAAACAATGGACAACTGGCACTGACTAAAGGATCAAGCAAGGCTATATAGCCCAGCCCAAATTGCAAAAAATAGATACACCTGATAAATGCTGCGATCCAACTAACGCAGCACTACCACTCATAACCACCGGAGGGAGCCAAAGAGCAGAATACACAACAGTACCCCCCCCCCTTGAGGAGGGGTCACCGAACCCTCACCAGAGCCCCCAGGCCGATCAGGACGAGTCAAATGAAAGGCACGAACCAAATCGTCAGCATGAACATCGGAGGCAACCCTCCTCCTGGCCATAACCCTTCCATTTGACCAGATACTGAAGCCTCTGCCTCGAAAAACGACCACATACTCCAACTCCCCATCAATCAACACCGGGGCCGGAGGATCAACAGAGGGAACAACGGGCACTACATACTTCCGCAACCAAGATCTATGGAACACATTATGGATGGAAAAAGAGGCTGGAAGGGCCAAACGAAAAGACACTGGATTGATAATCTCAGAAATCCTATAAGGACCAATAAACCGAGGCTTAAACTTAGGCGAAGAAACCTTCATAGGAACATGACGGGAAGACAACCAGACCAAATCCCCAACCCGAAGCCGGGAACCAACACACCGACGACGGTTAGCAAAACGTTGAGCCTCCTCCAGAGACAACACCAAATTGTCCACCACATGAGCCCAAATCTGCTGCAGCCTGTCAACCACATAATCCACACCAGGACAATCAGAAGGCTCAACCTGCCCTGAAGAAAAACGAGGATGAAAACCAAAATTACAAAAAAAAGGCGAAACCAAGGTAGCAGAACTAGCCCGATTATTAAGGGCAAACTCGGCCAATGGCAAGAAAGCCACCCAATCATCCTGATCAGCCGACACAGAGCATCTCAAATAAGTTTCCAAAGTCTGATCAGTTCGCTCGGTCTGGCCATTTGTCTGAGGATGAAATGCGGAAGAAAAAGACAAATCAATGCCCAGCCTAGCACAAAAGGCCCGCCAAAACCTAGAAACAAACTGGGAACCTCTATCGGACACAATATTCTCCGGAATGCCATGCAAACGAACCACATGCTGAAAAAACAACGGAACCAAATCAGAAGAGGAAGGCAATTTAGGCAAAGGTACCAAATGAACCATCTTAGAAAAACGGTCACAAACCACCCAGATAACCGACATCCTCTGGGAAACCGGAAGATCTGAAATAAAATCCATAGAAATATGCGTCCACGGTCTCTCAGGGACCGGCAAAGGTAAAAGCAACCCACTAGCGCGGTAACAGCAAGGCTTAGCCCACGCACAAATCCCACAGGACTGCACAAAAGAACGCACATCCCGCGACAAAAAAGGCCACCAAAAGGACCTACCAACCAAATCTCTGGTACCAAAAATCCCAGGATGGCCAGCCAACACAGAACAATGAACCTCAGAAATCACTTTACTAGTCCATCTATCAGGAACAAACAGTTTCCCCACTGGACAGCGGTCAGGTTTATCAGCCTGAAACTCCTGAAGAACCCGTCGTAAATCAGGGGAGATGGCAGAAAGAATCACCCCTTCCTTCAGAATGCTGACCGGCTCAAGAACCCCAGGGGAATCAGGAAAAAAACTCCTAGAGAGGGCATCCGCCTTAACATTCTTAGTACCAGGAATGTACGTGACCACAAAATCAAAACGGGAGAAAAACAGGGACTATCGAGCCTGTCTAGGATTCAGCCGTTTGGCAGACTCGAGGTAAATCAGATTCTTATGATCGGTCAGGACCACAATACGGTGCTTGGCCCCCTCAAGCCAATGTCGCCACTCCTCAAATGCCCACTTCATAGCCAACAACTCCCGATTGCCGACATCATAATTGCGTTCCGCAGGCGAAAACTTCCGAGAAAAGAAGGCACACGGTTTCATCAAGGAACCGTCAGAATTCCTCTGAGACAAAACGGCCCCTGCCCCAATCTCAGACACGTCAACCTCAACCTGAAATTTAAGAGAAACATCCGGCTGACGCATCACAGGGGCAGAAGTAAATCGGCGTTTAAGCTCCTGAAAGGCAGAAACAGCCGCAGAGGACCAATTCGTCACATCAGCGCCTTTCTTCGTCAAATCGGTCAGAGGTTTAACCACACTGGATAAGTTGGCAATGAAACGACGATAAAAATTAGCAAAGCCCAAGAATTTCTGAAGGCTCTTCACAGATGTGGGCTGAATCCAATCATGAATGGCCTGAACCTTAACCGGATCTATTTCTATAGATGCAGGAGAAAAAATGAAGCCCAAAAAAGAAACCTTCTGCACTCCAAAGAGGCACTTTGACCCCTTCACAAATAAAGCATTATTACGGAGGATCTGAAATACCATCCTGACCTGTTTCACATGAGACTCCCAATCATCGGAAAAAATCAAAATATCATCCAAATATACAACCATGAATTTATCAAGATAACTCCGAAAGATATCATGCATGAAGGATTGGAACACAGATGGAGCATTAGAGAGTCCGAATGGCATCACAAGGTATTCAAAATGGCCTTCGGGCGTATTAAATGCGGTTTTCCATTTGTCACCCTGCTTAATACGAATAAGATTATATGCCCCTCGAAGGTCAATCTTAGTAAACCAGCTAGCCCCCTTAATCCTAGCAAACAAATCAGTAAGCAAAGGCAACGGCGATTGAAATTTGACCGTGATCTTATTCAAGAGGCGATAATCAATACAGGGTCTCAAGGAGCCATCCTTCTTGGCAACAAAAAAAAAACATGCTCCCAATGGTGAAGAAGATGGCCGAATATGCCCCTTCTCCAAAGACTCCTTAATATAGCTCCGCATGGTGGCATGTTCTGGCACAGACAGGTTGAAAAGTCGGCCCTTAGGGAACTTACAACCTGGAATCAAGTCAATAGCACAATCACAGTCTCTATGTGGTGGAAGGGAACTGGATTTGGGTTCATCGAATACATCCTGGAAATCTGACAAAAACTCAGGAATTTCAGAAGAGGGGGAAGAGGAAATTGACATCAAAGGAACGTGACCATGAACCCCCTGACAACCCCAACTAGTCACAGACATAGATTTCCAATCTAACACCGGATTATGTAGCTGTAACCATGGAAAACCCAGCACAATATCATCATGCAAATTATGCAACACCAGAAAACGACAATCTTCCTGATGGGCTGGTGCCATGCGCATGGTCAGCTGTGTCCAATACTGAGGTTTATTTTTAGCCAATGGTGTAGCATCAATGCCCCTTAAAGGAATAGGGTTCTGCAAAGGCTGCAAGGGGAAACCACAACGTCTGGCAAATTCTAAGTTCAGAGCGGCGCCTGAATCCACAAATGCCATAACAGAAAATGATGGTAATAAGCAGATCAAGGTCACAGATAACAGAAATTTAGGTTGTACAGTACTGATGGTAACAGAACTAGCGATTCTCTTTGTACGCTTAGGGCAATCAGAAATAATATGAGCAGAATCTCCGCAGTAATAACACAACCTATTCTGACGCCTGAATCTTTGACGTTCAGCTTTAGACAAAATCCTATCACACTGCATAGGCTCAGGGCTCTGCTCAGAGGACAATGCCACAGTGTGCAAAACTCTGCGCTCGCGCAAGCGCCGATCAATCTGAATGGCCAGAGACATAGAATCACTCAAACCAGCAGGCGTGGGGAACCCCACCATAACATCTTTAACGGATTCAGAAAGACCCTTTCTGAAAATTGCCGCCAAGGCATCCTCATTCCATTTAGTCAGTACAGACCATTTTCTAAATTTCTGGCAATACAATTCTGCCGCTTCTTGACCTTGACACAGGTCCAGCAAGATTTTCTCAGCTTGATCCACAGAATTAGGCTCATCATACAATAACCCCAATGCTTGAAAGAAAGAATCAACATTAAGCAAAGCAGGAGTGCCAGTTTCCAGGGAAAATGCCCAATCCTGTGGGTCACCACGCAGCAGGGATATGATGATTTTAACCGGCTGAATTGGATCACCAGAAGACCGGGGTCTCAATGCAAAAAACAGTTTACAGTTATTTTTGAAACTCAAAAATTTGGATCTGTCACCAAAGAATAAATCAGGAGTGGGAATCCTAGGTTCTAAGGCAGGAGTCTGAACAATATAATCTGAAATACCCTGTACCCTAGCAGCAAGCTGATCCACACGAGAAACTAACTCCTGAACACTCATGTTATTACTAGGTTCCGCAGCCACCCAGAGATTAAGAGGGAGGAACAGACCAAACAGGCTAAGGAAAAAAAAATGGCTCAAAATCTTTCCTCCCTTCTTCTGAGATGCAATTAACTCATTGTTGGCCAGTTGTACTGTTATGATCTGGTGGTCTTGTAGCAGCATGAGACGTACTCTGGAGAAGGTGTAACCTGTACTGACCGCAAACCCTGAACTTAACAGCGCAACCTGAAGTAGCCGTGGGGGGTACCTAACACTCCCTAGACCCCTCGACACAGCCTAAGAACTAACTACCCCTAAAGACAGAAAGAGGAAACCTATCTTGCCTCAGAGAAAATCCCCAAAGGAAAATCAGCCCCCCACAAATATTGACTGTGAGAGTAGAGGAAAATAACATACGCAGAAATGAAATCAGGATTTAGCATAGGAGGCCATACTAGCTAAAAAGAAAGAATAGAACAGAGTACTATGCGGTCAGTAATAAAACACTAGAAAATATCCACCAGAGAAAATACAAAACACCACATCTGACTAAAGACATGGAGGGTATATCTGCATCTCCAGAGAAATAGCTAGGCTGCAAAAAATCCTTCACAGACTAAGCTGGACAAGACAAAAACATGAAAATGCACAGAACTATAAGCAAGCAAAAACAAAGCCAGGACTTATCTTTGAAGAAAAGCACAGCAAACAGGAGAGACCAGAAGGGATGTGAATCCTCCAAAAACAATGGACAACTGGCACTGACTAAAGGATCAAGCAAGGCTATATAGCCCAGCCCAAATTGCAAAAAATAGATACACCTGATAAATGCTGTGATCCAACTACCGCAGCACTACCACTCATAACCACCGGAGGGAGCCCAAGAGCAGAATTCACAACACAGTGCCCCAGTACTAGATGCCCAGTCGCCACTACTTCTCAAAGAAAGCTGTGCCTGCTCTACACCAGCATGTCGCACACATCACTGCTTCCTTGAGAAACTCTGTGTGTGACAGGGTGCATTTCACCACAGACACTTGGACGAGTAGACATGGACAGGGGTGTTACATGTCGGTGACTTGGCACTGGGTAACTACGGTGACATCAGGAGAAGGGGCTGCTGTCCAAGTCTTGCCGTCGCCATGAGTTGCTCTGTTATGACCTGGTGGTCAGGACAATAATGGACCTGGTGGTTAAGAGCACACGGAATGACCTGATAGTTACTGATAATAAAGGACGAGCTCTGGGACGTGGGAACTCTGCTGACCGCAATCCCTAATCCTATCAAACACACTAGAAATAGCCGTGGATTGCGCCTAACGCTCCCTATGCAACTCGGCACAGCCTAAGGAACTAGCTAGCCCTGAAGATAGAAAAATAAAGCCTACCTAGCCTCAGAGAAATTCCCCAAAGGAAAAGGCAGCCCCCCACATATAATGACTGTGAGTAAAGATGAAAATACAAACACAGAGATGAAATAGATTTAGCAAAGTGAGGCCCGACTTACTGAACAGACCGAGGATAGGAAAGGTTACTTTGCGGTCAGCACAAAAACCTACAAAAAGACCACGCAGAGGGCGCAAAAAGACCCTCCGCACCGACTCACGGTGCGGAGGCGCTCCCTCTTCGTCCCAGAGCTTCCAGCAAGCAAGACAACAATAAAAATAGCAAGCTGGACAGAAAAATAGCAAACCAAATAAATACAAGCTGTAACTTAGCTTCTGCTGGGAAGACAGGTCACAAGAACGATCCAGGAGTGAACTAGACCAATACTGGAACATTGACAGGTGGCCTGGAGCAAAGATCTAAGTGGAGTTAAATAGAGCAGCCAGCTAACGAATTAACCTCGTCACCTGTGGAAGGAAACTCAGAAACACCCATCAGAGGAAGTCCATGGACAGAACCAGCTGAAGTACCATTCATGACCACAGGAGGGAGCCCGACAACAGAATTCACAACAGTACCCCCCCTTGAGGAGGGGTCACCGAACCCTCACCAGAGCCCCCAGGCCAACCAGGATGAGCCAAATGAAAGGCACGAACCAGATCGGCAGCATGAACATCAGAGGCAAAAACCCAGGAATTATCTTACTGACCATAACCCTTCCACTTGACCAGGTACTGGAGTTTCCGTCTCGAAACACGAGAATCCAAAATCTTCTCCACCACATACTCCAACTCCCCCTCAACCAACACCGGGGCAGGAGGATCAACGGATGGAACCACAGGCGCCACGTATCTCTGCAATAACAACCTATGGAACACATTATGGATGGCAAAAGAAGCAGGAAGGGCCAAACGAAATGACACAGGATTGATAACCTCAGAAATCTTATACGGACCAATGAAACGAGGCTTAAACTTAGGAGAGGAAACCTTCATAGGAACATAACGAGATGACAACCAAACCAAATCCCCAACACGAAGTCGGGGACCCACACAGCGCCGGCGGTTAGCGAAACGTTGAGCCTTCTCCTGGGACAATGTCAAATTGTCCACCACATGAGTCCAAATCTGCTGCAACCTATCCACCACATTATCTACACCAGGACAGTCCGAAGACTCAACCTGCCCTGAAGAGAAACGAGGATGGAAACCAGAATTGCAGAAAAACGGCGAAACCAAAGTAGCCGAGCTGGCCCGATTATTAAGGGCGAACTCAGCCAACGGCAAAAAGGACACCCAATCATCCTGATCAGCAGAAACAAAGCATCTCAGATATGTTTCCAAAGTTTGATTAGTTCGTTCGGTTTGGCCATTTGTCTGAGGATGGAAAGCCGAGGAAAAAGACAAATCAATGCCCATCCTTGCACAAAAGGATCGCCAAAACCTCGAATCAAACTGGGAACCTCTGTCAGAAACGATGTTCTCTGGGATACCATGTAAACGAACCACATGCTGGAAAAATAATGGCACCAAATCAGAGGAGGAAGGCAATTTAGACAAAGGTACCAAATGAACCAACTTAGAAAAGCGATCACAAACCACCCAAATGACCGACATCTTTTGAGAGACGGGGAGATCCGAAATAAAATCCATAGAAATATGCGTCCAGGGCCTCTTTGGGACCGGCAAGGGCAAAAGCAACCCACTGGCACGAGAACAGCAGGGCTTAGCCCGAGCACAAGTCCCACAGGACTGCACAAAAGAACGCACATCCCGTGACAAAGACGGCCACCAAAAGGATCTAGCCACCAAATCTCTGGTACCAAAGATTCCAGGATGCCCAGCCAACACTGAACAATGAATCTCAGAGATAACTCTACTAGTCCATCTATCAGGGACAAACAGTTTCTCCGCTGGGCAACGGTCAGGTCTATCAGCCTGAAATTTTTGCAGTACCCGCCGCAAATCAGGGGAGATGGCAGACAAAATTACCCCCTCTTTGAGAATACCCGCCGGCTCAGGAACACCCGGAGAGTCAGGCACAAAACTCCTTGACAGGGCATCAGCCTTCACATTCTTAGAGCCCGGAAGGTACGAAACCACAAAATCAAAATGGGAGAAAAATAACGACCATCGAGCCTGTCTCGGATTCAACCGTTTGGCAGACTCAAGATAAGTCAAATTCTTGTGATCTGTCAAGACCACCACGCGATGCTTGGTTCCTTCATGCCAATGACGCCACTCCTCGAATGCCCACTTCATGGCCAACAACTCACGATTACCAACATCATAATTACGCTCAGCAGACGAAAACTTTCTAGAAAAGAAAGCACATGGCTTCATCACCGAGCCATCAGAACTTCTTTGCGACAAAACAGCCCCTGCTCCAATCTCAGAAGCATCAACCTTAACCTGAAACGGGAGCGAAACATCTGGCTGGCACAACACAGGGGCAGAAGAAAAGCGACGCTTCAACTCCTGAAAAGCCTCTACAGCTGCAGAAGACCAATTGACCACATCAGCACCCTTCTTGGTCAAATCAGTCAACGGTTTAGCAACAGTAGAAAAATTAGCGATGAAGCGCCGATAAAAATTAGCAAAGCCCAGGAACTTTTGCAGGCTCTTCACAGATGTCGGCTGAGTCCAATTGTAAATGGCCTGGACTTTAATAGGGTCCATCTCGATAGTAGAAGGGGAAAAAATGAACCCCAAAAATGAAACCTTCTGAACTCCAAAGAGACACTTTGACCCCTTCACAAACAAGGAATTTGCACGAAGGACCTAGAACACCATTCTGACCTGCTTCACATGAGACTCCCAATCATCCGAAAAGACCAGAATATCATCCAAATACACAATCAGGAATTTATCCAGGTACTCTCGGAAGATGTCATGCATAAAGGACTGAAATATTGATGGAGCATTGGAAAGCCCGAATGGCTTAACCAGGTACTCAAAATGGCCTTCGGGCGTATTAAATGCTGTTTTCCATTCATCGCCTTGTTTAATACGCACAAGATTATACGCCCCTCGAAGATCTATCTTGGTGAACCAACTAGCCCCTTTAATACGAGCATACAACTCAGACAGCAACGGCAAAGGATACAGAAATTTGACTGTAATTTTATTAAGAAGGCGGTAATCAATACAAGGTCTCAAAGAACCATCCTTCTTGGCCACAAAAAAGAACCCTGCTCCTAACGGTGATGACGACGGGCGAATATGGCCTTTCTCCAAGGATTCCTTTATATAACTCCGCATAGCGGCTTGCTCTGGCACAGATAAATTGAACAATCGGCCCTTAGGAAACTTACTACCAGGAATCAAATTAATTGCACAATCGCAATCCCAATGAGAAGGTAGGGCACTGGCTTTGGGCTCATCAAATACATCCCGATAATCCGACAAAAACTCTGGAACTTCAGAAGGAGTGGAAGACGAAATAGACAAAAATGGAACATCACCATGTACCCCCTGGCAACCCCAGCTGGACACAGACATAGATTTCCAGTCCAATACTGGATTATGGACCTGCAGCCATGGCAACCCCAAAACGACCACATCATGCAGATTATGCAACACCAGAAAGCGGATATCCTCCTGATGTGCAGGAGCCATGCACATGGTCAATTGGGTCCAGTACTGAGGCTTATTCTTGGCCAAAGGCGTAGCATCAATTCCTCTCAATGGAATAGGATACTGCAAGGGCTCCAAGAAAAAACCACAGCGCCTAGCATACTCCAAGTCCATCAAATTCAGGGCAGCGCCTGAATCCACAAATGCCATAACAGAATAGGATGACAAAGAGCAAATCAGAGTAACGGACAATAGAAATTTAGACTGTACCGTACAAATGGTGGCAGACCTAGCGAACCGCTTAGTGCGCTTAGGACAATCGGAGATAGCATGAGTGGAATCACCACAGTAAAAACATAGCCCATTCCGACGTCTGTGTTCTTGCCGTTCAGCTCTGGTCAAAGTCCTATCACATTGCATAGGCTCAGGCCCATGCTCAGATAGTACCGCCAAATGGTGCACAGCTTTAAGCTCACGCAAGCGTCGATCGATCTGAATGGCCAAGGACATAGACTCATTCAGACCAGCAGGCATGGGAAATCCAACCATGACATCCTTAAGGGCTTCAGAGAGACCCTTTCTGAAGATTGCTGCCAGGGCACATTCATTCCACTGAGTGAGCACAGACCACTTTCTAAACTTCTGACAATATATCTCCGCTTCATCCTGACCCTGACACAGAGCCAGCAAGATTTTCTCTGCCTGATCCACTGAATTAGGTTCGTCATAAAGCAATCCAAGCGCCAGGAAAAACGCATCAACATCACGCAATGCCGGATCTCCTGGCGCAAGGGAAAATGCCCAGTCTTGAAGGTCACCACGTAACAAAGAAATAATGATCTTTACTTTTTGAACAGGGTCACCTGAGGAGCGAGGTTTTAAGGCAAGAAACAATTTACAATTATTTTTGAAATTCAAGAACTAAGATCTATCACCAAAAAACAAATCAGGAATTGGAATCCTAAGCTCTGACATCGGATTCTGAACCACAAAATCTTGAATGTTTTGTACCCTTGTAGTGAGATTATCCATCCAAGAGGACAGACCTTGAATGTCCATGTTTACACCTGTGTCCTGAACCACCCAGAGGTAAAGGGGAAAAGAGAGACAAAACACACTGCAAAGAAAAAAAAATGGTCTCAGAACTTCTCTTATCCCTCTATTGAGATGCATTAGTACTTTGGGCCACCTGTACTGTTATGACCTGGTGGTCAGGACAATAATGGACCTGGTGGTTAAGAGCACACGGAATGACCTGATAGTTACTGATAATAAAGGACGAGCTCTGGGACGTGGGAACTCTGCTGACCGCAATCCCTAATCCTATCAAGCACACTAGAAATAGCCGTGGATTGCGCCTAACGCTCCCTATGCAACTCGGCACAGCCTAAGGAACTAGCTAGCCCTGAAGATAGAAAAATAAAGCCTACCTAGCCTCAGAGAAATTCCCCAAAGGAAAAGGCAGCCCCCCACATATAATGACTGTGAGTAAAGATGAAAATACAATCACAGAGATGAAATAGATTTAGCAAAGTGAGGCCCGACTTACTGAACAGACCGAGGATAGGAAAGGTTACTTTGCGGTCAGCACAAAAACCTACAAAAAGACCACGCAGAGGGCGCAAAAAGACCCTCCACACCGACTCACGGTGCGGAGGCGCTCCCTCTGCGTCCCAGAGCTTCCAGCAAGCAAGACAACAATAAAAATAGCAAGCTGGACAGAAAAATAGCAAACCAAAGAAATACAAGCTGTAACTTAGCTTCTGCTGGGAAGACAGGTCACAAGAACGATCCAGGAGTGAACTAGACCAATACTGGAACATTGACAGGTGGCCTGGAGCAAAGATCTAAGTGGAGTTAAATAGAGCAGCCAGCTAACGAATTAACCTCGTCACCTGTGGAAGGAAACTCAGAAACACCCACCAGAGGAAGTCCATGGACAGAACCAGCCGAAGTACCATTCATGACCACAGGAGGGAGCCCGACAACAGAATTCACAACATTGCTCGTCGATCCTCTGTATCTAGAAGTTCCTCCACTGCTCCTGCCTCCTCAACCTCCTATCGGTCCTCCACCTGCACCCAAAGCCTGTCTGGTAATGCTACCCCCGTTGTAACTGCGCAGAAGGAATCCTGCACACCTCCTCACTATGCTGTCACTAGGGCTCAACGGCATCAGGCAGTGTTTACATTGAAATGTCTGGGAAATGTGAGTCTCACAGCTGAGGAGTTGTGGTCAGCTCTGGAGACTGAGTTCCATCAATGGTTGTCTCCACTCAACCTGCAGCCAGGAAAGGCTGTGTGCGACAATGCTGCAAACCTGGGTGCGGCCCTTCGCCAAGGCAATGTCACACACGTGCCTTGTATGGTTCATGTTTTGAACCTGGTTGTCCAGCAATTTTTATCCCACTATCCCGGACTAGATGGGCTTCTGCAGAGGGCACGGTCGCTGTGTGCTCACTTCCGCCGTTCGCATCCCGCAGCTCATCAACTTACATCTCTACAGAAGTCGTTGGTCCTGCCAGTTCACCGGCTGAAATGCGATGTGCCCACACAGTGGAATTCAACTCTGCACATGTTGCAGCGACTGTGGCAGCACCGATGAGCCCTGGTGCAATACGTTATGACGTATAGCCTGGGCCAACGAGATCAAGAGGTGGGGCAAATCACGCTGCAGGAGTGGTCTCAGATCAGGGACCTATGCACCCTTCTGCACAGTTTTGAAATAGCAATGAAGATGTTTAGTGCTGACGATGCCATTATCAGCATGACTATTCCGGTGATTTACATGCTGGAGCACACCTTACACCGTGTTTGGAGTCAGGTGGTGGAACAAGAGGAGGAGGAGGAGGAACAGGAGAAGTCGTATGCGGAAGGGATCATATCTCCAAGGTCAAGAAGGTTGGCAGCACCAAGGCGGCTGGCATTGGAGGCTGGGGGAGAGGGGTTACCGAGGGCGCATGGTAGCAGCCAAACTGTTAAGGAAGGTGCAGGAGGCAAGGAAGAAGTGGAGGACGAACTGGCGCTGGGCATGGAAGACTCATCAGATGAGGGAGACCTTGATCAAATTTCTGTTGTGCGAGGTTGGGGGGAGAGGTCAGATGAAGGAAGCATGATTCTCACCGTGTCACCACCAAGACAACAAGGACTTGGTCCTCCTGGATGCGCAAGACACATGAGTGCCTTCTTGCTGCACTACCTGCAACATTACCCTCGGATTGTCAGAATCCGAAGTAATGCCGACTACTGGGTTGCCACACTCTTAGATCTCCGGTACAACAGCAAATTTGGCAAAATAATTCCTGCCATAGAAAGGGATTCATGCATGCAGGAGTATCAGCAGAGACTGTTACAGAACCTAACATCTGCTTTTCCACAAAACACCAGTGGCGCACATAGTCAATCTCTGAGTTCTAACTTGCCAACCGTGGGACTATCGAGTCATCACTCAAACCGTAACAGTAACATCGTATCTGGTGGTAACAGCAATTTTTTCCAATCGTTTCAAGATTTTTTTAGACCATCCTTTGCAAGGCCACAGGAGACAAGAAGTCTGACGCACAGCCAATGCCTAGAGAGTATCTCCAAGTTAACATCAATGCCATGGCTGCGGAATTGGACCCTTGCTCATTTGGGGCTTCCAATCTTGAAAAATGGCCTGAGCTCACCACTCACGCCATGGAGATCTTGTCGTGCTCCGCAGCCAGCGTTCTCTCTGAACGTGTGTTCAGCGCTGCTGGTGGTGTACTGACAGATAAGCGCACGCGGCTGTCCAGTGACAATGTAGACAGACTAACATTCATCAAGATGAACAAATCCTGGATCCGCAAGGACTTTTCTACCCCTGTGTCATGTTGGGGAGACAAAAAGCTTGATTTTTGAAAATCACCTCACCAACCGTTTTAAAAAACTCTGGCGAAATTGATGCCACTTAAGTGGTGTCTGTGGCCGAATTTTTTGAAAAGACTCTTTTATTTAGTCCCCTTGCTGAGTTTTTCATGACGTTGCCAATTCTAGGTGGGTGGGGTCGTCTGCAGAGTTGTTTCCTCATACTATGGCCTGGGATTCAAAGATCCGCTCCAAAGCTTCAGTGTCTGCTAGTCAGCAGAGTAGCCCAGCTGCCCACCGCCTGTTTACCTAAGTACTATTTTTAACGGCATATAGCCCAGGAAATCCTTTATAGGCCTAATAGAATTTGGTGCTACTTAGCAGCGTACTTCACTCATAAAACAAGCTACACCACCTGTTTACTCAAGTACTATTTTTTTATGGCATCTAGCCCAGGAAATCATTTTGGGCCTAGTGGAATTTGGTGCAACTCAGCAGCGTACCCCACCCATGAATCAAGCTACACCGCCTGTTTACCTAACTACTATTTTGTAGTGGCATCTAGCCCAGGAAATCCATTTGGGCCTAGTAGAATTTAGTGATACTCAGCAGCGTACCCCACCCATGAAGCAAGCTACACCGCCTGTTTACCTGGCTACTATTTTGTAACGGCATCTAGCCCAGGAAATCCGTTTGGGTCTAGTAGAATTTAGCGATACTCAGCAGCGTACCCCACCCATGAAGCAAGCTACACCGCCTGTTTACCTAAGTACTATTTTGTAATGGCATCTAGCCCAGGAAATCCTTTTGGGCCTAGTAGAATTAAGTGATATTCAGCAGCATACCCCACCCATGAAGCAAGCTACACCGCCTGTTTACCTAACTACTATTTTTTAATGGCATCTAGCCCAGGAAATCCTTTTGGGCCTAGAAGAATTTAGTGATACTCAGCAGCGTACCCCACCCATGAAGCAAGCTACACCGCCTGTTGATCTAATTACTAATTTTTAACTGCATCTAGCCCAGGAAATCCTTTTGGGCCTAGTAGAATTTAGTGCTACTCAGCAGCGTACCCCACCCATGAAGCAAGCTACACCGCCTGTTTACCTAACTACTATTTTGTAATGGCATCAAGCCCAGGAAATCCGTTTGGGCCTAGTAGAATTTAGTGCTACTCAGCAGCTTACCCCACCCATGAAGCAAGCTACACCGCCTGTTTACCTAAGTACTATTTTTTAACGGCATCTGGCCCAGGAAATCTTTTTGGGCCTAGTAGCAATTTCTGCTACTCAGCAGAGTACCCCACGCATGAAGCAAGCTACACCGTCTTCTTTCTTTCTCAATCTAACCTTTCGGCTCTGGGTGTCCACTCTCCCTCCAGCTCTCTCCTTCTCACAGGTGGACTACCGCGTGTTTTCACACTGTGGCAAATCTTTTGGGCCCGGGCATAAGAAGTCGTCAAGGTAATGGATAATATGTGCCGCCTTAAAAACATTCATGATGACACATTCGAGGAAGCAACTAAATGCCTCAAACAGCAGGATATGGAGCACCCCATGGGCAAACAGCGATCTATGTAGTATGCTCCTTCACAGAAGCAGCCCAATGGGAAGACACTATTCGGAGGCACAGGTAGCAACCGGAACGCCCCCTCAATGTGTGTTTTGGCCATTAGGGTGCCCCTTACCAACTTCTTGACCCGCCTGATTGCCTCGTCAAAGGAGGTACAGTACATAGTACTGTACTTGGTTCCGCGTTGATGTTGTCGTTTACTGACCTGCCCCTTGGATATGACAAATGGTGGATTAGTCTGAATATATTGGGTTCATTTTTTGGCACAACTCCCAATGGGGGTACCACTACATCTTCTAAGGAAAGTGTTCTGAATGGACCCGCTGCCATTCTAACTAAAGATATTTATTTTTTCATTTTTTTTGTCAAGACGTCTGGGTGTTGGTAGAGTGAGTTTAAATTTTTAGTCCAGCCTTTCTTGATTTTAGAAGGGCATGACATGCCTATATCTTTGTCTCCTCCTCCTTTTACTCCTCCACCTCTTTTCTTTTCGCATGACTATATGTAGTTGTGACTTTTCCATGTTTGTTGTGTCTTCTGAGCAGTTTGTCAGCTTTTGTACACCTTTTAAGGTGTTTTCTATGTGTTTTCCATGTGCTTGGTGTTTGCCTGCCATTGGTTTCAATGGGGTTCGACGGTGTTCGTTGAACGCTCGACGAACAGTTCAGCGAAAACCTACCTGTTCGACGAACCGAACCGAACACTAGGGAGGTGGCTCAACACTATATAGCACTGAGCTGCTGTGAGAGAGTTCACCGGAGTTCATCAAATGATCAGCTCCCGTGTTCTCACTTACGGCACCACTGCTGTATAAGAAAGTTCAATGAAGTTCATTATGAACTTGAGTGACCTCTTTCAGGGCAGTTCAATGATACACTGCGGGAGCAATTACCTCCTATCTGTGTATCACCGGCAGCCGAGTGGCGCAGTCACATCTCCCGATGTGACTGTTATACATGTGAGATCGCTGTGAGACACTCTGAATTACGTGGACTACAGCAGACAGGTGAGAATATGGTGTTAGGGCTGGCGGAATGCACCGAGTAAATATAGAGATGTTATTTGGTGCGTTCGCAGCCCGGGGTCCACCGTGCAGGAAAAGAACCTGCTGCTGGCAAACAGCGGCACAATATGGCGGTAGAAGCGAACTCTGTTGCATCACAGAGTCGCTATAAGGAAAGGACTGTGTCCTGTTAAACTCCACAGGAATACACAGTAACTGCTGAGCAGATAGCAGCTTGTGGTCACGCAGTCCAGGAGGCAAACATACAATCTCCTCACCGGAGGAGCCGGTATTCTAGTGGCTTATTTCAGCCGGGGCCCTGTAACCAAACACACAATCTCCTCACCGGAGGTGCCGGTATTCTAGTGGCTTATTTCAGCCGGGTCCCTGAATACACACAAGCGTGACCACACTGGCGCAAAACTCATGTCATGCATTGATACTAGCGCATGGCTGTGCGGCCATGCGAGCCTTATATAGCTGCAGCAAGTAAAAGACCTTCCTAGAAGGACCAATGAGAGACTGCCATACCTGAGCATGTGACCCTAGATCTCCACTGAGAGATCTTACCCTGGGCATGCTCAGTGTGTGAAAAGCAGGAGTTAGTCCTAGCAGCTATAGGACCTTCCTACCATGTGACCCTCGATCTCCACTGAGAGATCTTACTCAGGGCATGCTCAGAATGAGAAAAGCAGGACTTAGTCGCAGAAGCGTTTGCTCGCCGCTGCCCAGCACTGACTTCAATGGCAGAAGCAGGAAAGGCAGCAGTAACTCTTTGTACAGAGTGGGACTGAGCAAGACGCTTGGACTGACGTCTCCGCTGAGCAGGCTCAACTGTGGCAGGAGAGGAATGGGAGACCACAGCGGAGATGGCCCGAGATTCCCCCTGTGCAGAGGCGGGAACTCGACCCTTAACATTAACCCCCCTCCTAGGGCCCCCCCCTCCTTGGACCTCGCTACGCTCAAAGGCAGCAATGAGCTGCGGAGCCTGAATGTGCTCAGCAGGCTCCCAGGACTTGTCCTCAGGACCATAACCCTTCCAGTCCACCAAATAAAATTTTTTACCACGTACCACCTTGCACCCCAAAATAGCATTCACCTTGTAATCGTCCGTAGACGAACCCGATGTCCCAGCAGATGACTCGGAAAACCGAGACATGTATACGGGTTTCAAGAGGGACACATGAAAGGTGTCGGTGATACCCAGGCGTGGCGGAAGGGCTAAACGATAGACCACAGGATTAACCTGTTCGAGGACCTTAAAAGGACCCAAGTAGCGAGGTGCAAACTTAGTGGACTCCACTCGCAGCCTGATGTTACGGGCGGAGAGCCACACCAAGTCGCCAGGAGCAAAGGTCAGAGCGGGGCGCCGATGTGCATTGGCGGAGGACCTCATTCTCTCCTTGGAGGCCCGAATGGCATCCTGAGTGCGGTCCCAAATATCCCGTGCCTCCACAGCCCAGTCTGCCACCCTGGAGTCGGCGGAAGACACGGGCATAGGCACAGGTACCCGCGGATGCTGACCATAGTTAAGGAGAAATGGGGTTTGTCCAGTGGAGTCGGCCACGGCGTTGTTCAGCGCAAACTCTGCCCAAGATAGCAATGATGCCCAGTCATCCTGCCTGGCTGAGACAAAATGTCGCAGATATGTGACCAAGGTCTGGTTGGCCCTCTCCACCAACCCATTCGTCTCGGGATGATATGCGGAAGAGAGATTTAACTCAATGCTGAGAAGATGACAAAGCTCTCTCCAGAACCGAGACGCAAACTGGGGACCCCGGTCACTGACAATTTTGTCCGGCATACCGTGTAGGCGGAAGATGTGTTTTATGAACAACGCTGCCAAGGCCCGTGCAGAAGGTAACCGTGGAAGCGGGACCAAACGCACCATTTTAGAAAAATGATCGGTGACAACCCAAATGATGGTACAGCCACGAGACTTGGGCAAACCCACCACAAAGTCCATCCCGACCATCTCCCAGGGCCTGTCTGCCATCGGCAAGGGATAGAGTAACCCTGCTGGCCGTTGTCGAGGAGATTTATTTTTGGCACAGGAGACACACGCCTGAATGTAATCTCTGACATCACGAACCATATGTGGCCACCAGTACGACCTCGCCAGTAGCTCAGATGTCCTTTTTGTCCCAAAGTGTCCACCTACCCTGGACGAATGAGCCCAAGAGAGAACCTCCGGTCGCAAATTAATGGGTACAAAAGTCTTGCCCGGAGGCACAGACTCTAGCGAAACCGGAGCTACGGTTCTCAGGCTCTCAGAAGGGACAATAAGCCGAGGCTCCTCTTCCTCCTCCTCAGATGACACAACAGAGCGAGAGAGGGCGTCAGCACGAATGTTCTTCTCCCCAGCGAGATAATGGAGGGTGACGTGGAACCAGGAGAAGAACAAGGACCATCTGGCCTGGCGAGAATTTAGCCGCTGGGCTGTTTGCAAATATAACAAATTTTTGTGGTCCGTGAAGACTAGAAAGGGAAAGCGAGCCCCCTCCAAGAGATGTCTCCACTCCGAGAAAGCCAACTTCATCGCTAGCAACTCCCTGTCCCCGATGGAATAATTCCTCTCCGCTGGTGTGAAGGTCTTGGAGTAGAAGAAGCAAGGATGCTTCCGACCTTGAGCATCCTTTTGGAAGAGGACTGCTCCTGCACCAACGGATGAGGCATCCACCTCCATTATGAATGGCTTATCAACATCGGGACGATGTAGGATGGGAGCGCTAGCAAAACGTGACTTAATAGAAGAAAAGGCCCTGGAGACCTCTTCTGACCACAATTTTGGATTTGCTCCCTTCTTGGTGAGGGCTACCAAGGGAGCTACCAAAGTTGAGAAGTGGGGAATGAACTGGCGGTAATAATTAATGAACCCCATAAAGCGCTGCACCGCTTTAAGAGAATGGGGTTCTTGCCAGTCCATCACAGCCTGTAGTTTGGCAGGATCCATAGCCAATCCCTGGGCGGAGATGATATAGCCCAGGAAAGATAAAGACTCCTGCTCAAACATACACTTCTCCAACTTTGCATAGAGAGAATTTGCCTGTAAGAGGTCGAAGACTCTGCCAACATCTCTCCGGTGGGAGTCAATATCTGGAGAAAAGATGAGAATATCATCCAGATAGACTACGACCGAGGTGGAAAGCATATCCCGGAAGATGTCATTGACAAAGTCTTGGAAAACGGCTGGGGCATTACAGAGCCCGAAGGGCATCACCAGATACTCATAGTGCCCATCTCTGGTGTTAAATGCCGTCTTCCATTCGTCCCCCTCACGGATGCGAATCAGGTTATAAGCACCCCGCAGATCTAATTTGGTAAATACCTTAGCTCCCCTTAGCCTATCAAAAAGCTCAGAAATCAGGGGCAGCGGGTACTTATTCTTAACGGTGATGGCGTTAAGACCCCTGTAATCTATGCAAGGACGTAATTCTCCATTCTTCTTCTGCACGAAGAAGAACCCTGCCCCTGCTGGTGACACTGACTTCCTAACGAACCCTCTTGCCAAATTCTCCTGGATGTATTGGGACATGGCCTCCGTTTCCAGAAGAGAGAGGGGATAGACACGTCCCCGAGGAGGTTCTGCTCCAGGCAAGAGATCTATAGGACAGTCATAGGGGCGGTGAGGCGGAAGGGTCTCCGCAGCCTTTTTGGAGAAGACGTCTGCATAGGACCAATAGTATTTGGGAAGAGAAGAGAGATTTGCGGGTATCTCAGTGGTGGAAACCTGAACGCACTCTTTCACACATCTGCTCTTACAGGATTCACTCCAACCCAATATCCTCCCAGAGGACCACTCAATATGTGGGGAGTTGAAACAGAAACGGAGCCAGGGTATTCCCAGCAGAATCTCATCCATTCCCTCGGGAAGGACAAGAAGGGAAATTATCTCCTGGTGGGATGGGGACATAGCTAACGTGAAAGGGACAGTCTGGTGTGTGATCTGAGATGGAAGTGTCAACCCATTCACTACCCTAACAGTCACCGGTTTGGCGAGCATCACCAGAGGTATTGCATGGCGCAGAGCAAAAGCTGAGGAGATGAAATTCCCCTCAGCTCCAGAATCCACACAAAGCTCGACTGTTAGAGAGTAAGAGCCTAATATGATTGTCCCTTTGAAGGACAGCTTGGAGGAAAATGTCGCTGTGTCTAGTGAACCTCCTCCAAGGGTTACTAGACGCGATCGTTTACTCGACCGCCGTGGACATTTATTGGCATAATGTCCTTCTTGTTGGCAATTTCTGCAAACCACGGGTACTCGAGCGGTCCGAGACTTAGGTCCCGCTCAAGAAACCTCCATGGCCTCATGGGAGTCGGACGCCTGAACGGAAGATTCCAGAGGTCTGGCGAAGGTGGGAGCCAGCCGAAACCTCTGCCTACACTGGGCCCGCTCCAACCTCCGCTCGTTAAAACGGAGGTCGATGCGGGTAGATATAGAAATAAGCTCCTCCAGTGTGGCGGGAATCTCCCTGGTGGCCAAGGCGTCCTTCACATGGTCTGCCAGTCCTCTCCAGAACACCAGAATAAGGACTTTATCCGGCCATTCCAGCTCAGAGACCAGAGTCCGGAATTGCACGGCGAACTGGCTGACCATGGACGAACCCTGGGTTGTTGCCAACAATTGGAGAGCGGTATCGTGGGTGACACGAGGTCCCAAAAAGACCTGTTTCAGAGCATCCAGGAAGAGAGGAGCACTCTGCGCCACACGATCATTGCGCTCCCATAGTGGCGTTGCCCACTCCAACGCCCTGCCCGACAAAAGGGATAAAATAAATCCCACTTTCGCCCGTTCCGTAGGAAAACGTGCAGCCAGAAGCTCAAGATGTATGGAGCACTGACTCACGAATCCCCGACATAGCTTACTGTCACCAGCAAACTTGTCTGGAAGCGGGAGACGGGATAAAGTCGGAGCAGGGGTGGCAGAGGACAAACTGACTGCAGCTACACTTGCAGCCTGAACAGCGACTGCGGTAACATCCACAGCTGAGGTTGTGCGCTCGAGAGCCGTCAACCTACCCTCCAGCTGCTGGATGTACCGCTGTAAACGCTGATCGTCCGCCATTTACCAGCCAGACCCTGGCGCTAGTATACTGTTAGGGCTGGCGGAATGCACCGAGTAAATATAGAGATGTTATTTGGTGCGTTCGCAGCCCGGGGTCCACCGTGCAGGAAAAGAACCTGCTGCTGGCAAACAGCGGCACAATATGGCGGTAGAAGCGAACTCTGTTGCATCACAGAGTCGCTATAAGGAAAGGACTGTGTCCTGTTAAACTCCACAGGAATACACAGTAACTGCTGAGCAGATAGCAGCTTGTGGTCATGCAGTCCAGGAGGCAAACATGCAATCTCCTCACCGGATGAGCCGGTATTCTAGTGGCTTATTTCAGCCGGGTCCCTGAATACACACAAGCATGACCACACTGGCGCAAAACTCATGTCATGCATTGATACTAGCGCATGGCCGTGCGGCCATGCGAGCCTTATATAGCTGCAGCAAGTAAAAGACCTTCCTAAAAGGACCAATGAGAGACTGCCATACCTGAGCATGTGACCCTAGATCTCCACTGAGAGATCTTACCCTGGGCATGCTCAGTGTGTGAAAAGCAGGAGTTAGTCCTAGCAGCTATAGGACCTTCCTACCATGTGACCCTCGATCTCCACTGAGAGATCTTACTCAGGGCATGCTCAGAATGAGAAAAGCAGGACTTAGTCGCAGAAGCGTTTGCTCGCTACTGCCCAGCACTGACTTCAATGGCAGAAGCAGGAAAGGCAGCAGTAACTCTTTGTACAGAGTGGGACTGAGCAAGACGCTTGGACTGACGTCTCCGCTGAGCAGGCTCAACTGCGGCAGGAGAGGAATGGGAGACCGCAGCGGAGATGGCCCGAGATTCCCCCTGTGCAGAGGCGGGAACTCGACCCTTAACATATGGTAGTTTATTATTTTTGATTTTTTCAAGGCGAAGAGGGCATCAGGGATTAGGTGTTAAGGTGAGCATATGTTCTTTTTTATTTTACATTTCTTCTAGGAGATAAGCACACAGGGATTTGAGGTTAGGTGAGCATAATATGCTTTTCATTTTTATTTGAATATGTATTTATTTCATTTACTTTTTTTAATTTTATTTTCAGCACAGGCTCTGGCAGAAGAGAGACTATTTCTCCCATCAGGGGCTCCTGCTATCACTGTTAGCAGTGAAAGCAGACGTAGCCTGATGGGAGGAGTAGCAGCCTCTCATCAGCTGGTGCCTGCTGTCCTTTGGCAAGCTTTTTACCAGAGGTCACTGCATCTCTGCGGGATCATACCGACTTCTGACAGCCTGACCCCGCACGGCTCTGAAGGCGGTAACCAGGGCCGCCATCAGGGCATTACAGCTGTGACTGGCGTAAGGGGCCCTGCTCACCGGGCCCCTACCGGCAGCCGCAGGCTGAACCGGGCCCTTAGCGGCGGCCGGCGCTGCAGCTGTACGCTATTGACATGCGGGCCCGCGCCCGCACGTCAATAGTTAACAGCCGCCAGCCGCAGCGTGCAGGTCGCCGGCGTCTGACGTCATTGTCAGTCGCCGGCGAGTCCACAGTGCAGCTGCGTGGAGAGAGGAGCGCGGCAGGTAAGTAGAACTTTTTTTTTTTCTATTAAGAGCGGAGAGCGGCGATCGGGGGGGGGGGGGTTTGGGCAGAAGGCTGGACACAGAGGGGGCAGAAGGCAGCTGGACACAGGGGGGCAGAAGGCAGCTGGACACAGGGGGGCAGAAGGCCGCTGGACACAGAGGGGGCAGAAGGCAGCTGGACACAGGGGGGCAGAAGGCAGCTGGACACAGAGGGGGCAGAAGGCAGCTGGACACAGAGGGGGCAGAAGGCAGCTGGACACAGGGGGGCAGAAGGCAGCTGGACACAGAGGGGGCAGAAGGCAGCTGGACACAGGGGGGCAGAAGGCAGCTGGACACAGAGGGGGCAGAAGGCCGCTGGACACAGGGGGCAGAAGGCCGCTGGACACAGAGGGGGCAGAAGGCCGCTGGACACAGGGGGGCAGAAGGCCGCTGGACACAGAGGGGGCAGAAGGCCGCTGGACACAGAGGGGGCAGAAGGCCGCTGGACACAGGGGGGCAGAAGGCCGCTGGACACAGGGGGGCAGAAGGCAGCTGGACACAGGGGGGCAGAAGGCAGCTGGACACAGAAGGGGCAGAAGGCAGCTGGACACAGGGGGGCAGTAAAGCTGGACACAGGGGGGCAGAAGGCAGCTGGACACAGGGGGGCAGAAGGCAGCTGGACACAGAGGGGGCAGAAGGCAGCTGGACACAGGGGGGCAGTAAAGCTGGACACAGAGGGGCAGAAGGCAGCTGGACACAGAGGGGGCAGAAGGCAGCTGGACACAGGGGGGCAGAAGGCAGCTGGACACAGAGGGGGCAGAAGGCAGCTGGACACGGGGGCAGAAGGCAGCTGGACACGGGGCAGAAGGCAGCTGGACACAGGGGGGGCAGAAGGCTGGACACAGAGGGGGCAGTAAAGCTGGACACAGAGGGGGCAGTAAATCTGGACACATGATGGGGCAGAGTGCTGGACAGAGATGGGGCAGAGTGCTGGACAGAGATGGGGCAGAGTGCTGAACAGAGATGGGGCAGAGTGCTGGGCAGAGATGGGGCAGAGTGCTGGACAGAGATGGGGCAGAGTGCTGGACAGAGATGGGGCAGAGTGCTGGACAGAGATGGGGCAGAGTGCTGGACAGAGATGGGGCAGAGTGCTGGACAGAGATGGGGCAGAGTGCTGGACAGAGATGGTGCAGGATTGGAAACAGATGGGGCAGGATGGATACGATGGAGACAGATGGGGCAGGATGGGGAGATCATATGGGGTAGAATGGATACTCATGAGGGCAGGATGAGAGAACATATGGCTGGAGCCTGAAATGAGACACACGGTGGCCAGGATGGCGAATATTACCATAGGGGCTAATTAAGGGATATTATTATTGCAGTGATGTATTTATTTTATTTTTTGAGTATACTGTTTTAAATGGGGGGGGCGGTCCTGTTACTGTGTAGAGTGATACTATGTTGCCTTCTTCATGTGGTGTAATGTAGAAGTTGGGAAAATTAAGTAATGTGTTCTACAAGCGGAACTCGAGATAACTGTTTTATTTCCTGCAGAGACGAGTCCTGGCTGGATAAAGTGATGGCGGTCTGTGCTGGATGAAAGATGAAGGACTTCACCTAGAGACGTCACTGGTGAGTCAGTGTTACCTATACACTTACACTATACACTGTATACTATATACAGAGGTCCTGTGTACAATGTCACCAGTGATCACTGTATTATCTATACATTATATACAGAGCTCCTGTGTGTAATGTCACCGGTGATCACTGTATTACCTGTACACAGACACTGCCTACTAATTACAGATCTCCTGTGCATAATGGCACTGATGGTGATAGTATTGTGGTTTTTTTTTGTATTACTGATCAGTATTGTAGTATTCAGTCATTGTTGGTAATATGTGGTCTGGTCATGATGTGGAGGTTATATGTGGTCTGGTCATGGTGTAGCGGTATTTGTTCCTTGTATTTTATATTATTCGATCACTGTGGTGGTAATATGTCATCTGGTCATAGTGTTGTGGTATTTGTTCCTTGTATGTAGTATTATAGGTCATTTTAAAAATTGAAAAATAAATAAAAATATACCTAAATTGTATTGCATATTTTAACAAATATTTAGTAGGTTACAGTAGAGTAGGGCCCGGCCAAAAGTGTCTACCTTGTTGTGGTGGCGGCTTAAAAAATCTTTTGGCCAAAACAAAAGCTGCCTGCTATATGTGTGATCTGGTGATGGGAACTGTCAATGTGTGATAGGTGAGAAGTGGAGATTTTCCAAGAGAGAGCGGTGGGACTGTGGACAGTTCGTGGGGTGGAGCCTGGAGGCGGGGCTGGGGTGGAGCCTGGGCGGAGTTTCAAGGGGGCCCCGAAAATTTTGCCAGTATGGGGCCCCGAAATTTCTAGTGGCAGCCCTGGCGGTAACTATCTACCTGCGATAATGTTACTGCCGATTAGAAGCACTACACTGGTGTTTCCCAGGCTGTCACACAGCGTAGGAAACACCAGCTTTTGTGTTGTGTATGTTCGGCTATTTTCTGTGATTAAATTGATGATTAAAGTGGCAAATATTGCAAATTTGGCAATCATGAGTTTAACCGAATATTGAAATATTTGCTCATCTCTAGTTTAGAGGCCAAACAGTAACACAATAAATGCTGTATAAAATTTCACAGTGCAACAAAAATGCTGTATTACAATGCCAAGTAAATTTGCACATCTCAGACAGACATATGAGACTGCAGTATCAATATGGCAATACTATTGACATCCAACTAAGTATGGCTGTATGCTTTTGACACACAATTCCTGCAGTAAAAATGGTGTATAATATTTTCCTGCTTGGAACAATTTGCAGGATTAAGAGCAAAATAATATTATTAGCCCTGAGAAGGGGTTTTAGCATGAGAGCATGAGTTGCAAGCTGCAGCATAAAGGATGCACAATTCACTCTATCCTGTCCTACATGATCCCTTCAGCACAATGTCTCCCAAGGCTGGTTTCGCATGTCCTCATATTTCCGGTACCGGAAAAATTCGGTACCGGAGATGACAGTGTCTGTGTATGTAATACTTGCCAGAGTAAAAAAAAAAAAATGGGATAAAAGGTGGATTAACTCCACGCTGCTTGAAAGATAGAAGTCCAATTGGATATTCAGATCAAAATGAGGTTTTATTCAACGCGCTTCGGAGTACTATGACCCAGAGGCGTATCTAGGGTTTCTGGCACCCGGGGCAAGAATACATTTTGGCGAAAACCCCCAGGACATATGCGTTTTGCACACTTAGTCATGTACCCACAAGCTCCTCTCCCTAATGCTCTCAGTATTCAGTGAAAAACTGAGAGAAGCAGAAGAGAAGCTCGTTGTCACAGGACCATAAGTATGAGAGTCGCATGTGAGTGAAGTGTCCATGTGACGACTGCTGGAACCTGCAGAGCTGAATCCTGACATCGCAGCTTCTGAATTCTCACAACGCATGCACTGCACACTTTTAAGATTCTCCCTTGCCGGTGGACTGTCATGTCAGCACAAGCATGTGATTTGTATACTTCTGACTAGGGTTGAGCGAAACGGGCCGTTCATTTTCAAAAGTCGCCGACTTTTGGCAAAGTCGGGTTTCATGAAATCCGATCCGACCCCTGTGCGGGGTCGGCCATGCAGTACGCGACTTTCGCGCCAAAGTCGCGTTTCAATGACGCGAAAAGCGCCATTTCTCAGCCAATGAAGGTAAACGCAGAGTGTGGGCAGCGTGATGACATAGGTCCTGGTCCCCACCATCTTAGAGAAGGGCATTGCAGTGATTGGCTTGCTGTCCGCGGCGTCACAGGGGCTATAAAGGGGCGTTCCCACCGACCGCCATGTTACTGCTGCTGATCTGAGCTTAGGGAGAGGTTGCTGCCGCTTCGTCAGAAGCAGGGATAGCGTTAGGCAGGGTCCATTAACCACCAAACCGCTTGTGCTGTAGCGATTTCCACAGCCCAACACCACCTTCGGTGTGCAGGGACAGTGGAAGCTACATTTTTTTTATTTTTCCTCAGCGCTGTAGCTCATTGGGCTGCCCTAGAAGGCTCCCTGATAGCTGCATTGCTGTGTGTACGCCGCTGTGCAAACCAACTGCTTTTTTCAAAGCACAAATCCTCTTGTTCCTTCCTTTCTGCACAGCTATCTTGTTTGTTTGTCCACACTTTTTATTTAATTTGTGCATCAGTCCACTCCTTATTGCTGCCTGCCATACCTGGCTGAGATTACTGCAGGGAGATAGTAATTGAAGGACAGTTCCTTTTTTTTTTTTTTTTTTGTGGGAGATTAAGATTGGCATTTCTGCTAGAGTGCCATCCCTGTCTGTGTCATCTCTCACTCAGTGGGCCATAGAAAGCCTATTTATTTTTTTGCTTGATTTGGGTTCTAAAATCTACCTGAAAAAATCACTACATCAATCAGTGGGAGAAAAATATTGGCCTCAGGGCTTGTGTGCCACTCCTGACTCCTGTGTGTGCCATCTCTCACTCAGTGGGCCATAGAAAGCCTATTTATTTTTTTGCTTGATTTGGGTTCCAAAATCTACCTGAAAAAATCACAACATCAATCAGTGGGAGAAAAATATTGGCCTCAGGGCTTGTGTGCCACTCCTGACTCCTGTGTGTGCCATCTCTCACTCAGTGGGCCATAGAAAGCCTATTAATTTTTTTGCTTGATTTGGGTTCTAAATTCTACCTGAAAAAATCAATAAATCAATCAGTGGGAGATTAATATTGGCCTTTGGGCTTGTGTGCCAGTCCTAAGCGTGCCATCTCTCTCTCTCAGATAGTGGGCCATAGAAAGCCTATTTATTATTTTTTTTATTGGGTTTATAAATTTTCCCTGGAAAAAAAAAAAGTGGGAGATTAATATTGGCCTCTGGGCTTGTGTGCCAGTCCTGAGCGTGCCATCTCTCTCACAAATAGTGGGCCATAGAAAGCCTATTTTTTTTTTTGGTTGATTTGGGTTCTAAATTCTACCTGAAAAAATCAATAAATCAATCAGTGGGAGATTAATATTGGCCTTTGGGCTTGTGTGCCAGTCCTAAGCGTGCCATCTCTCTCTCTCAGATAGTGGGCCATAGAAAGCCTATTTATTATTTTTTTTATTGGGTTTATAAATTTTCCCTGGAAAAAAAAAAAAAAAGTGGGAGATTAATATTGGCCTCTGGGCTTGTGTGCCAGTCCTGAGCGTGCCATCTCTCTCACAAATAGTGGGCCATAGAAAGCCTATTTATTTTTTGGGTTGATTTGGGTTCTAAATTCTATCTGAAAAAATCAATAAATCAATCAGTGGGAGATAAATATTGGCCTCTGGGCTTGTGTGCCACTCCTGACTCCTGTGTGCGTCATCTCTCACTCAGTGGGCCCTAGAAAGCCTATTTTTTGTTTTATTTGTTTTCTAAATTCTCCCTGAAAAAATCATTTTTATTTTATTTGGTTTCTAAATTATTCCTGAAAAAATCATTTTTTTTGTATTTTTTTTTTCTAAAGTCTCCCTGAAAAAAAAAAAAAATCAAATCAGTGGGAGATTAATATTGCCCTTTCTGCTTGTGTGCCAGTCTTGACTCCTGGGTGTGCCATCTCTCTCTCTCCAATTGTGGGCCATAGAAAGCCTATTAATTTTTTTGCTTGATTTGGGTTCCAAAATCTACCTGAAAAAATCACTAAATCAATCAGTGGGAGATAAATATTGGCCTCTGGGCTTGTGTGCCACTCCTGACTCCTGTGTGCGTCCTCTCTCACTCAGTGGGCCCTACAAAGCCAATTTTTTTTTTATTTGTTTTCTAAATTCTCCCTGAAACAATCATTTTATTTTATTTTGTTTCTAAATTCTTCCTGAAAAATTCATTTTTTTGTATTTTTTTTTCTAAAGTCTCCCTGAAAAAAAAAAAAATCAAATCAGTGGGAGATTAATATTGCCCTTTCTGCTTGTGTGCCAGTCTTGACTCCTGGGTGTGCCATCTCTCTCTCTCTCCAATTGTGGGCCATAGAAAGCCTATTAATTTTTTTGCTTGATTTGGGTTCCAAAATCTACCTGAAAAAATCACTAAATCAATCAGTGGGAGATAAATATTGGCCTCTGGGCTTGTGTGCCACTCCTGACTCCTGTGTGCGTCCTCTCTCACTCAGTGGGCCCTACAAAGCCTATTTTTTTTTATTTGTTTTCTAAATTCTCCCTGAAACAATCATTTTATTTTATTTTGTTTCTAAATTCTTCCTGAAAAATTCATTTTTTTGTATTTTTTTTTTCTAAAGTCTCCCTGAAAAAAAAAAAAAAAATCAAATCAGTGGGAGATTAATATTGCCCTTTCTGCTTGTGTGCCAGTCTTGACTCCTGGGTGTGCCATCTCTCTCTCTCCAATTGTGGGCCATAGAAAGCCTATTAATTTTTTTGCTTGATTTGGGTTCCAAAATCTACCTGAAAAAATCACTAAATCAATCAGTGGGAGATAAATATTGGCCTCTGGGCTTGTGTGCCACTCCTGACTCCTGTGTGCGTCCTCTCTCACTCAGTGGGCCCTACAAAGCCTATTTTTTTTTATTTGTTTTCTAAATTTTCCCTGAAACAATCATTTTATTTTATTTTGTTTCTAAATTCTTCCTGAAAAATTCATTTTTTTGTATTTTTTTTTCTAAAGTTTCCCTGAAAAAAAAAAAAAAAATCAAATCAGTGGGAGATTAATATTGCCCTTTCTGCTTGTGTGCCAGTCTTGACTCCTGGGTGTGCCATCTCTCTCTCTATAAATTGTGGGCCATAGAAAGCCTATTAATTTTTTTGCTTGATTTGGGTTCCAAAATCTACCTGAAAAAATCACTAAATCAATCAGTGGGAGATAAATATTGGCCTCTGGGCTTGTGTGCCACTCCTGACTCCTGTGTGCGTCCTCTCTCACTCAGTGGGCCCTACAAAGCCTATTTTTTTTTTATTTGTTTTCTAAATTCTCCCTGAAACAATCATTTTATTTTATTTTGTTTCTAAATTCTTCCTGAAAAATTCATTTTTTTGTATTTTTTTTTCTAAAGTCTCCCTGAAAAAAAAAAAAAAAATCAAATCAGTGGGAGATTAATATTGCCCTTTCTGCTTGTGTGCCAGTCTTGACTCCTGGGTGTGCCATCTCTCTCTCTCCAATTGTGGGCCATAGAAAGCCTATTAATTTTTTTGCTTGATTTGGGTTCCAAAATCTACCTGAAAAAATCACTAAATCAATCAGTGGGAGATAAATATTGGCCTCTGGGCTTGTGTGCCACTCCTGACTCCTGTGTGCGTCCTCTCTCACTCAGTGGGCCATAGAAAGCCTATTTATTTTTAAATTTGTTTTCTAAATTCTCCCTGAAACAATCATTTCATTTTATTTGGTTTATAAATTCTTTCTTAAAAAATCATTTTTTTTTATTATTTTTTTTTTTCTAAAGTCTCCCTTTTAAAAAAAAAAAAACAAATCAGTGGGAGATTAATATTTACATTTGCGCTTCAGTGACAGTCCTGCGTGTGTGGCATCTCTCTCATTTGTTGCCACCAACAACAGAGTGTGTAACATTATGCCTGATTTTCGTTGTGGTCTCACCCACCTGTAAAGGGGTAGCTAAATCATACTGAAGTTATAGCTCACCGTGTAAGTTGTGTGACAGCAACAAATACCGTTAGTTTGGTAACGTTTTTAAAACAATGAGGAAGTCTGGTGGAAGAGGTCATGGCCGGGGGCGTTCATTGTCAGCTGGTAATGAGGGTAGTGGTAGTGGTGGAGCATCAGGTGGTCGTGGGAAAAAAAATATTGCACCTAAGTCTGGAGCTGTGGAGCCAGGTTCGTCGTCTGGCTACACAAGGCCTCGAACGCTCCCTTTTCTGGGAGTAGGAAAACCGCTTTTAAAGCCGGAGCAGCAAGAGCAAGTTTTGGCTTATCTTGCTGACTCAGCCTCTAGCTCTTTTGCCTCCTCTCATGAAACTGGTAAAAGTAAAAGCAGCGCGTCGTTAGTGGATGTTCACGGTCAGGGACAAGTCGCTTCCTTGTCCTCTTCAGCAAAAACAACAACAGAGAAGAATGCAGCAGGCGACACAACGGGTTACTCCATGGAGCTCTTTACACATACTGTCCCTGGCTTAGAAAGTGATGCAGTTAACAGTCCATGCCCATTACAAGTTGAATCTGACATGGAGTGCACTGATGCACAGCCACAGCCAGACTACTATGCTGGTCCTTTGACTCAGACCACAACATTGCCCTCGCAGGGTGCTGATCAAGAATCAGACCCTGATGAGACTATGTTGCCCCATCACGAACGCTATACCACCGACCGACACGGTGACACAGACGAAGTTGCACACGAGCTACAAGAAGAGGTAATAGATGACCCAGTTCTTGACCCCGATTGGCAGCCATTGGGGGAACAGGGTGCAGGCGGCAGCAGTTCTGAAGCGGAGGAGGAGGGGCCGCAGCAGGCATCAACATCGCAACAGGTTCCATCTGCCGGGTCCGTATCTTGCCCAAAACGCGTGGCAAAGCCAAAACCTGTTGGAGGACAGCGTGGCCATCTGGTTAAAGCTCAGTCTGCAATGCCTGAAAAGGTATCCGATGCTAGAAAGAGTGCAGTCTGGCATTTTTTTAAACAACATCCAATTGATCAGCGCAAAGTCATCTGTCAAAAATGTTCAACTACCTTAAGCAGAGGGCAGAATCTGAAAAGTCTCAATACAAGTTGCATGCATAGACATTTAACCACCATGCATTTGCAAGCTTGGACTAACTACCAAACGTCCCTTAAGGTTGTAGCACCCTCGGCCAATGAAGCTAGTCATCAACGCAACATCCCTTCCGGCAGTGTAGGGCCACCATTTTCTGCACCACCTGCAGTATCTGTGCAGGTTTCTTTGCCAGGCCAAAGCAGTCAGGGTCAGGGAATCACCAGTTTCGTAGTAGGAAACACTGCATCTAGGGCACCGGCGGCAACAATACCATCTCCCACCGTCTCTCAGTCTGCCATGTTCACTGGCACCCCCGCTAGTTCCACGATCTCCAGCTCTCCAGTCCAGCTCATCCTACATGAGACTATGGTTAGAAAAAGGAAGTACTTAGCCTCGCATCCGCGTACACAGGGTTTGAACGCCCACATAGCTAGACTAATCTTGTTAGAGATGATGCCCTACCGGTTAGTTGAAAGCGAAGCTTTCAAAGCCCTGATGGACTACGCTGTACCACGCTACGAGCTACCCAGTCGACACTTTTTTTCCAGAAAAGCCATCCCAGCCCTCCACCAGCATGTTAAAGAGCGCATCGTCCATGCACTCAGGCAATCTGTGAGCACAAAGGTGCACCTGACAACAGATGCATGGACCAGTAGGCATGGCCAGGGACGTTACGTGTCCATCACGGCACACTGGGTAAATGTGGTGGATGCAGGGTCCACAGGGGACAGCAAGTTTGGGACAGTTCTGCCTAGCCCACGGTCTAGGAAACAGTTGGCTGTAGCCGTTCGCACCCCCTCCTCCTCCTCCTCGTCCTCCTGCAGAAGCGAGACCTCGTCCACAGACCGCAGTCGCACAACCACTCCATCCGCAGCTGCCACTGTTGCACACCAGGTCTCCCATTATGGGGCAGCTACTGGCAAACGTCAGCAGGCTGTATTGGCTATGAAGTGTTTGGGCGACAACAGACACACCGCTGAAGTTCTGTCCGAGTTCTTGCAGAAAGAAACGCAGTCGTGGCTGGGCACTGTAGATCTTGAGGCAGGCAAGGTAGTGAGTGATAACGGAAGGAATTTCATGGCTGCCATCTCCCTTTCCCAACTGAAACACATTCCTTGCCTGGCTCACACCTTAAACCTGGTGGTGCAGTGCTTCCTGAAAAGTTATCCGGGGTTATCCGACCTGCTCCTCAAAGTGCGTGGACTTTGCTCACATATCCGCCGTTCGCCCGTACACTCCAGCCGTATGCAGACCTATCAGCGTTCTTTGAACCTTCCCCAGCATCGCCTAATCATAGACGTTGCAACAAGGTGGAACTCAACACTGCACATGCTTCAGAGACTGTGTGAACAGAGGCGGGCTGTTATGTTTTTGTGGGAGGATACACATACACGGGCAGGCAGTAGGATGGCAGACATGGAGTTGTCAGGTGTGCAGTGGTCGAAGATTCAAGACATGTGTCAAGTCCTTCAGTGTTTTGAGGAATGCACACGGCTGGTTAGTGCAGACAACGCCATAATAAGCATGAGCATCCCCCTAATGCGTCTGCTGATGCAAAGTTTGACGCACATAAAGGATCAGGCGTCTGCAGCTGAGGAAGAGGAAAGCCTTGATGACAGTCAGCCATTGTCTGGCCAGGGCAGTGTACAGGACGAGGTAGCGGGCGAACAGGAGGAGGAGGACGAGGAGGATGATGGGGATGATTATATTTTTAATGAGGAACCTTTTCCGGGGCCAGTGGAAATTGTTGGCGCGGCAAGGCCGGGTTCTGGCTTTTGGAGGGACACAAGTGACGTGGATTTGCCTGAAACTGCCCCTCAACCAAGCACAACCACAGATTTGAGAACTGGAACTTTGGGCCACATGGCGGATTATGCCTTACGTATCCTCAAAAGGGACACACGCATAACAAAAATAATGAACGATGACGATTACTGGTTGGCCTGCCTCCTTGATCCTCGCTATAAAGGCAAATTGCAAAATATAATGCCACATGAGAACTTGGAACTAATATTAGCAACCAAACAATCAACTCTTATTGACCGTTTGCTTCTGGCATTCCCTGCACACAGCGCCCGTGATCGTTCTAACACGAGCTGCAGGGGCCAGCAGACCAGAGGTGTTAGAGGGGCAGAAATCAGAAGTGGCGTTGGCCAGAGGGGTTTTCTGACCAGGTTGTGGAGTGATTTTGCTATGACCGCAGACAGGACAGGTACTGCAGCATCAATTCAAAGTGACAGGAGACAACATTTGTCCAGTATGGTTACTAACTATTTTTCATCCCTTATCGACGTTCTCCCTCAACCGTCATTCCCATTTGATTACTGGGCATCAAAATTAGACACCTGGCCAGAATTGGCAGAATATGCATTGCAGGAGCTTGCTTGCCCGGCAGCTAGTGTCCTATCAGAAAGAGTATTCAGTGCTGCAGGTTCAATACTAACAGAAAAAAGGACTCGTCTGGCTACCCAAAATGTAGATGATCTAACCTTCATTAAAATGAACCACAACTGGATTTCGAAATCTTTTGCCCCACCTTGCCCGGCTGACACCTAGCTTTCCTATGTAAAGGTCTTGCCTGTGGACTATTCTGAACGACTTTTCCAATCTCGTAATTTGCAGCACCTGATTGTCCAGCATCCGACATGTTAACACCTCCCTAAATGGCCAAAGTCCCCACACGGGGCTGTGGTATCGCCACTTGGCGCCAGCACCCGTGAGAGTACTGTTTGTCTGAAGAGGTGGGTGTGCCCGCTTTTGGTCGACGGCACTGCCACTAGGTCCCTCAAAGTACAATAAAGTGTCTTGCGGTGGTGGTGCGCACCCAACGTCAGACACACCGTTGTAATATGAGGGGCCCTGGGCCTGTACCGCCGGCCACAAGACAGTCCCCCCCCCAGGTCAAACAGTGCTCTACGACTTGCAAAATTTTCTCTCACAGCTCCACCAATGTTTAGTCTATGCGCTGACATCCTTCAATGCCTGGCACTGTCAATACCATTGTATTGACATTTTTCTTATGTTAGGCCTTCGAAGCCTGTCTGCGGTCACTCCTTCCACTAGGCCTCCACTGACCTGTCTACTGCTGCCCGTGTTCCCCTGGAACCAATTTTAAATTGCCTACAGCCAGCCCAATTTATTATGTTAGGGCTTCGAAGCCTGTCTGCGGTCCCTCCTTCCACTAGGCCTCCACTGACCTGTCTACTGCCGCCCGTGTTCGCCTGGAACAAATTTTAAATTGCCTACAGCCAGCCCAATTTATTATGTTAGGGCTTCGAAGCCTGTCTGCGGTCCCTCCTTCCACTAGGCCTCCACTGACCTGTCTACTGCTGCCCGTGTTCCCCTGGAACCAATTTTAAATTGCCTACAGCCAGCCCAATTTATTATGTTAGGGCTTCGAAGCCTGTCTGCGGTCCCTCCTTCCACTAGGCCTCCACTGACCTGTCTACTGCCGCCCGTGTTCCCCTGGAACCAATTTTAAATTGCCTACAGCCAGCCCAATTTATTATGTTAGGGCTTCGAAGCCTGTCTGCGGCCCGTTCTTTCCACTACTACTAAACTGACCTGGCTACTGCCGCCCGTGTTCCCCTGGAACCAATTTTAAATTGCCTACAGCCAGCCCAATTTATTATGTTAGGGCTTCGAAGCCTGTCTGCGGTCCCTCCTTCCACTAGGCCTCCACTGACCTGTCTACTGCTGCCCGTGTTCCCCTGGAACCAATTTTAAATTGCCTACAGCCAGCCCAAATTATTATGTTAGGGCTTCGAAGCCTGTCTGCGGTCCCTCCTTCCACTAGGCCTCCACTGACCTGTCTACTGCCGCCCGTGTTCCCCTGGAACCAATTTTAAATTGCCTACAGCCAGCCCAATTTATTATGTTAGGGCTTCGAAGCCTGTCTGCGGTCCCTCCTTCCACTAGGCCTCCACTGACCTGTCTACTGCCGCCCGTGTTCCCCTGGAACCAATTTTAAATTGCCTACAGCCCAATTTTTGTTATGTTAGGCCTTCGAAGCCTGTCTGCGGCCCGTTCTTTCCACTACTACTACACTGACCTGGCTACTGCCGCCCGTGTTCCCCTGGAACCAATTTTAAATTGCCTACAGCCAGCCCAATTTATTATGTTAGGGCTTCGAAGCCTGTCTGCGGTCCCTCCTTCCACTAGGCCTCCACTGACCTGTCTACTGCTGCCCGTGTTCCCCTGGAACCAATTTTAAATTGCCTACAGCCAGCCCAATTTATTATGTTAGGGCTTCGAAGCCTGTCTGCGGTCCCTCCTTCCACTAGGCCTCCACTGACCTGTCTACTGCTGCCCGTGTTCCCCTGGAACCAATTTTAAATTGCCTACAGCCAGCCCAATTTATTATGTTAGGGCTTCGAAGCCTGTCTGCGGTCCCTCCTTCCACTAGGCCTCCACTGACCTGTCTACTGCTGCCCTTGTTCCCCTGGAACCAATTTTAAATTGCCTACAGCCAGCCCAATTTATTATGTTAGGGCTTCAAAGCCTGTCTGCGGTCACTCCTTCCACTAGGCCTCCACTGACCTGTCTACTGCCGCCCGTGTTCCCCTGGAACCAATTTTAAATTGCCTACAGCCAGCCCAATTTATTATGTTAGGGCTTCGAAGCCTGTCTGCGGTCCCTCCTTCCACTAGGCCTCCACTGACCTGTCTACTGCTGCCCATGTTCCCCTGGAACCAATTTTAAATTGCCTACAGCCAGCCCAATTTATTATGTTAGGGCTTCGAAGCCTGTCTGTGGTCCCTCCTTCCACTAGGCCTCCACTGACCTGTCTACTGCTGCCCGTGTTCCCCTGGAACCAATTTTAAATTGCCTACAGCCAGCCCAATTTATTATGTTAGGGCTTCGAAGCCTGTCTGCGGTCCCTCCTTCCACTAGGCCTCCACTGACCTGTCTACTGCTGCCCGTGTTCCCCTGGAACCAATTTTAAATTGCCTACAGCCAGCCCAATTTATTATGTTAGGGCTTCGAAGCCTGTCTGCGGTCCCTCCTTCCACTAGGCCTCCACTGACCTGTCTACTGCCGCTCGTGTTCCCCTGGAACCAATTTTAAATTGCCTACAGCCCAATTTTTGTTATGTTAGGCCTTCGAAGCCTGTCTGCAGCCCGTTCTTTCCACTACTACTACACTGACCTGGCTACTGCCGCCCGTGTTCCCCTGGAACCAATTTTAAATTGCCTACAGCCAGCCCAATTTATTATGTTAGGGCTTCGAAGCCTGTCTGCGGCCCGTTCTTTCCACTACTACTACACTGACCAGGCCACTGCTGCCCGTGTTCCCCTGGAACCAATTTTAAATTGCCTACAGCCAGCCCAATTTATTATGTTAGGGCTTCGAAGCCTGTCTGCGGTCCCTCCTTCCACTAGGCCTCCACTGACCTGTCTACTGCCGCCCGTGTTCCCCTGGAACCAATTTTAAATTGCCTACAGCCAGCCCAATTTATTATGTTAGGGCTTCGAAGCCTGTCTGCGGTCCCTCCTTCCACTAGGCCTCCACTGACCTGTCTACTGCCGCCCGTGTTCCCCTGGAACCAATTTTAAATTGCCTACAGCCAGCCCAATTTATTATGTTAGGGCTTCGAAGCCTGTCTGCGGTCCCTCCTTCCACTAGGCCTCCACTGACCTGTCTACTGCTGTCCGTGTTCCCCTGGAACCAATTGTAAATTGCCTACATCCCAATTTTTGTTATGTTAGGCCTTCGAAGCCTGTCTGCGGCCCGTTCTTTCCACTACTACTACACTGACCAGGCCACTGCTACCCGTGTTCCCCTGGAACAAATTTTAAATTGCCTACAGCCAGCCCAATTTATTATGTTAGGCCTTCAAAGCCTGTCTGCGGTCCCTCCTTCCACTAGGCCTCCACTGACCTGTCTACTGCTGCCCGTGTACCCCTTGAACCAACATCAGAAAATATAAAAATAAGTATTTTGCTTATAAAAAAGAAAATACTGGAGAGATATCAAATGCAGACATTTTAACATTAAAAACAAACACATACAACAAAAATCTGGTACAGTACTAAAACTGGCCACCAGCTACAATAACTTTCTCCTGCAAGTAGTTAACTGAAAGTTTTTTTCAATTTAAAACACAGATATGGCATCCACCGAGTGTTGTCCTGTCGCGTCTTCTTTATATTATTGCCAAGAAGATGCAAAACAATGAAAATAATAAAATCATTATTTACCAAAAAAATAGAGTAAGTCAAAACCACATTGCAAATAAACATTCATTACAAATAAAGAAGCAGGGCGCGTCCGAGGGTGAGTATATGCCTAATAAGAATATAATCACCCTCGGACGCGCCCTGCTTCTTTCCGACAGCCTTCCTTCCTAAGAATCAGCCCTTCCGTGGTGTAGAGAGAGGGTGTGTTACACTCCAAGGTGTTCCCCAGGTTGCCTTTCCTGAGCTTCGATCTTCATGCTCTCGTTTAGTAGTTGTCGGAAAGTAGGCTGCATTAGGCCTACAAATTGGGTATGGGGTGGAGAGAGATGGTGTGTTACACTCCAAGGTGTTCCCCAGGTTTCCTTGCCATTGCTTCGGTCTTCCGACTCTCGTTTAGTAGTTGTAGAAAACTACACTGCATTAGGCCTACAAAATGGGTATCGGGTGGAGAGAGATGGTGTGTTACACTCCAAGGTGTTCCCCAGGTTTCCTTGACATTTCTTCGGTCTTCCGACTCTCGTTTAGTAGTTGTAGAAAACTACACTGCATTAGGCCTACAAAATGGGTATCGGGTGGAGAGAGATGGTGTGTTACACTCCAAGGTGTTCCCCAGGTTTCCTTGCCATTGCTTCGGTCTTCAGACTCTCGTTTAGTAGTTGTAGAAAACTACACTGCATTAGGCCTACAAAATGGGTATCGGGTGGAGAGAGATGGTGTGTTACACTCCAAGGTGTTCTCCAGGTTGCCTTTCCTGAGCTTCTATCTTCAGGCTCTCGTTAAATTGTGGTTAAATGGAACAACTGCATTTGGCGTACTAGTTGGTTTGGGGCCTACTAACAGTGTCTGCCGCTCCTTGCTGTTCTCCTGGTTTCCTGTCCTGAAATTCCGTTTTCAGGCGCTCGTTAAGTAGTTGTTAATGTTAGACTGCATTTGGCCTACTAGTTGGGTTGGGGCCTACTATCGGTGTCTGCCACTCCTTGCTGTTCTCCTCCACTGAACAAAGCTGTGCTGCCTGTTTACTACGGTTGCCAATTTTGAACTGCATTTCGACTACTTACTGATTTGGGCCTACTCTCTGTGTCAGCCTCTCATTCCAGTTGTCCTCCACTGCAATGCCCCCTGGTTATTCCTGTGTTACCAATTTTGAACTGCATTTAGCCAACTTTATTCTTTGGGCCTATATCTGTGTTTCCTCCTCATCCTGCCCATTGCCCAGCCAGTGATAGATGAGTCTGCTGGTTCATTGACCCATAACGCAACATTCCCCGTGCACGCTACACAACAACATTGTGACCCTGCTGAAAGTCAGGTTGCTCTTCCCGCATACCATACCACCTTACACGGGGACAAAGAGGAAGGTGCAGATGAAAGTGCAGTTTCCTTCATCAGGTGGGGGGAGGAATACTAGTTGGCGACGTCACTGGCACAGGGCCTCTCATAGTACGCAAAAGTGTTGCTGCCGGTGGGAGGCGCCCCCGCCGTGCAAACACACCGCTGTACTTTGAGGGGCCCTGTGCCAGTGCCAATGCCAACGAGTGGGCCCCCCCTGCTTGCTCAGGTTCACAGCACTTGCAAAGTTGAAATACTTACCTCTCCCTGCTCCACTGCCGTGACGTGGTCCAGATTTCCTGGGCCCACTAATTACTTGAACCAGCCCTACCCACCACAACTTTAGCCAAATGACCCCCAATTTCAAATGCCTTCCAATTATTATAAGGTAAATTACGCTTGACAAGCTTCATTAAGAAGAATGGATGGTTTTGACATTAAAATGGGCACTCTAGGTGTTTTCCTGGCCCCCACTCACTGCCGACTATGCTGCCCCATTGACTTGCATTGGGTTTCGTGTTTCGGTCGATCCCGACTTTACGTCATAATCGGCCGATTTCACTCGACCCGACTTTTGAGATAGTCGGGTTTCGCGAAACCCGGCTCGACTCTAAAAAGGTCAAGGTCGCTCAACTCTACTTTTGACCACATTCCGACTAGACTCTCTCAGTTCATTTTTGTTGAGTGAGGCCACACATGTCTAGTCACCACGTTACTGCATGTACGTAAATCGCCAGCACGAGAGAATCCTGACAGCGTGCAGTGCGCACTGTGAGAAGTCAGAAGTCTGCAGTCACAAAGAATGACTGCAAACTCATTGCAAACTTGGACATCCCTTTTAATGCTCCTAACATAAATAAAAACATGAGAGTTAGTCAGTATCACAAATAACATTTACATCCAGGTACCTTATAGATGACATCGTCTCTGGAGTTTTTCTCCTTTTCTTCATCTTGTCCAGACCTCATGATTTGTGTTGAGTGATACCTTCCGATATCGGAAAGTATCGGTATCGGATTGGATCGGCCGATGTTCAAAATATATCGGATATCGCCGATACCAATACCCGATACCAATGCAAGTCAATGGGACGAAAATATCGGAATTAAAATAAACCCTTTCTTTCCTTGTAGGTTCATTCTACATGAAGGAAAACAACTAAGAATAATGTAGGATGTATTGGGGGAGGTGGCGGAGATATTAAAGGCATAGAGGTTTAGCCCAATCAAATAGAATAGCAGGAATTTTATTTTTTTTTAAGACGTTCGGAGTTACAAAGATATTGACTATGTTAAGATTTTTTTTATTTTGTCAGATATTGATGTTTCACTACTTCCACGCCCTTCACTTTTTTCTTTACTTCTCCCACACTTTCTTCTTCATCATCATCAGCATCTTTGACATCAACTTTTTCTTCACCTTATTCATCTTTTTCTTCATCTTCTACCTATTTTATTTTTTTGTTACATTCTTCATATTCTTTTTATTCAACTATTCTTCTTCTTCATATTCTACTTCTTCATCATATTCTTATTTGTGACAGGCATTCCTGTAGTTGTTATCTATAAAAGTTTGAAGACTACACCTTCCGTTCTGCCTGTCACAATAGAGTTACATTTGTCCGCTTTCAGTTTGGCCTGAAGCATCAGGCTTTATCCAGGGGCACCACGAGGAGGAACGGACTCACCCCCATACACTGTTTAGTCTTCTTCTGCTTATAATTTAGATAATATATTTTGCTCTGATATTAAGTGTTATGCTTAATGTTCTTCTGCTCTTTGTTCTGCAGCCTCTTGTTCTTCTGCTTCTCCGTCTTCCATGTCGTCGTCTCCAGGGTCGTCTCAGGAGTCGTCGTCGTCGTCATCGGGGTGGTCTTCAGGGTCATCATCTCCAGGGTCGTCGTCATCTCAGTGGTTGACGTCTCTGGTGTCATCGTCATCTTAGGGGTGGTCTTCCGGGTCGTCGTCTTTAGGGTCTTCAACTTGGAAATGTAGCAGAAGGTACAAGAAGGCTGAGAAAATGCTGAGAACCAGCTGATGGAACTGGAACTCGGATGGCTACCCGAAGGTCCAAGAGCCAATGGAACTACCGAGGACCAGCTGACGTTACTGGAACCTGGTTACTAAGCAGGAGGTACCCGTGCCAGAAAGCACTACCAAGGACCACCTGACGTTGGTGGAACTCGGCTACCCAGAAGGAGGCACCTAAGCCAAAGGCTCTGCCCGGAACCAGCTGACGGTACTGGAACCAGGATGGGGAGCAGAAGGTACAAGAGCAAAAGACACTGCCGAGAACCAGCTGACGGTACTGGAACCCGGATGGCTACCCGAACGTAGAAGAGCCAATGGCATGACCGAGGACCAGCTGACGGTGCTGGAACCCAGTTACTAAGCAGGAGGTACCCGTGCTAAAAAGCACTACCAAGGACCGCCTGACGTTGGCGGAACTCGGATACCCAGAAGGAGGCACCTAAGCCAAAGGCTCTGCCCGGAACCAGCTGACGGTGCTGGAACCAGGATGTGGAGCAGAAGGTCCACAGGAGAGGAGAGAACAGCTAGGCTGCGAGGCTGCCACAGTTACCGAACACCAACAGTCCTACAGGGGGAGCTTGGCCTACTGGCACTACAGAACCAGCCTTGATTGCCACTTCCCGCAGCCCACATAGGAAGCTCCTAAACTGGAGGCACCATAGAGTTGGCTAACCTGACCGCAACACGACGGGACAACGTATAGGCGTGTAAGTGACCTTGACACTACCCGGAACCAGCTGACGGTGCTGGAACCAGGCTGGGCAGGAGGTAGTACCCATGACAAAGACACTGCCGAGAACCAGCTGACGGTACTGGAACCCGGATGCGTTGCCCAAGTGTGCAAGAGCCAATGGCACGACCGAGGACCAGCTGACGGTGCTGGAACCCGGTTACTAAGCAGGAGGTACCCGCGCTAAAAATCACTACCAAGGACCGCCTGACATTGGCGGAACTCGGATACCCAGAAGGAGGCACCTAAGCCAAAGGCTCTGCCCGGAACCAGCTGACGGTGCTGGAACCAGGATGTGGACCTATTCAAGTTTGTCTTCCTAGAGCCCCAACTAGCGGTGTTGGAGCAAAGGGTCAGCAGGGGGAGCAGAGTGTAGGCCGAAGCCTGCACTGGAGGCAGCTTTGTGTCTGCGTGGCGTTTGCAGGACACGTTGCCGGCTACACAGTAGGGGAACAGCTGGCGTTGCTGAACCCCACTGACACATTGGCTGGTGTTTTTCTCTGTGCAGCCAGCACTTCCGGGCACCAACTGACAGTGTTAGAGCCCAGGGTCTGCAGGAGGAGCAGAGTGTAGGCCGAAGCCTAATTGACCAATTTCAAAGGTATCCTTTAACCCCCCCTCAGGTGTTACAAACAAGAAGAGCTGCACAAGTAAAAGGTTGCTCTTTAAATTTAGCTCCTTGCACACGCTGAATGAAACACATATAAAATTTAGTCCCTTATACAGTCAAACTGTCTTGGAGGCGTGACTTGCCTTGTTAATGAGATGCAGCACAGATGTCAAAAATACCACCTTGGTGCTGGGTGCAGCCTCCTGAGCGTTGTTATTTGCTGTTCCAGAGTCTGCGCTGTTGTGTTATCCCTTGGCCATGCACTGTTAGCGCTGCCCGTCTTTTGACCTCATTTCATGTCGGCCGGTGCGGTTCGCGATGCCCATGAATCCCAGCCCCGCAGTGTCTTTTCATTAATTCACACTGCGGGGCTGGGATTCATGGCCTTGCGCAGTAAATATGTTCACCTCTCACTCATGTCCTTACACCTGCTTCCGACTGGGCGGCGTCAACTGATCCCTTATCGCATGCCACGGCCATGAAGCCGCACAGTCTGAAGAAGGCAGAAGGAGATGAGTGAAGACAGGTGAAGATATCCACTGCTCATGCCCATCAATCACACCCTCGCAGTCAAAATAAATAAGACACTGAGGGGCCTGGTGTCGGGCAGGGCGGACGCACAGGCGCAGCCAGCCAACCAATGATGTCAGAAGACGGGCAGCGCTACCAAGGGGGTTGCTGCGTGTCATTAAAAAGGAAAGTCACACCTCAGAGATGGTTTAATGGTCTCAGGGGACACATTTTTTACATGTTGACCTCGACGTGTGCAAGGAGAATAACTTAATGAGCCACCTTGGGCAAATGCAGCATTACTGCTGTACAAGGTGGCTGTTATACATACAAACGCCTGGGGGGGGACAGGTTCCCTTTAATTTCAGTTGTTGTGTCTGCGTGGTTTTTGCAGGACACGATGCCAGCTACACAGCAGGGGAACAGCTAACGTTGCTGAACCCCACTGACACATTGGCGGGCGTTTTGCTCTGTGCAGCCAGCACTTCCGGGCACCAACTGGCAGTGTTAGAACCCAGGGTCAGCAGGAGGAGGAGAGGGGCAGAGTGTAGGCTGAAGCCTGCACTGGCGGCAGCTTTGTGTCTGCGTGGCGTTTGCAGGGCACTTTGCCAGCTACACAGCAGGGGAACAGCTGACGTTGCTGAACCCCACTGACACATTGGCGGGTGTTTTTCTCTGTGCAGCTAGCACTTCCGGGCACCAACTGGCGGTGTTAGAGCCCAGGGACAGCAGGAGGAGCTGAGTGAAGGCCGAAGCCTGCACTGGAGCAAGTTGAAAGGGAACCTTTAACCCCCCCCAGGCGTTTATTGCTGAAAGAGCCATCTTGTACAGCACTAATGCTGCAAAAGGAAAAGGTGGCTCTTTTAATTATGCTCCTTGCAAACACTGAACTAGACACTTATGAAATGTGTCCTCTCACACGGTAAAACCGTCCCGGAGGTGGGACTTTCCTTTGTAATGTGACGCATCACAGCCGTCATTCCTACCCCCTTGGTGCCGTGCGCCGCCTCCTCAGCGTTGTTTGAAGCTGTCCCGGAGCCTGCGCTGTTCTGTTATCCCTTGGCCATGCACACTTAGCGCTACCCATCTTCTGACATCATTTGGTGTTAGGCTGGCTGCGCCTGTGCGTCAACACTGCCCGAGATCCCACCTCACAGTGTCGTCTAATGTAATCCCACTGTGGGCCTGGGATCCATGGGCATGCGCAGTGCATATCCTCGCCTCTCACTCTCCTCCTTCCGGCTTCTTCAGACTGTGCGGCATCACGGCCATGGCATGCTATTAGGGATCAGCTGACGCCGCACAGTCTGAAGTGGCCAGAAGGAGGGCAGTGAGAGGCGAGGATATGCACTGCGCATGCCCATAGATCCCAGGCCCGCAGTGGGATTACATTAGACGACACTGCGAGATGGGATCTCGGGCAGCGTGGCAGTACAGGCGCAGCCAGCCTGACACCAAATGATGTCAGAAGACGGGCAGCGCTAACTGTGCATGGCCATGGGATAACATAACAGCGCAGGGTCCGTTACAGAATCAAACAACGCTGAGGAGGCGGCGCACGGCGCCAAGGGGGTAGGAATGACGGCTGTGCTGCGTCACATAGCAAAGGAAAGTCCCACCTCCAGGACCGTTTAACGGTGTGAGGAGACACATTTCATAAGTGTTAGGTTCAGCGTGTGCAAGGAGCACAACGAAAATAGGCACCTTTTCCTTGTGCAGCATTACTGCTGCAGAAGGTGGCTCTTTCAGTAACAAACGCCTTGGGGGGGGGGGGACAGGTTCCCTCAAATTTTAGTTGTGCCAGCGTGGCGGTCGCATGACACGTTGCCAGATACACAGCAGGAGAGCAGCAGGCATGACTGAACCCCACTAACACATTGGCGAGGTGTTTGGCTCTGTGCAAACAGCACTTCCGGGCAGTAACCAGCAGTGTTGGAGCCCAGGGACAGCAGGAGGAGCAGAGTGTAGGCCGAAGTCTGCACTGGAGGCATGTAAATGTCTGTTAGTGTGCCAGCTTGACACGTTGCCAGATACAGAGCAGGGGAGCGGCTGACGTTACTGAACCCCAATAACACGGCATCAAGTGGTGTTAACTGTGCAGCCAGCACATCCAGGCACCAACTGGCGGTGTTAGAGCCCAGGGACAGCAGGAGGAGCAGATTGGAGGTATTGCTGCACACACAGCTGGGGAACAGCTGACGTTACTGAACCCCAATAACAGAGGAGCGACTGTTGACTGTGCGGACAGCACTTCCAGGCACCAACTGGCGGTGTTAGAGCCCAGGGACAGCAGGAGGAGCAGATAGGAGGTTTTGCCAGATACACAGCTGGGAATCAGCTGATGTTACTGAAACCCAATAACACGGCAGCAAGTGTTAACTGTGCAGCCAGCACTTCCAGGCACCAACTAGCGGTGTTAGAGCCCAGGGACAGCAGGAGAGGCAGAGGAACAGAGTGTAGGCCGAAGCCTGATTGGAACAAGTTGAAAGGGAACCTTTAACCCCCCCAAGGCGTTTGTAGCTGAAAGAGCCATCTTGTGCAGCACTAAGGATGCAAAAGGAAAAGGTGGCTCTTTTAATTATGCTCCTTGCACACACAGAACTAAACACTTATTAAATGTGTCCCCTGATACCGTGAAACCGTCCCGGAGGTGATAATTTCCTTTGTAATGGGATGCAGCAGAGCCGTCATTCCTACCCCCTTGGTGCCGTGCGCCGCCTCCTCAGCGTTGTTTGAAGCTGTCCCAGAGTCTGCGCTGTTATGTTATCCATTGGCCATGCACACTTAGCGCTGCCCATCTTCTGACATCATTTAGGTGTCAGGCTGGCAGCGCCTGTGCGTCCACGCTGCCCGAGATCCCACCTCGCAGTGTCGTCTAATGTAATCCCACTGCGGGCCTGGGATCAATGGGCATGTGCAGTGCATATCCTCGCCTCTCACTCCCCTCCTTCCGGCTTCTTCAGACTGTGCAGTGTGACGGCCGTGGCATGCTATTAGGGATCAGCTGACGGCGCACAGTCTGAAGAAGGCGGAGGGAGATGAGTGAGAGCCTGAGGTGAAGATATGCACTGCGCATGCCCATGCATCCCATGCCCACAGTGTGATTAAATCAGAAGACACTGCGAGGCGGGATCTCGGGCAGCGCGGCCGCACAGGCGCAGCCAGCCTGACACCAAATGATGTCAGAAGATGGGCAGCGCTAAGTGTGCATGGCCAAGAGATAACAGAACAGCGCAGGCTCCGGGACAGCTTCAAACAACGCTGAGGAGGCGGCGCACGGCACCAAGGGGGTAGGAATGACGGCTGTGGTGCGTCCCATTACGAAGGAAAGTCCCACCTCCGGGACGGTTTTACGGTATCAGTGGACACATTTTAGTGTTAAGAACTTAAGTGTTAAGTTCTGCGTGTGCAAGGAGCTAAACTAAAAGAGCTACCTTTTCCTTGTGCAGCATTACTGCTGCACAAGGTGGCTCTTTCAGTAACAAATGCATGGGGGGGACAGGTTCCCTTACATTTCAGTTGTTGTGTCAGCGTGGCGGTCGCAGGACACATTGCCGGCTACACAGCTGGGGATCAGCTGACATTACTGAAACCAAATAACACTGGGTCGTATGTTTTGACTGTGCAGCCTGCACTTCTGAGCCTCAACTGGCGGTGTTGGAGCCCAGGAATTACAGTTCAGGTGGTAGAAAGATGAACACAACAGGAGACCTGGATACTGTAGACACCCAATTATTTAATCAGGAAGAGGAGTGGCAAATTCCTGCGAGATCCAGACCTGGTTCATTTTCAGAAAAGTAAGCCAGTCAACGTTATCGGAGGATAGTCGCATGCGACGGTCTGTTAATACACCACCTGCGGCACTAAAGACGCGTTCCGATAATACACTAGCCGCAGGGCAAGCCAGCACTTCCAATGCATACTGGCTTAGCTCTGGCCATGTATCCAGCTTAGATCCCAAAACTTGAAAGGGGAAGAGCCGTCTGGGAGTACAGTAAGAGGGCAAGACATGTAGTCTGTCACCATCTGACAGAACCATTGCCTCCTTCTGACTGGAGCCGCCGGTGATGGTGTAGACATTTGGGGCGGGCACACAAAACTGTGCCACAGTTGGGCCATACTGGTCTTGCCTTGGGCAGAGGCACTGCTTCTGCTTCCTCTTTGTGTAGAGCCTCCTCCACTGCTTCAACGCACTGAGCTGCTTTGTAAAGCACTAGCAGCACTGCTCTCAGTTGAACTGGAGAAGATGATGGAATTCACCAGTGGGTCTTGGTACTCCCGCATTTTATGCTCCCGGGTCAACGGTGTGATGAGGTTTTGTACGTTGTCCCGGTAGCGAGGATCGAGGAGGGTGTACACCCAATAATCAGCCAAGTTGAGAATGTGGTCTATGCGGCGGTCGTTTCTCAGGCACTGCAGCATGAAATCAACCATGTGCTGCAGACTGCCAACTGGCCAAGAAACGTTGTCTGTTATGGACCTGGTGGTTAGGAGCACCCGGCACGACCTGATAGTTAAACTCACACAGGACAAGCTCTGGGATGTGGGAGCTCTGCTGACCGCAACCCCTAATCCTATCACAACAACTAGAAATAGCCGTGGAGCGTTCCTGACACTCCCTAGATGCCTCTTCACAGCCTAAGAGCTAGCTAGCCTGTTGTGAATTCTGTGGCAGAGCTCCCTCCTGTGGTCACAAGTGGTACTTCGGCTGATTCTCTCCGTGAGCTTCTGTTGGTGGAGGGAAGTGGTACTGCGGCTTCTGAGTTTCCTCCCTCAGGTGATCTGGTGAGGTCGTTAGGTGCTTCTCTACTTAACTCCACCTAATGCTTTGATCCTGGCTTCCTGTCAATGTTCCAGTGTTGGACTTGCTTTTCCCTGGATCATTCCTGTGGCCTGCTGCTCTGCATAGCTAAGTTCTTCTTTGCTATTTGTTTGCTATTTTTTCTGTCCAGCTTGTCTAATTTGTTGCTGGAAGCTCTGGGATGCAAAGGGTGTACCTCCGTGCCGTTAGTTCGGTACGGAGGGTCTTTTTGCCCCCTTTGCGTGGTTTTCTTTAGGGTTTTGTGTAGACCGCAAAGTTGCCTTTTCTATCCTCGCTCTGTTAAGAAAGTCGGGCCTCACTTTGCTGAATCTATTTCATCTCTACGTTTGTCTTTTCATCTTAACTCACAGTCATTATATGTGGGGGGGCTGCCTTTTCCTTTGGGGTATTTCTCTGAGGCAAGGTAGGCTTATTTTCTATCTTCAGGCTAGTTAGTTTCTCAGGCTGTGGTGCCGAGTTGCATAGGCAGATTTAGGCGCAATCCACGGCTGCCTCTAGTGTTGTTTGGAGAGGATTAGGGATTGCGGTCTGCAGAGTTCCCACGTCTCAGAGCTCGTTCTATGATTTTGGGTTATTGTCAGATCACTGTATGTGCTCTGACCGCTATGTCCATTGTGGTACTGAATTGCCTTTCATAACAGTACAGGAAGCCAAAAGTACTAATGATTCTCAATAGAAGGAAAGGAGAAGTTCTGAGACCATTTTTTTTTCTTTGCACTGTGTTTTGCCTTTTTTTTCCCCTAGACATTTGGGTGGTTCAGTACACAGGTGTAGCGATGGACATTAGAAGTCTGTCTTCATTTGTGGATCAGCTCTCGGCAAGAGTACAAAAGATTCAAGACACTATTGATCAGAAATCTATGTTAGAACCAAGAATTCCTATTCCTGATTTGTTTTTTGGAGATAGAACTAAGTTTCTGAGTTTCAAAAATAATTGTAAATTATTTCTGGCCTTGAAACCTCGCTCCTCTGGTGATCCAGTTCAACAGGTTTTGATTGTTATTTCTTTTTTGCGCGGCGACCCTCAGGACTGGGCATTTTCTCTTGCGTCAGGAGATCCTGCATTGAGTAATATCGATGCGTTTTTCCTGGCGCTCGGATTGCTGTACGATGAACCTAATTCAGTGGATCAGGCAGAGAAAAATTTGCTGGCTCTTTGTCAGGGTCAGGATGAGATAGAGGTATATTGTCAGAAATTTAGAAAGTGGTCCGTGCTCACTCAATGGAATGAATCTGCGCTGGCAGCTATGTTCAGAAAGGGTCTCTCTGAAGCCCTTAAGGATGTCATGGTGGGATTTCCTATGCCTGCTGGTTTGAATGAGTCTATGTCTTTGGCCATTCAGATCGGTCGACGCTTGCGTGAGCGTAAATCTGTGCACTATTTGGCGGTATTACCTGAGCTTAAACCTGAGCCTATGCAGTGCGATAGGACTTTGACCAGAGTTAAACGGCAAGAACACAGACGTCTGAATGGGCTGTGTTTCTACTGTGGTGATTCCACTCATGCTATCTCTGATTGTCCTAAGTGCACTAAGCGGTTCGCTAGGTCTGCCACCATTGGTACTGTACAGTCAAAATTTCTTCTGTCCGTTTCCTTGATCTGTTCTTTGTCATCGTATTCTGTCATGGCATTTGTGGATTCAGGCGCTGCCCTGAATTTGATGGACTTGGAGTATGCTAAGCATTGTGGGTTTCTCTTAGAGCCCTTGCAGTGTCCTATTCCATTGAGAGGAATTGATGCCACGCCTTTGGCCAAGAATAAGCCTCAATACTGGACCCAGTTGACCATGTGCATGGCTCCTGCACATCAGGAGGTTATTCGCTTTCTGGTGTTGCATAATCTGCATGATGTGGTCGTGTTGGGGTTGCCATGGCTACAAGCCCACAATCCAGTATTAGATTGGAAATCCATGTTGGTGTCCAGCTGGGGTTGTCAGGGGGTACATGGTGATGTTCCATTTCTGTCAATTTCGTCATCCACCCCTTCTGAGGTTCCAGAGTTCTTGTCTGATTACCGGGATGTATTTGATGAGCCCAAGTCCGATGCCCTACCTCCGCATAGGGATTGTGATTGTGCTATCAATTTGATTACTGGTAGTAAATTCCCAAAAGGTCGACTGTTTAATTTATCCGTGCCTGAGCACGCCGCTATGCGCAGTTATGTGAAGGAATCCCTGGAGAAGGGGCATATTCGCCCGTCATCGTCACCATTAGGAGCAGGGTTCTTTTTTGTAGCCAAGAAGGATGGTTCGCTGAGACCTTGTATAGATTACCGCCTTCTAAATAAGATCACGGTTAAATTTCAGTACCCCTTGCCATTGTTATCTGATTTGTTTGCTCGGATTAAGGGGGCTAGTTGGTTCACCAAGATAGATCTTCGTGGTGCGTATAATCTGGTGCGAATCAGGCGAGGAGATGAATGGAAAACTGCATTTAATACGCCCGAGGGTCATTTTGAGCATCTAGTGATGCCATTCGGTCTTGCCAATGCTCCATCAGTGTTTCAGTCCTTTATGCATGACATCTTCCGAGAGTACCTGGATAAATTCCTGATTGTGTACTTGGATGACATTTTGGTCTTCTCGGATGATTGGGAGTCTCATGTGAAGCAGGTCAGAACAGTTTTTCAGGTCCTGCGTGCTAATTCTTTGTTTGTGAAGGGATCAAAGTGTCTCTTTGGTGTGCAGAAGGTTTCATTTTTGGGGTTCATCTTTTCCCCTTCTACTATCGAGATGGATCCTGTTAAGGTCCAAGCCATCCATGATTGGACTCAGCCGACATCTCTGAAAAGTCTGCAAAAGTTCCTGGGCTTTGCTAATTTTTATCGTCGCTTCATCTGCAATTTTTCTAGTATTGCCAAACCATTGACCGATTTGACCAAGAACGGTGCTGATTTGGTCAATTGGTCTTCTGCTGCTGTGGAAGCTTTTCAAGAGTTGAAGCGACGTTTTTCTTCTGCCCCTGTGTTGTGTCAACCAGATGTTTCTCTTCCGTTCCAGGTCGAGGTTGATGCTTCTGAGATTGGAGCAGGGGCTGTTTTGTCGCAGAGAGGTTCTGATTGCTCAGTGATGAAACCATGCGCTTTTTTTTCCAGGAAGTTTTCGCCTGCTGAGCGAAATTATGATGTGGGCAACCGAGAGTTGCTGGCCATGAAGTGGGCATTCGAGGAGTGGCGTCATTGGCTTGAAGGAGCTAAGCATCGCGTGGTGGTATTGACTGATCATAAGAACTTGACTTATCTTGAGTCTGCTAAGCGGTTGAATCCTAGACAGGCTCGTTGGTCGCTGTTGTTTGCCCGTTTTGACTTTGTGATTTTGTACCTTCCGGGCTCTAAAAATGTGAAGGCGGATGCTCTGTCTAGGAGTTTTGTGCCCGACTCTCCGGGTTTGTCTGAGCCGGTGGGTATCCTCAAGGAAGGAGTAATTGTGTCTGCAATCTCCCCTGATTTGCGGCGGGTGCTGCAAAAATTTCAGGCTAATAAACCTGATCGTTGTCCAGCGGAGAGACTGTTTGTCCCTGATAGGTGGACCAATAAAGTTATCTCTGAGGTTCATTGTTCGGTGTTGGCTGGTCATCCTGGAATCTTTGGTACCAGAGAGTTGGTGGCGAGATCCTTTTGGTGGCCGTCTCTGTCGCGGGATGTGCGTGCTTTTGTGCAGTCCTGTGGGATTTGTGCTCGGGCTAAGCCCTGCTGTTCTCGTGCCAGTGGGTTGCTTTTGCCCTTGCCGGTCCCGAAGAGGCCTTGGACACATATCTCTATGGATTTTATTTCTGATCTTCCCGTTTCTCAAAAGATGTCAGTCATTTGGGTGGTCTGTGATCGCTTTTCTAAGATGGTCCATCTGGTACCCTTGTCTAAATTGCCTTCCTCCTCTGATTTGGTGCCATTGTTCTTCCAGCATGTGGTTCGTTTACATGGCATTCCAGAGAATATCGTTTCTGACAGAGGTTCCCAGTTTGTTTCAAGGTTTTGGCGAGCCTTTTGTGGTAGGATGGGCATTGACTTGTCTTTTTCCTCGGCTTTCCATCCTCAGACTAATGGCCAGACCGAACGAACCAATCAGACCTTGGAAACATATCTGAGATGCTTTGTTTCTGCCGATCAGGATGACTGGGTGTCCTTTTTGCCTTTGGCTGAGTTCGCCCTTAATAATCAGGCCAGCTCGGCTACCTTGGTTTCGCCATTTTTCTGCAATTCTGGGTTCCATCCTCGTTTCTCTTCAGGACAGGTTGAGTCTTCGGACTGTCCTGGTGTGGATACTGTGGTTGACAGGTTGCAGCAGATTTGGACTCATGTAGTGGACAATTTGACCTTGTCCCAGGAGAAGGCTCAACGTTTCGCTAATCGCAGACGCTGTGTGGGTCCCCGACTTCGTGTTGGGGATCTGGTATGGTTATCTTCTCGTCATATTCCTATGAAGGTTTCCTCTCCTAAGTTTAAACCTCGTTTCATTGGTCCGTATAGGATTTCTGAGGTTCTTAATCCTGTGTCTTTTCGTCTGACCCTTCCAGATTCTTTTTCCATACATAACGTATTCCATAGGTCATTGTTGCGGAGATACGTGGCACCTATGGTTCCATCTGTTGATCCTCCTGCCCCGGTTTTGGTGGAGGGGGAATTGGAGTATATTGTGGAGAAGATTTTGGATTCTCGTGTTTCTAGACGGAAACTCCAGTATCTGGTTAAATGGAAGGGTTATGCTCAGGAAGATAATTCCTGGGTTTTTGCCTCTGATGTCCATGCTCCCGATCTTGTTCGTGCCTTTCATGTGGCTCATCCTGGTCGGCCTGGGGGCTCTGGTGAGGGTTCGGTGACCCCTCCTCAAGGGGGGGTACTGTTGTGAATTCTGTGGCAGAGCTCCCTCCTGTGGTCACAAGTGGTACTTCGGCTGATTCTCTCCGTGAGCTTCTGTTGGTGGAGGGAAGTGATACTGCGGCTTCTGAGTTTCCTCCCTCAGGTGATCTGGTGAGGTCGTTAGGTGCTTCTCTACTTAACTCCACCTAATGCTTTGATGCTGGCTTCCTGTCAATGTTCCAGTGATGGACTTGCTTTTCCCTGGATCATTCCTGTGGCCTGCTGCTCTGCATAGCTAAGTTCTTCTTTGCTATTTGTTTGCTATTTTTTCTGTCCAGCTTGTCTAATTTGTTGCTGGAAGCTCTGGGACGCAAAGGGTGTACCTCCGTGCCGTTAGTTCGGTACGGAGGGTCTTTTTGCCCCCTTTGCGTGGTTTTCTTTAGGGTTTTGTGTAGACCGCAAAGTTGCCTTTTCTATCCTCGCTCTGTTAAGAAAGTCGGGCCTCACTTTGCTGAATCTATTTCATCTCTACGTTTGTCTTTTCATCTTAACTCACAGTCATTATATGTGGGGGGCTGCCTTTTCCTTTGGGGTATTTCTCTGAGGCAAGGTAGACTTATTTTCTATCTTCAGGCTAGTTAGTTTCTCAGGCTGTGCCGAGTTGCATAGGCAGAGTTAGGCGCAATCCACGGCTGCCTCTAGTGTTGTTTGGAGAGGATTAGGGATTGCGGTCTGCAGAGTTCCCACGTCTCAGAGCTCGTTCTATGATTTTGGGTTATTGTCAGATCACTGTATGTGCTCTGACCGCTATGTCCATTGTGGTACTGAATTGCCTTTCATAACACTAGCCCTAGAGATAGAAAATAAAGCCTACCTTGCCTCAGAGAAATTCCCCAAAGGAAAAGGCAGCCCCCCACATACAGTGGGGCAAAAAAGTATTTAGTCAGTCAGCAATAGTGCAAGTTCCACCACTTAAAAAGATGAGAGGCGTCTGTAATTTACATCATAGGTAGACCTCAACTATGGGAGACAAACTGAGAAAAAAAAATCCAGAAAATCACATTGTCTGTTTTTTTATCATTTTTTTTTGCATATTATGGTGGAAAATAAGTATTTGGTCAGAAACAAAATTTCATCTCAATACTTTGTAATATATCCTTTGTTGGCAATGACAGAGGTCAAACGTTTTCTGTAAGTCTTCACAAGGTTGCCACACACTGTTGTTGGTATGTTGGTCCATTCCTCCATGCAGATCTCCTCTAGAGCAGTGATGTTTTTGGCTTTTCGCTTGGCAACACGGACTTTCAACTCCCTCCAAAGGTTTTCTATAGGGTTAAGATCTGGAGACTGGCTAGGCCACTCCAGGACCTTGAAATGCTTCTTACAAAGCCACTCCTTCATTGCCCTGGCGGTGTGCTTTGGATCATTGTCATGTTGAAAGACCCAGCCACGTTTCATCTTTAATGCCCTTGCTGATGGAAGGAGGTTTGCACTCAAAATCTCACGATACATGACCCCATTCATTCTTTCATGTACCCGGATCAGTCGTCCTGGCCCCTTTGCAGAGAAAGAGCACCAAAGCATGATGTTTCCACCACCATGCTTTACAGTAGGTATGGTGTTTGATGGATGCAACTCAGTATTCTTTTTCCTCCAAACACGACAAGTTGTGTTTCTACCAAACAGTTCCAGTTTGGTTTCATCAGACCATAGGACATTCTCCCAAAACTCCTCTGGATCATCCAAATGCTCTCTAGCAAACTTCAGACGGGCCCGGACATGTACTGGCTTAAGCAGTGGGACACGTCTGGCACTGCAGGATCTGAGTCCATGGTGGCGTAGTGTGTTACTTATGGTAGGCCTTGTTACATTGGTCCCAGCTCTCTACAGTTCATTCACTAGGTCCCCCCGCGTGGTTCTGGGATTTTTGCTCACCGTTCTTGTGATCATTCTGACCCCACGGGGTGGGATTTTGCGTGGAGCCCCAGATCGAGGGAGATTATCAGTGGTCTTGTATGTCTTCCATTTTCTAATTATTGCTCCCACTGTTGATTTCTTCACTCCAAGCTGGTTGGCTATTGCAGATTCAGTCTTCCCAGCCTGGTGCAGGGCTGCAATTTTGTTTCTGGTGTCCTTTGACAGCTCTTTGGTCTTCACCATAGTGGAGTTTGGAGTCAGACTGTTTGAGGGTGTGCACAGGTGTCTTTTTATATTGATAACAAGTTTAAACAGGTGCCATTACTACAGGTAATGAGTGGAGGAAAGAGGAGACTCTTAAAGAAGAAGTTACAGGTCTGTGAGAGACAGAAATCTTGATTGTTTGTTTCTGACCAAATACTTATTTTCCACCATAATATGCAAAAAAAATGATAAAAAAAACAGACAATGTGATTTTCTGGATTTTTTTTTCTCAGTTTGTCTCCCATAGTTGAGGTCTACCTATGATGTAAATTACAGACGCCTCTCATCTTTTTAAGTGGTGGAACTTGCACTATTGCTGACTGACTAAATACTTTTTTGCCCCACTGTATATTGACTGTGAGTAGAGTTGAGCGACCTTGACCTTTTTAGAGTCGAGCCGGGTTTTGCGAAACCCGACTATGTCCAAAGTCGGGTCGAGTGAAATCGCCCGATTATGACGTAAAGTCGGGATCGACCGAAACACGAAACCCAATGCAAGTCAATGGGGCAGCATAGTCGGCAGTGAGTGGGGGCCAGGAAAACACCTAGAGTGGCCATTTTAATGTCAAAACCATCCATTCTTCTTAATGAAGCTTGTCAAGCGTAATTTACCTTATAATAATTGGAAGGCATTTGAAATTGGGGGTCATTTGGCTAAAGTTGTGGGGGGTAGGGCTGGTTCAAGTAATTAGTGGGCCCAGGAAATCTGGACCACGTCACGGCAGTGGAGCAGGGAGAGGTAAGTATTTCAACTTTGCAAGTGCTGTGAACCTGAGCAAGCAGGGGGGGCCCACTCGTTGGCATTGGCACTGGCACAGGGCCCCTCAAAGTACAGCGGTGTGTTTGCACGGCGGGGGCGCCTCCCACCGGCAGCAACACTTTTGCGTACTATGAGAGGCCCTGTGCCAGTGACGTCGCCAACTAGTATTCCTCCCCCCACCTGATGAAGGAACCTGCACTTTCATCTGCACCTTCCTCTTTGTCCCCGTGTAAGGTGGTATGGTATGCGGGAAGAGCAACCTGACTTTCAGCAGGGTCACAATGTTGTTGTGTAGCGTGCACGGGGAATGTTGCGTTATGGGTCAATGTACCAGCAGACTCATCTATCACTGGCTGGGCAATGGGCACGATGAAGTGGAAACACAGATATAGGCCCAAAGAAGAAAGTGGGCTAAATGCAGTTCAAAATTGGTAACACAGGAATAACCAGGGGGCATTGCAGTGGAGGACAACTGGAATGAGAGGCTGACACAGAGAGTAGGGCCAAATCAGTAAGTAGTCGAAATGCAGTTCAAAATTGGCAACCGTAGTAAACAGGCGGCACAGCTTTGTTCAGTGGAGGAGAACAGCAAGGAGTGGCAGACACCGATAGTAGGCCCCAAACCAACTAGTACGCCAAATGCAGTTGTTCCATTTAACCACAATTTAATGAGAGCCTGAAGATAGAAGCTCAGGAAAGGCAACCTGGGGAACACCTTGGAGTGTAACACACCATCTCTCTCCACCCCATACCCATTTTGTATGGCCTAATGCAGTGTACTTTTCTACAACTACTAAACGAGAGTCGGAAGACCGAAGCAATGGCAAGGAAACCTGGGGAACACCTTAGAGTGTAACACACCCTCTCTCTACACCCCATACCCAATTTGAAGGCCTAATGCAGTGTAGTTTCCAAGAACTACTAAACGAGAGCCGGAAGATCGAAGCTCAGGAAAGGCAACCTGGGGAACACCTTGGAGTGTAACACACCCTCTCGCTACACCCCATACCCAATTTGAAGGCCTAATGCAGCGTAGTTTCCAACAACTACTAAACGAGAGCCGGAAGATCGAAGCTCAGGAAAGGCAACCTGGGGAACACCTTGGAGTGGAACACACCATCTCTCTACACCCCATACCCAATTTGAAGGCCTAATGCAGAGTAGTTTCCAAGAACTACTAAACGAGAGCCGGAAGATCGAAGCTCAGGAAAGGCAACCTGGGGAACACCTTGGAGTGTAACACAACGTCTCTCTACACGACGGAAGGGCTGATTCTTAGGAAGGAAGGCTGTTGGAAATAAGCATTGCGCGTCCGAGGGTGATTATATTCTTATTAGGTATATACTCACCCTCGGACGCGCCCTGCTTCTTTATTTGGAATGAATGTTTATTTGCAATGTGGTGTTGACTTTCTCTATTATTTTGGTAATTAATGATTTTATTATTTTCATTATTTTGCATCTTCTCGGCAATAATATAAAGAAGACGCGACAGGACAACACTCGGTGGATGCCATATGTGTGTTTTCAATTTAAAAAAACTTTCAGTTAACTACTTGCAGGAGAAAGTAATTGTAGCTGGTGGCCATTTTTAGTACTGTACCAGATTAGAGTTGTGTGTTTGTTTTTAATGTTAAAATGTCTGCATTTGATATCTCACCAGTATTTTCTTTTTTATAAGCAAAATACTTATTTTTATATTTTCTGATGTTGGTTCCAGGGGTACACGGCCAGCAGTGCCCTGGTCAGTGTAGTAGTAGTTGAAAGAATGGACCGCAGACAGGCATCGAAGGCCTAAAATAATAACACATGGCTGTAGGCAATTTTAAATTGGTTCCAGGGGTACACGGACAGCAGTGGTGTGGTCAGTGGAGGCCTAGTGGAAGGAGTGACCGCAGACAGGCATCGAAGGCCTAAAATAATAACACATGGCTGTAGGCAATTTTAAATTGGTTCCAGGGGTACACGGGCAGCAGTGACCTGGTCAGTGTAGTAGTAGTTGAAAGAATGGACCGCAGACAGGCATCGAAGGCCTAAAATAAAAAAATTGGGCTGGCTGTAGGCAATTTTAAATTGGTTCCAGGGGTACACGGGCAGCAGTGGTGTGGTCAGTGGAGGCCTAGTGGAAGGAGTGACCGCAGACAGGCATCGAAGGCCTAAAATAATAACACATGGCTGTAGGCAATTTTAAATTGGTTCCAGGGGTACACGGGCAGCAGTGACCTGGTCAGTGTAGTAGTAGTTGAAAAAATGGACCGCAGACAGGCATCGAATGCCTAAAATAATAACACATGGCTGTAGGCAATTTTAAATTGGTTACAGGGGTACACGGACAGCAGTGACCTGGTCAGTGTAGTAGTAGTTGAAAGAATGGACCGCAGACAGGCATCGAAGGCCTAAAATAAAAAAATTGGGCTGGCTGTAGGCAATTTTAAATTGGTTCCAGGGGTACACGGACAGCAGTGGTGTGGTCAGTGGAGGCCTAGTGGAAGGAGTGACCGCAGACAGGCATCGAAGGCCTAAAATAATAACACATGGCTGTAGGCAATTTTAAATTGGTTCCAGGGGTACACGGACAGCAGTGGTGTGGTCAGTGGAGGCCTAGTGGAAGGAGTGACCGCAGACAGGCATCGAAGGCCTAAAATAATAACACATGGCTGTAGGCAATTTTAAATTGGTTCCAGGGGTACACGGACAGCAGTGACCTGGTCAGTGTAGTAGTAGTTGAAAGAATGGACCGCAGACAGGCATCGAAGGCCTAAAATAAAAAAATTGGGCTGGCTGTAGGCAATTTTAAATTGGTTCCAGGGGTACACGGGCAGCAGTGACCTGGTCAGTGTAGTAGTAGTTGAAAGAATGGACCGCAGACAGGCTTAGAAGGCCTAACATAACAAACTTGGGCTGGCTGTAGGCACTTTTAAATTGGTTCCAGGGGTACACGGGCAGCAGTGGTCTGGTCAGTGGAAGTCTAGTGGAAGGAGTGACCGCAGACAGGCTTCCAAGGCCTAACATAACAAACTTGGGCTGGCTGTAGGCACTTTTAAATTGGTTCCAGGGGTACACGGGCAGCAGTGGTCTGGTCAGTGGAAGTCTAGTGGAAGGAGTGACCGCAGACAGGCTTCCAAGGCCTAACATAACAAACTTGGGCTGGCTGTAGGCACTTTTAAATTGGTTCCAGGGGTACACGGGCAGCAGTGGTCTGGTCAGTGGAAGTCTAGTGGAAGGAGTGACCGCAGACAGGCTTCCAAGGCCTAACATAACAAACTTGGGCTGGCTGTAGGCACTTTTAAATTGGTTCCAGGGGTACACGGGCAGCAGTGGTCTGGTCAGTGGAAGTCTAGTGGAAGGAGTGACCGCAGACAGGCTTCCAAGGCCTAACATAACAAACTTGGGCTGGCTGTAGGCACTTTTAAATTGGTTCCAGGGGTACACGGGCAGCAGTGGTCTGGTCAGTGGAAGTCTAGTGGAAGGAGTGACCGCAGACAGGCTTCGAAGGCCTAACATAACAAAATTGGGCTGGCTGTAGGCACTTTAAATTGGTTCCAGGGGTACATGGGCAGCAGTGTATGGTCAGTGGAAGTCTAGTGGAAGGAGTGACGGCAGACAGTCTTCGAAGGCCTAACATAACAAAATTGGGCTGACTGTAGGCACTTTTAAATTGGTTCCAGGGTAACACGGCCAGCAGTGGCCTGGTCAGTGTAGTAGTTGTAGAAAGAAGGGACCGCAGACAGGCTTCGAAGGCCTAACATAACAAAAATGTCAAAACAATGGTATTGTCAGTGCCAGGCATTGAAGGATGTCAGCGGCTAGACTACACATTGGTGAAGCTGTGAGAGATAATTTTGCTAGTGGTAGAGCACTGTTTGAGCTGGGGGGGGGAACTGTCTTGTGGCCGGCGGTACAGGCACAGGGCCCCTCATATTACAACGGTGTGTCTGACGTTGGGTGCGCACCACCACCGCCAGAGACACTTTATTGTACTATGAGGGACCCAGTGGCAGTGCCGTCGACCAAAAGCGGCCACACCCACCTCTTCAGACAAACAGCACTCTCAAGGGTCCAAGCGCAAAGTGGCGATAGCACGGCCCCGTGTGGGGAGTTTGGCCATTTCGTGAGGTGGAAACATGTCGTATGCTGGACAATCAGGTGAAGAAAATTACGAGATTGGAAAAGTCATTCAGAATAGTCCACAGGCAAGACCTTTTCATAGGAAAGCTAGGTGTCAGCCGGGCAGGGTGGGGCAAAAGATTTTGAAATCCAGTTGTGGTTCATTTTAATGAAGGTTAGATCATCTACATTTTGGGTAGCCAGACGAGTCCTTTTTTCTGTTAGTATTGAACCTGCAGCACTGAATACTCTTTCTGATAGGACACTAGCTGCCGGGCAAGCAAGCTCCTGCAATGCATATTCTGCCAATTCTGGCCAGGTGTCTAATTTGGATGCCCAGTAATCAAATGGGAATGACGGTTGAGGGAGAACGTCGATAAGGGATGAAAAATAGTTTGTAACCATACTGGACAAATGTTGTCTCCTGTCACTTTGAATTGATGCTGCAGTACCTGTCCTGTCTGCGGTCATAGAAAAATCACTCCACAACCTGGTCAGAAAACCCCTCTGTCCAACGCCACTTCTGATTTCTGCCCCTCTAACACCTCTGGTCTGCTGGCCCCTGGAGCTCGTGTGAGAACGATCACGGGCGCTGTGTGCAGGGAATGCCAGAAGCAAACGGTCAACAAGAGTTGATTGTTTTGTTGCTAATATTAGTTCCAAGTTCTCATGTGGCATAATATTTTGCAATTTGCCTTTATAGCGAGGATCAAGGAGGCAGGCCAACCAGTAATCGTCATCGTTCATCATTTTTGTAATGCGTGTGTCCCTTTTGAGGATACGCAAGGCATAATCCGCCATGTGGGCCAAAGTTCCCGTTGTCAAATCTGCGGTTGTGCTTGGTTGAGGGGCAGTTGCAGGCAAATCTACGTCACTTGTGTCCCTCAAAAAACCAGAACCCGGCCTTGCCACGCCACCAATTTCCCGTGCCCCCGGGAAAGCTTCCTCATTAAAAATATACTCATCCCCATCATCCTCCTCATCCTCCACCTCCTCTTCGCCCGGTACCTCGTCATGTACACTGCCCTGACCAGACAATCGCTGACTGTCATCAAGGCTTTCCTCTTCCTCTGGTGCAGACGCCTGATCCTTTATGTGCGTCAAACTTTGCATCAGCAGACGCATTAGGGGGATGCTCATGCTTATTATGGCGTTGTCTGCACTAACCAGCCGTGTGCATTCCTCAAAACACTGAAGGACTTGACACATGTCTTGAATCTTCGACCACTGCACACCTGACAACTCCATGTCTGCCATCCTACTGCCTGCCCGTGTATGTGTATCCTCCCACAAAAACATAACAGCCCGCCTCTGTTCGCACAGTCTCTGAAGCATGTGCAGTGTTGAGTTCCACCTTGTTGCAACGTCTATGATTAGGCGATGCTGGGGAAGGTTCAAAGAACGCTGATAGGTCTGCATACGGCTGGAGTGTACAGGCGAACGGCGGATATGTGCGCAAAGTCCACGCACTTTGAGGAGCAGGTCGGATAACCCCGGATAACTTTTCAGGAAGCACTGCACCACCAGGTTTAAGGTGTGAGCCAGGCAAGGAATGTGTTTCAGTTGGGAAAGGGAGATGGCAGCCATGAAATTCCTTCCGTTATCACTCACTACCTTGCCTGCCTCAAGATCTACAGTGCCCAGCCACGACTGCGTTTCTTGCTGCAAGAACTCGGACAGAACTTCCGCGGTGTGTCTATTGTCGCCCAAACACTTCATAGCCAATACAGCCTGCTGACGTATGCCAGTAGCTGCCCCATAATGGGAGACCTGGTGTGCAACAGTGGCAGGTGCGGATGGAGTGTTTGTGCGACTGCGGTCTGTGGACGAGCTCTTGCTTCTGCAGGAGGACGAGGAGGAGGAGGAGGACGGGGTGCGAACGGCTACAGACAACTGTTTACTAGACCGTGGGCTAGGCAGAACTGTCCCAAACTTGCTGTCCCCTGTGGACCCTGAATCCACCACATTTACCCAGTGTGCCGTGATGGACACGTAACGTCCCTGGCCATGCCTACTGGTCCATGCATCTGTTGTCAGGTGCACCTTTGTGCTCACAGATTGCCTGAGTGCATGGACGATGCGCTCTTTAACATGCTGGTGGAGGGCTGGGATGGCTTTTCTGGAAAAAAAGTGTCGACTGGGTAGCTCGTAGCGTGGTACAGCGTAGTCCATCAGGTCTTTGAAAGCTTCGCTTTCAACTAACCGGTAGGGCATCATCTCTAACGAGATTAGTCTAGCTATGTGGGCGTTCAAACCCTGTGTACGCGGATGCGAGGCTAAGTATTTCCTTTTTCTAACCATAGTCTCATGTAGGGTGAGCTGGACTGGAGAGCTGGAGATCGTGGAACTAGCGGGGGTGCCGGTGGACATGGCAGACTGAGAGACGGTGGGAGATGGTATTGTTGCCGCCGGTGCCCTAGATGCAGTGTTTCCTACTACGAAACTGGTGATTCCCTGACCCTGACTGCTTTGGCCTGGCAAAGATACCTGCACAGATACAGCAGGTGGTGCGCTAAATGGTGGTCCTACACTGCCGGAAGGGATGTTGCGTTGATGACTAGCTTCATTGGCCGAGGGTGCAACAACCTTAAGGGACGTTTGGTAGTTAGTCCAAGCTTTCAAATGCATGGTGGTTAAATGTCTATGCATGCAACTAGTATTGAGACTTTTCAGATTCTGACCTCTGCTTAAGGAAGTAGAACATTTTTGACAGATGACTTTGCGCTGATCAATTGGATGTTGTTTAAAAAAATGCCAGACTGCACTCTTTCTAGCATCGGATACCTTTTCAGGCATTGCAGACTGAGCTTTAACCGGATGGCCACGCTGTCCTCCACCAGGTTTTGGCTTTGCCACGCGTTTTGGGCAAGATACGGGCCCGGCAGATGGAACCTGTGGCGATGTTGATGCCTGCTGCGGCCCCTCCTCCTCCTCTGCTTCAGAACTGCTGCCGCCTGCACCCTGTTCCCCCAATGGCTGCCAATCGGGGTCAAGAACTGGGTCATCTAATAACTCTTCTTGTACCTCCTGCGCAACTTCGTCTGTGTCACCGTGTCGTTCGGTGGTATAGCGTTCGTGATGGGGCAACATAGTCTCATCAGGGTCTGATTCTTGATCAGCACCCTGCGAGGGCAATGTTGTGGTCTGAGTCAAAGGACCAGCATAGTAGTCTGGCTGTGGCTGTGCGTCAGTGCACTCCATGTCAGATTCAATTTGTAATGGGCATGGACTGTTAACTGCTTCACTTTCTAAGCCAGGGACGGTATGTGTAAAGAGCTCCATGGAGTAACCCGTTGTGTCGCCTGCTGCATTCTTCTCTGTTGTTGTTTTTGCTGAAGAGGACAAGGAAGTGACTTGTCCCTGACCGTGAACATCCACTAACGACGCGCTGCTTTTACTTTTACCAGTTTCACGAGATGAGGCAAAAGAGCTAGAGGCTGAGTCAGCAAGATAAGCCAAAACTTGCTCTTGCTGCTCCGGCTTTAAAAGCGGTTTTCCTAATCCCAGAAAAGGGAGCGTTCGAGGCCTTGTGTAGCCGGACGACGAACCTGGCTCCACAGCTCCAGACTTAGGTGCAATATTTTTTCCCCCACGACCACCTGATGCTCCACCACTACCACTACCCTCATTACCAGCTGACAATGAACGCCCCCGGCCACGACCTCTTCCACTAGACTTCCTCATTGTTTTAAAAACGTAACCAAACTAACGTTATTTGTTGCAGTCACACAACTTACACGGTGAGCTATAACTTCAGTATGATTTAGCTACCCCTTTACAGGTTGGTGAGACCACAGCGAAAATCAGGCCCAATGTTACACACTCTTTTTTTGGTGGCTGCAAATTAGAGAGATGCCCCACACGCAGGACTGTCACTGAAGCACAAATGTTAATATTAATGTCACACTATTATTTTTTTTTTATTTTTATTTTTTTCAGGAACACTTTAGAAACCCCCCAAAAAAAAAAAAATAGATTTTTGCAGGGAGAATTTAGAAAACAAATGTAACAAACTATATGCTTTCTATGGGCCACTGAGTGAGAGATGACGCACACAGGAATCAGGAGTGGCACACAAGCCCAGAGGCCAATATTTTTCTACCAATGATTGATGGAGTTATTTTCTCTGGTAGATTTTGGAACCCAAATCAAGGAAAAAAAATGTAGGCTTTCTATGGACCACAATTGGAGAGAGAGAGAGAGAGAGATGGCACACCCAGGAGTCAAGACTGGCACACAAGCAGAAAGGCCAATATTAATCTCCCACTGTTTTTTTTTTTTTTTTTTTTTTTTTTTTTTTTTTCAGGGAGACTTTAGAAAAAAAAATAATAAAAAAAATATGATTTTATCAGGAAGAATTTAGAAACCAAATAAAATAAAATGATTTTTTCAGGGAGAATTTATAAAACAAATAAAAACAAAAATAGGCGTTCTATGGCCCACTGACTGAGAGATGACGCACACAGGAGTCAGGAGTGGCACACAAACCCAGAGGCCAATATTTTTCTACCAATGATTGATGTAGTTATTTTCTCTGGTAGATTTTAGAACCCAAATCAAGGAAAAAAAATATAGGCTTTCTATGGACCACAATTGGAGAGAGAGAGAGAGAGAGAGAGAGAGAGAGAGAGAGATGGCACACCCAGGAGTCAAGACTGGCACACAAGCAGAAAGGCCAATATTAATCTCCCACTGTTTTTTTTGGTTGTTTTTTTTTTTTTTTTTTTCAGGGAGACTTTAGAAAAAAAAATAATAAAAAAAATATGATTTTATCAGGAAGAATTTAGAAACCAAATAAAATAAAATGATTTTTTCAGGGAGAATTTATAAAACAAATAAAACCAAAAATAGGCGTTCTATGGCCCACTGACTGAGAGATGACGCACCCAGGAGTCAAGACTGGCACACAAGCAGAAAGGCCAATATTAATCTCCCACTGTTTTTTTTGGTTGTTTTTTTTTTTTTTTTTTCAGGGAGACTTTAGAAAAAAAAATAATAAAAAAAATATGATTTTATCAGGAAGAATTTAGAAACCAAATAAAATAAAATGATTTTTTCAGGGAGAATTTATAAAACAAATAAAACCAAAAATAGGCGTTCTATGGCCCACTGACTGAGAGATGACGCACCCAGGAGTCAAGACTGGCACACAAGCAGAAAGGCCAATATTAATCTCCCACTGTTTTTTTTTTTTTTTTTCAGGGAGACTTTAGAAAAAAAAATAATAAAAAAAATATGATTTTATCAGGAAGAATTTAGAAACCAAATAAAATAAAATGATTTTTTCAGGGAGAATTTAGAAAACAAATAAAACCAAAAATAGGCGTTCTATGGCCCACTGACTGAGAGATGACGCACACAGGAGTCAGGAGTGGCACACAAACCCAGAGGCCAATATTTTTCTACCAATGATTGATGTAGTTATTTTCTCTGGTAGATTTTAGAACCCAAATCAAGGAAAAAAAATATAGGCTTTCTATGGACCACAATTGGAGAGAGAGAGAGAGAGAGAGAGAGAGAGAGAGAGATGGCACACCCAGGAGTCAAGACTGGCACACAAGCAGAAAGGCCAATATTAATCTCCCACTGTTTTTTTGGTTGTTTTTTTTTTTTTTTTTTCAGGGAGACTTTAGAAATAAAAATAATAAAAAAAATATGATTTTATCAGGAAGAATTTAGAAACCAAATAAAATAAAATGATTTTTTCAGGGAGAATTTAGAAAACAAATAAAACCAAAAATATGCGTTCTATGGCCCACTGACTGAGAGAGAGAGAGAGATGGAACGCTTAGTACTGGCACACAAGCCCAAAGGGCAATATTAATCTCCCTTTTTTTTTCCAGGGAGAATTTCTGAAACCCAAAAAAAAAATAAAATAGGCTTTCTATGGCCCACTATTTGTGAGAGAGATGGGACGCTCAGGACTGGCACAGATGGCACGCTCAGGACTGGCACAGAAGCCCAGAGGCCAATATTAATCTCCCTTTTTTTCTGGGAGAATTTATAAAACCAAAAAAATATTTAAATAGGCTTTCTATGGCCCACTATTTGTGAGAGAGATGGCACGCTCAGGACTGGCACAGATGGCACGCTCACAACTGGCACACAAGCCCAGAGGCCAATATTAATCTCCCTTTTTTCAGGGAGAATTTCTAAAACCCAAAAAAAAAATAAAATAGGCTTTCTATGGCCCACTATTTGTGAGAGAGATGGGACGCTCAGGACTGGCACAGATGGCACGCTCACAACTGGCACACAAGCCCAGAGGCCAATATTAATCTCCCTTTTTTCAGGGAAAATTGATAAAACAAAAAAAAAAATTAAATAGGCTTTCTATGGCCCACTATTTGTGAGAGAGATGGCACGCTCAGGGCTGGCTGGCACAGATGGCACGCTCAGGACTGGCACACAAGCCCAGAGGCCAATATTAATCTCCCTTTTTTTCTGGGAGAATTTATAAAACCAAAAAAATATTTAAATAGGCTTTCTATGGCCCACTATTTGTGAGAGAGATGGCACGCTCAGGACTGGCACAGATGGCACGCTCACAACTGGCACACAAGCCCAGAGGCCAATATTAATCTCCCTTTTTTCAGGGAAAATTTATAAAACAAAAAAAAAAATTAAATAGGCTTTCTATGGCCCACTATTTGTGAGAGAGATGGCACGCTCAGGGCTGGCACAGATGGCACGCTCAGGACTGGCACACAAGCCCAGAGGCCAATATTAATCTCCCTTTTTTTCAGGGAGAATTTATAAAACCAAAAAAAAAAATAAATAGGCTTTCTATGGCCCACTATTTGTGAGAGAGATGGCACACTCAGGACTGGCACACAAGCCCAAAGGCCAATATTAATCTCCCACTGTATTTTTATCAGGGAGAATTTATACACCCCACAAAAAAAAATACAGAAAAATGAAAAGGCTTTCTATGGCCCACTATGTGAGAGAGATGGCACACACAGGGATGGCACTCTAGCAGAAATGCCAAATTGCCAATCTTAATCTCCCACCAAAAAAAAAAAAAAAAAAAAAACAGGGAATGTCCTACAATTACTATCTCCCTGCCTGCAGTAATCTCAGCCAGGTATGGCAGGCAGCTACTATCTCCCTGCCTGCAGTAATCTCAGCCAGGTATGGCAGGCAGCAATAAGGAGTGGACTGATGCACAAATGAAATAAAAAGTGTGGACAAACAAAAAAGATAGCTGTGCAGAAAGGAAGGAACAAGAGGATTTGTGCTTTGAAAAAAGCAGTTGGTTTGCACAGCGGCGTACACACAGCAATGCAGCTATCAGGGAGCCTTCTAGGGCAGCCCAATGAGCTACAGCGCTGAGGGGAAAAAAAAAAAAAAAAAAACTTCCACTGTCCCTGCACACCGAGGGTGGTGTTGGACAGTGCAAATCGCTGCAGCACAAGCGGTTTTGTGGTTAATGGACCCTGCCTAACGCTATCCCTGCTTCTGACAAAGCGGCAGCAACCTCTCCCTAAGCTCAGATCAGCAGCAGTAAGATGGCGGTCGGCGGGAACGCCTCTTTATAGCCCCTGTGACGTCGCAGACAGCAAGCCAATCACTGCAATGCCCTTCTCTAAGATGGTGGGGACCAGGACCTATGTCATCACGCTGCCCACACTCTGCGTTTACCTTCATTGGCTGAGAAATGGCGCTTTTCGCGTCATTGAAACGCGACTTTGGCGCGAAAGTCGCGTACCGCATGGCCGACCCCGCACAGGGGTCGGATCGGGTTTCATGAAACCCCGACTTAGCCAAAAGTCGGCGACTTTTGAAAATGTTCGACCCGTTTCGCTCAACCCTAACTGTGAGTAAAGATGAAAGTCACAAACGCAGAAATGAAACAGGTTTCAGCAAAGGGAGGCCAGACTTACTAAACAGACAGAGGATAGGAAAGGTATCTTTGCGATCAGCACAAAAAACTACAAAAGACCACGCAGAGTGTGCAAAATGACCTCCGCACCGACTAAGGGTGCGGAGATGCCACTCTGCATCCCAGAGCTTCCAGCTAGCAAGGCAAAATCATGATATCCAGCTGGATAAGGAAACAATGAACAAATAATAACTAGCAGGAACTTAACTTCCGCTGGAGTAGACAGGTCACCAGAAAGATCCAAGAGCAAACTGAACCAATGCAGGAACATTGACAGCTGGCATGGAGTAATGATCTGAGTGGAGTTAAATAGAGCAGCCAACCAAAGGATAAACCACGTCACCTGTGTAAGGAACCTCAGAAGCAGCAGCTCCACTCACAGCCACCAGAGGGAGTCCATGGACAGAACTCGCCGAAGTACCATTCACGACCACAGGAGGGAGTTCGACAACAGAATTCACAACAGTACCCCCCCCCCTTGAGGAGGGGTCACCGAACCCTCACCAGAGCCCCCAGGCCGATCAGGATGAGCCAAATGAAAGGCACGAGCTAGATCGGCAGCATGAACATCAGAGGCAAAAACCCAGGAATTATCTTCCTGACCATAACCCTTCCACTTGACCAGGTACTGGAGTTTCCGTCTCGAAACACGAGAATCCAAAATCTTCACCACATACTCCAACTCCCCCTCGACCAACACCGGGGCAGGAGGATCAACGGAGGGAACCATAGGTGCCACGTATCTCCGCAACAATGACCTATGGAACACATTATGGATGGCAAAAAAAGCTGGAAGGTCCAAACGAAATGACACAGGATTAAGAACTTCAGAAATCTTATATGGCCCAATGAAACGAGGCTTAAACTTAGGAGAGGAAACCTTCATAGGAACATGACGAGATGACAACCAAACCAAATCCCCAACACGAAGTCGGGGACCAACACAGCGCCGGCGCTTAGCGAAATGTTGAGCCTTCTCCTGGGACAATGTCAAATTGTCCACCACATGAGTCCAAATCTGCTGCAACCTGTCCACCACAGTATCCACACCAGGACAGTCCAAAGGATCAACCTGCCCTGAAGAGAAACGAGGATGGAAACCAGAATTACAGAAAAAAGGAGAAACCAAAGTAGCCGAGCTGGCCCGATTATTAAGGGCGAACTCAGCCAAAGGCAAGAAGGACACCCAATCATCCTGATCAGCAGAAACAAAGCATCTCAGATATGTTTCCAAAGTCTGATTAGTTTGTTCGGTTTGGCCATTAGTCTGAGGATGGAAAGCCGAAGAAAAAGACAAATCAATGCCCATCTTAGCACAAAAGGACCGCAAAAACCTCGAAACAAACTGGGAACCTCTGTCCGAGATGATGTTCTCCGGAATGCCATGCAAACGAACCACATGCTGGAAAAACAATGGCACCAAATCAGAGGAGGAAGGCAATTTAGACAAGGGTACCAAATGGACCATCTTAGAGAAGCGATCACAAACCACCCAAATGACCGACATCCTTTGAGAAACAGGGAGATCAGAAATAAAATCCATGGAAATATGCGTCCAGGGCCTCTTCGGGACCGGCAAGGGCAAAAGCAACCCACTGGCACGAGAACAGCAGGGCTTAGCCCGAGCACAAGTCCCACAGGACTGCACAAAAGAACGCACATCCCGTGACAAAGAAGGCCACCAAAAGGATCTAGCCACCAAATCTCTGGTACCAAAGATTCCAGGATGACCAGCCAACACCGAACAATGAACCTCAGAGATAACTCTACTAGTCCATCTATCAGGGACAAACAGTTTCTCCGTTGGACAACGGTCAGGTCTATCAGCCCGAAACTTCTGCAGCACGCGCCGCAAATCAGGGGAGATGGCAGACAAAATTACCCCCTCTTTAAGAATACCCGCCGGCTCAGGAACACCCGGAGAGTCAGGCACAAAACTCCTTGACAGGGCATCAGCCTTCACATTCTTAGATCCCGGAAGGTATGAAACCACAAAATCAAAACGGGAGAAAAAGAGCGACCATCGAGCCTGTCTAGGATTCAACCGTTTGGCAGACACGAGATAAGTCAAATTCTTGTGATCCGTCAAGACCACCACGCGATGTTTAGCTCCTTCAAGCCAATGCCGCCACTCCTCGAATGCCCACTTCATGGCCAACAACTCTCGATTGCCAACATCATAATTGCGCTCAGCAGGTGAGAATTATCTAGAAAAGAAGGCACATGGTTTCATCACCGAGCCATCAGAACTTCTTTGCGACAAAACAGCCCCTGCTCCAATCTCAGAAGCATCAACCTCGACCTGAAACGGGAGCGAAACATCTGGCTGGCACAACACAGGGGCAGAAGAAAAATGACGCTTCAACTCCTGAAAAGCCTCTACAGCTGCAGAGGACCAATTGACCACATCGGCACCTTTCCTGGTCAAATCAGTCAACGGTTTAGCAATAGTAGAAAAATTAGCGATGAAGCGACGGTAAAAATTAGCAAAGCCCAGGAACTTCTGCAGGCTCTTCACAGATGTCGGATGAGTCCAATCATAAATGGCCTGAACTTTAACAGGGTCCATCTCGATAGTAGAAGGGGAAAAAATGAAACCCAAAAATGAAACCTTCTGAACTCCAAAGAGACACTTTGATGCCTTCACAAACAAGGAATTCGCACGAAGGACCTGGAACACCATTCTGACCTGCTTCACATGAGACTCCCAATCATCCGAAAAGACCAAAATGTCATCCAAATATACAATCATGAATCTATCCAGGTACTCTCGGAAGATGTCATGCATAAAGGACTGAAACACAGATGGAGCATTAGAAAGCCCGAATGGCATAGCCAGGTACTCAAAATGGCCCTCGGGCGTATTAAATGCTGTTTTCCATTCATCGCCCTGTTTAATTCGCACAAGATTATACGCCCCTCGAAGATCTATCTTGGTGAACCAACTAGCCCCCTTAATCCGAGCAAACAAATCAGACAGCAGCGGCAAAGGATACTGAAATTTGACTGTGATCTTATTAAGAAGGCGGTAATCAATACAAGGTCTCAAAGAGCCATCCTTCTTGGCCACAAAAAAGAACCCTGCTCCCAATGGTGACGACGACGGGCGAATATGACCCTTCTCCAAGGATTCCTTTATATAACTCCGCATAGCGGCGTGCTCTGGCACAGATAAATTAAACAGTCGGCCCTTAGGAAACTTACTACCAGGAATCAAATTAATAGCACAATCGCAATCCCTATGAGGAGGTAGGGCACCGGATTTGGGCTCTTCAAATACATCCCGGTAATCTGATAAAAACTCAGGGACTTCAGAAGGCGTGGAAGGCGAAATTGACAACAATGGAACATCACCATGTACCCCCTGACAACCCCAGCCGGACACAGACATAGATTTCCAATCCAACACTGGATTATGGACCTGTAGCCATGGCAACCCCAAAACGACCACATCATGCAGATTATGCAACACCAAAAAGCGAATATCCTCCTGATGTGCAGGAGCCATGCACATGGTCAATTGAGTCCAGTACTGAGACTTATTCTTGGCCAAAGGCGTAGCATCAATTCCTCTCAATGGAATAGGATACTGCAAGGGCTCCAAGAAAAAACCACAGCGCCTGGCAAACTCCAAGTCCATCAAATTCAGGGCAGCGCCTGAATCCACAAATGCCATAACAGAATAGGATGACAGAGAGCAAATCAGAGTAACGGACAAAAGAAATTTAGACTGTACCGTACCAATGGTGGCAGACCTAGCGAACCGCTTAGTGCGCTTAGGACAATCGGAGATAGCATGAGTGGATTCACCACAGTAAAAACACAGCCCATTCCGACGTCTGTGTTCTTGCCGTTCAGCTCTGGTCAAAGTCCTATCACACTGCATAGGCTCAGGCCTATGCTCAGAGAATACCGCCAAATGGTGCACAGCTTTGCGCTCACGCAAGCGCCGATCGATCTGAATGGCCAAGGACATAGACTCATTCAGACCAGCAGGCGTGGGAAATCCCACCATGACATCCTTAAGAGCTTCAGAAAGACCCTTTCTGAAAATTGCCGCCAGGGCACACCCATTCCACTGAGTAAGCACAGACCACTTTCTAAACTTCTGACAGTACACCTCCGCTTCATCCTGACCCTGACACAAAGCCAGCAAGATTTTCTCTGCCTGATCCACTGAATTTGGTTCATCATAAAGCAATCCAAGCGCCAGAAAAAACGCATCAACATCACGCAATGCAGGATCTCCTGGCGCAAGGGAAAATGCCCAGTCTTGAGGGTCACCACGCAACAAAGAAATAATGATTTTTACTTGTTGAACGGGGTCACCAGAGGAGCGGGGTTTCAAAGCTAGAAACAGTTTACAATTATTTTTGAAATTCAGGAACCTAGATCTATCCCCAGAAAATAAATCAGGAATAGGAATTCTAGGCTCTAACATTGGATTCTGAACCACAAAATCTTGAATGTTTTGTACCCTTGCAGTGAGATGATCCACACAAGAGGACAGACCTTGAATGTCCATATCTACACCTGTGTCCTGAACCACCCAAAGGTTTAGGGGAAAAGAAAGACAAAACACAGTGCAAAGAAAAAAAAAATGGTCTCAGAACTTCTCTTATCCCTCTATTGAGATGCATTAATACTTTGGGCCAGCTGTACTGTTATGGACCTGGTGGTTAGGAGCACCCGGCACGACCTGATAGTTAAACTCACACAGGACAAGCTCTGGGATGTGGGAGCTCTGCTGACCGCAACCCCTAATCCTATCACAACAACTAGAAATAGCCGTGGAGCGTTCCTGACACTCCCTAGACGCCTCTTCACAGCCTAAGAGCTAGCTAGCCCTAGAGATAGAAAATAAAGCCTACCTTGCCTCAGAGAATTTCCCCAAAGGAAAAGGCAGCCCCCCAGATATATTGACTGTGAGTAAAGATGAAAGTCACAAACGCAGAAATGAAACAGGTTTCACCAAAGGGAGGCCAGACTTACTAAACAGACAGAGGATAGGAAAGGTATCTTTGCGGTCAGCACAAAAAAAGACCACGCAGAGTGTGTAAAAAGACCTCGGCACCGACTAACGGTGCGGAGATGCCACTCTGCATCCCAGAGCTTCCAGCTAGCAAGGCAAAATCATGATATCCAGCTGGACAAGGAAACAATGAACAAATAATAACTAGCAGGAACTTAGCTTCCGCTGGAGTAGACAGGTCCCCAGAAAGATCCAAGAGCGAACTGAACCAATGCAGGAACATTGACAGCTGGCATGGAGTAACGATCTGAGTGGAGTTACATAGAGCAGCCAACCAAAGGATAAACCACGTCACCTGTGTAAGGAACCTCAGAAGCAGCAGCTCCACTCACAGCCACCAGAGGGAGTCCATGGACAGAACTCGCCGAACTACCATTCACGACCACAGGAGGGAGTTCGACAACAGAATTCACAACAGTTGTCCCCTGCTTGAGGCGTGATCTCTGCCCGCTCTTCATCACCCCACCCTCGCTGTACACACTGACTACTGGACAATTGTGTAACTCCCTCCTCTGGACGGATATCTTCCTCCTCCATTGACTCCTCCTCATCCTCCTCACAAAGTGTCCCCTGCCTGCGCCTTTGTGAGGAACAACGTGCCGCTGACTGTCCAGAAGCTGTTGGAAATGGTGACTCCTCATCCTCCACCTCTTCCACAACATCATCCCTTAGCGCTTGCAGTGTTTGTTGAAGCAGGCAGATAAGGGGGACAGTCATGCTGACTAGTGCATCATCTGCACTCGCCATCCGTGTGGAGTAATTGAAGAGATGCAAAACCTGGCAGACGTCCTTCATAGTGGCCCACTCTGTGGTTGTGAAGTCTGAACGGCGTGGATTGTGACTTCTTTGCGCCTGATGCAGCTGGTACTCCATTACTGCTTGCTGCTGCTCACACAACCGCTCCAACATATGTAACATGGAATTCCACCTGGTAGGTAGGTCACATATGATGCGATGTTCCGGAAGGCGGAATCGGCGCTGCAGAGCTGCAATGCGCGATCTTGCCATGCTGGAACGCCGCAAGTGAGCACACTCTAGGCGGACCTTGTGCACCCTCACTCCCCGTACTCTGTCCACATATATTTTTCACATCGCTACTCATACTGTGTCCACATACATTCCCCCGTTCGCTCCTCATACTGTCTGCACCCATCCCCCATACTGTTTCCTCAGATATGCCCTCCATTCTCCTGTACTGTTTCCTCATATATGCCCATTATTTTCCTCTACCCCACCCCATCATTGCTCTCTTCACCACCTCCATCTTTGCCTTCTCCACCACCATCATTACTTTCTCCCCCACCACCCCATAATTTCCCAATCTACCACCTCCATCATTTCCTCCTTTGCCTTTTCCACCATATCCATCATTTTCTCTTCCTCCACCATCCCCATCATTGCCCTTTCCACCACGATCATTATTGTCCTTTCCGCCGCCATCACCATACTTGCCCATTCCACCACCTCCATCATTTTCTCCCCCTCCAATATCATCAGTGTGCTTTCCACCACCACCATCCTTGTCCATTCTACCACCTCCATCATTTCTTCCCCCCTTCATTTTTGCCCTATCCATCACCTTCATGATTTCCTCCTCCCCACCATCATTGCATTCTCTGTTGTGAATTCTGTGGCAGAGCTCCCTCCTGTGGTCACAAGTGGTACTTCGGCTGATTCTCTCTGTGAGCTTCTGTTGGTGGAGGGAAGTGGTACTGCGGCTTCTGAGTTTCCTCCCTCAGGTGATCTGGTGAGGTCGTTAGGTGCTTCTCTACTTAACTCCACCTAATGCTTTGATCCTGGCTTCCTGTCTATGTTCCAGTGTTGGACTTGCTTTTCCCTGGATCATTCCTGTGGCCTGCTGCTCTGCATAGCTAAGTTCTTCTTTGCTATTTGTTTGCTATTTTTTCTGTCCAGCTTGTCTATTTTGTTGCTGGAAGCTCTGGGACGCAAAGGGTGTACCTCCGTGCCGTTAGTTCGGTACGGAGGGTCTTTTTGCCCCCTTTGCGTGGTTTTTTTAGGGTTTTGTGTAGACCGCAAAGTTACCTTTTCTATCCTCGATCTGTTAAGAAAGTCGGGCCTCACTTTGCTGAATCTATTTCATCTCTACGTTTGTCTTTTCATCTTAACTCACAGTCTTTATATGTGGGGGGCTGCCTTTTCCTTTGGGGTATTTCTCTGAGGCAAGGTAGGCTTATTTTCTATCTTCAGGCTAGTTAGTTTCTCAGGCTGTGCCGAGTTGCATAGGCAGAGTTAGGCGCAATCCACGGCTGCCTCTAGTGTTGTTTGGAGAGGATTAGGGATTGCGGTCTGCAGAGTTCCCACGTCTCAGAGCTCGTTCTATGATTTTGGGTTATTGTCAGATCACTGTATGTGCTCTGACCGCTATGTCCTTTGTAGTACTGAATTGCCTTTCATAACAGTACAGGAAGCCAAAAGTACTAATGATTCTCAATAGAGGGAAAAAAGAAGTTCTGAGACCATTTCTTTTTCTTTGCACTGTGTTTTGCCTTTTTTTTCCCCTAGACATTTGGGTGGTTCAGTACACAGGTGTAGCGATGGACATTAGAAGTCTGTCTTCATTTGTGGATCAGCTCTCGGCAAGAGTACAAAAGATTCAAGACACTATTGATCAGAAATCTATGTTAGAACCAAGAATTCCTATTCCTGATTTGTTTTTTGGAGATAGAACTAAGTTTCTGAGTTTCAAAAATAATTGTAAATTATTTCTGGCCTTGAAACCTCACTCCTCTGGTGATCCAGTTCAACAGGTTTTGATTGTTATTTCTTTTTTGCGCGGCGACCCTCAGGACTGGGCATTTTCTCTTGCGCCAGTTGATCCTGCATTGAGTAATATCGATGCGTTTTTCCTGGCGCTCGGATTGCTGTGCGATGAACCTAATTCAGTGGATCAGGCAGAGAAAAATTTGCTGGCTCTTTGTCAGGGTCAGGATGAGATAGAGGTATATTGTCAGAAATTTAGAAAGTGGTCCGTGCTCACTCAATGGAATGAATCTGCGCTGGCAGCTATGTTCAGAAAGGGTCTCCATGAAGCCCTTAAGGATGTCATGGTGGGATTTCCTATGCCTGCTAGTTTGAATGAGTCTATGTCTTTGGCCATTCAGATCGGTCGACGCTTGCGTGAGCGTAAATCTGTGCACCATTTGGCGGTATTACTTGAGCTTAAACCTGAGCCTATGCAGTGCGATAGGACTTTGACCAGAGTTAAACGGCAAGAACACAGACGTCTGAATGGGCTGTGTTTCTACTGTGGTGATTCCACTCATGCTATCTCTGATTGTCCTAAGCGCACTAAGCAGTTCGCTAGGTCTGCCACCATTGGTACGGTACAGTCAAAATTTCTTCTGTCCGTTACCTTGATCTGCTCTTTGTCATCGTATTCTGTCATGGCATTTGTGGATTCAGGCGCTGCCCTGAATTTGATGGACTTGGAGTATGCTAAGCGTTGTGGGTTTCTCTTAGAGCCCTTGCAGTGTCCTATTCCATTGAGAGGAATTGATGCCACGCCTTTGGCCAAGAATAAGCCTCAATACTGGACCCAGCTGACCATGTGCATGGCTCCTGCACATCAGGAGGTTATTCGCTTTCTGGTGTTGCATAATCTGCATGATGTGGTCGTGTTGGGGTTGCCATGGCTACAAGCCCATAATCCAGTATTAGATTGGAAATCCATGTCGGTGTCCAGCTGGGGTTGTCAGGGGGTACATGGTGATGTTCCATTTCTGTCAATTTCGTCATCCACCCCTTCTGAGGTTCCAGAGTTCTTGTCTGATTACCGGGATGTATTTGATGAGCCCAAGTCCGATGCCCTACCTCCGCATAGGGATTGTGATTGTGCTATCAATTTGATTCCTGGTAGTAAATTCCCAAAAGGTCGACTGTTTAATTTATCCGTGCCTGAGCACGCCGCTATGCGCAGTTATGTGAAGGAATCCCTGGAGAAGGGGCATATTCGCCCGTCATCGTCACCATTAGGAGCAGGGTTCTTTTTTGTAGCCAAGAAGGATGGTTCGCTGAGACCTTGTATAGATTACCGCCTTCTAAATAAGATCACGGTTAAATTTCAGTACCCCTTGCCATTGTTATCTGATTTGTTTGCTCGGATTAAGGGGGCTAGTTGGTTCACCAAGATAGATCTTCATGGTGCGTATAATCTGGTGCGAATCAGGCGAGGAGATGAATGGAAAACTGCATTTAATACGCCCGAGGGTCATTTTGAGTATCTAGTGATGCCATTCGGACTTGCCAATGCTCCATCAGTGTTTCAGTCCTTTATGCATGACATCTTCCGAGAGTACCTGGATAAATTCCTGATTGTGTACTTGGATGACATTTTGATCTTCTCGGAAGATTGGGAGTCTCATGTGAAGCAGGTCAGAAGTTTTTCAGGTCCTGCGTGCTAATTCTTTGTTTGTGAAGGGATCAAAGTGTCTCTTTGGTGTGCAGAAGGTTTTATTTTTGGGGTTCATCTTTTCCCCTTCTACTTTCGAGATGGATCCTGTTAAGGTCCAAGCCATCCATGATTGGACTCAGCCGACATCTCTGAAAAGTCTGCAAAAGTTCCTGGGCTTTGCTAATTTTTATCGTCGCTTCATCTGCAATTTTTCTAGTATTGCCAAACCATTGACCGATTTGACCAAGAAGGGTGCTGATTTGGTTAATTGGTCTTCTGCTGCTGTGGAAGCACCCTGATAGGTGGACCATTGTTCGGTGTTGGCTGGTCATCCTGGAATCTTTGGTACCAGAGAGTTGGTGGCTAGATCCTTTTGGTGGCCGTCTCTGTCGCGGGATGTGCGTGTTTTTGTGCAGTTCTGTGGGATTTGTGCTCGGGCTAAGCCCTGCTGTTCTCGTGCCAGTGGGTTGCTTTTGCCCTTGCCGGTCCCGAAGAGGCCTTGGACACATATCTCTATGGATTTTATTTCTGATCTTCCCGTTTCTCAAAAGATGTCAGTCATTTGGGTGGTCTGTGATCGCTTTTCTAAGATGGTCCATCTGGTACCCTTGTCTAAATTGCCTTCCTCCCCTGATTTGGTGCCATTGTTCTTCCAGCATGTGGTTCGTTTACATGGCATTCCAGAGAATATCGTTTCTGACAGAGGTTCCCAGTTTGTTTCAAGGTTTTGGCGAACCTTTTGTGGTAGGATGGGCATTGACTTGTCTTTTTCCTCGGCTTTCCATCCTCAGACTAATGGCCAGACCGAACGAACCAATCAGACCTTGGAAACATATCTGAGATGCTTTGTTTCTGCCGATCAGGATGACTGGGTGTCCTTTCTGCCTTTGGCTGAGTTCGCCCTTAATAATCGGGCCAGCTCGGCTACCTTGGTTTCGCCATTTTTCTGCAATTCTGGGTTCCATCCTCATTTCTCTTCAGGACAGGTTGAGTCTTCGGACTGTTCTGGTGTGGATACTGTGGTGGACAGGTTGCAGCAGATTTGGACTCATGTAGTGGACAATTTGACCTTGTCCCAGGAGAAGGCTCAACGTTTCGCTAATCGCAGACGCCGTGTGGGTATTCTCGTGTTTCTAGATGGAAACTCCAGTATCTGGTTAAATGGAAGGGTTATGCTCAGGAAGATAATTCCTGGGTTTTTGCCTCTGATGTCCATGCTCCCGATCTTGTTCGTGCCTTTCATGTGGCTCATCCTGGTCGGCCTGGGGGCTCTGGTGAGGGTTCGGTGACCCCTCCTCAAGGGGGGGGTACTATTGTGAATTCTGTGGCAGAGCTCCCTCCTGTGGTCACAAGTGGTACTTCGGCTGATTCTCTCTGTGAGCTTCTGTTGGTTGAGGGAAGTGGTAATGCAGCTTCTGAGTTTCCTCCCTCAGGTGATCTGGTGAGGTCGTTAGGTGCTTCTCTACTTAACTCCACCTAATGCTTTGATCCTGGCTTCCTGTCTATGTTCCAGTGTTGGACTTGCTTTTCCCTGGATCATTCCTGTGGCCTGCTGCTCTGCATAGCTAAGTTCTTCTTTGCTATTTGTTTGCTATTTTTTCTGTCCAGCTTGTCTATTTTGTTGCTGGAAGCTCTGGGACGCAAAGGGTGTACCTCCGTGCCGTTAGTTCGGTACGGAGGGTCTTTTTGCCCCCTTTGCGTGGTTTTCTTTAGGGTTTTGTGTAGACCGCAAAGTTACCTTTTCTATCCTCGATCTGTTAAGAAAGTTGGGCCTCACTTTGCTGAATCTATTTCATCTCTACATTTGTCTTTTCATCTTAACTCACAGTCATTATATGTGGGGGGCTGCCTTTTCCTTTGGGGTATTTCTCTGAGGCAAGGTAGGCTTATTTTCTATCTTCAGGCTAGTTAGTTTCTCAGGCTGTGCCGAGTTGCATAGGCAGAGTTAGGCGCAATCCACGGCTGCCTCTAGTGTTGTTTGGAGAGGATTAGGGATTGCGGTCTGCAGAGTTCCCACGTCTCAGAGCTCGTTCTATGATTTTGGGTTATTGTCAGATCACTGTATGTGCTCTGACCGCTATGTCCTTTGTAGTACTGAATTGCCTTTCATAACAATTCTCCCCCCACCACCATCATTGCCCATTCCAATTTCCACCTCCATCATTGCCTCCCCCCACCCCCATCATTACCCATTCCACCACCTCCATCATTTCCTCCCCCCACCCCCATCATTGCCCATTCCACCTCCATCATTGCCCATTCCACCACATCCATCATTTCCTTCCCCCCTCCATCCCAATTATTGCACTCTCCCTGTCAGCCCCATCATTGCCCTCGCCTCTCCTCCACGTACACACACACACAAAACCATTTACGTCTCTGAATTCACCCACAGCGCTACGCATGCACGCACAAACACACACACACATATTGCGTACAGTATAATGGCCACACCTAGTTAATCCTACACACGCAGCTGAGCTCCGTACACCTTGCACACACGGCTCCGCTCTGTACACCTCGTACACACGTGGCTCCACTCCATACACCTTGTACACATGCGGCTCTGCTCCGTACAGCTTGCACACACACGGCTCTGCTCTGTACAGCTTGTACACATGCGGCTCTGCTCTGTACAGCTTGTACACACGCGGCTCTGCTCCATACACCTCGTACACATGCGGCTCTGCTCCTTACACCTCGTACACACACGGCTCCGCTTCATACACCTCATAGACATACATGACTCCGCTCCATACACTTTGCACACACGGCTCCACTCCGTACACCTCGTACACACCCAGCTCCACTCCGTACACCTCATACATACACGGCTTCGCTCTGTACACCTTGTACGCATACAGCTGCGCTCTGTACACCTCGTACATACACGGTTCCGCTCTGTACACCTTGCCCACACACGGCTCTGCTCTCTACACCTCGTACACACATGGCTCTGCTCTGTACACCTCGTACACACATGGCTTCGTCTGTACACCTCGTACACACACGGCTCTGCTCTGTACATTTCGCACACACATGGCTCCGCTCTATGCACCTTGCACACACCCAGCTCTACTCCATACACCTCATAGACACACATGACTCCGCTCCATACACCTTGCACACACGGCTCCACTCCTTACACCTCGTACACACCCAGCTATGCTCCATACACCTCATACACACACGGCTCTGCTCTGTACACACAAGGCTCCGCTCCATACACCTTGCACACATGGCTTCCGCTCTGTACACCTCGTACACACATGGCTCTGCTACATCCACAAAAACCACTCCTGACCCCACACAAAAGCTTACCCTCATCCAGCACCATGACAACCAGCAGAATCCTGCACTACACGGAGGCCCTTGATCATGTGACTCCTGACTCCTCCCCTACTGTGACCTCATCACAGGTCCTGTGCGCACAGAGCAGCAGCACCAACAGCTGTGGTGTGCGGCTCTCTGCGGTGGAGGGGCTCTGCTGTGGGGTAGTTACGCCACTTGTATTCAACGCGCAACACTTTCTCTGAGCTATAAGGGTATGTGTCAATGTTCAGGATTGCATCAGGATTTGACGCAGGTAAAATCTGCACCAAATCTGCACCTGAGGTCACTGGCAGGTCCCCTACATTTTTCATGCGTTTTTTGATGCGTTTTTCATGCAGATTTGTGTGTGTTTTTGTAAGCTCAATAAAGATATACAAAAAAAAGAATTGTGATGTCATTTCTTGTCCAACCTCTTCATTTACATACTCCATTGAAGAATATACACACACACACAGCTAGATAGATAGATAGATACATTAGATGGATACAATAGATAGATACGATACATATCTATCGTATCTGTCTATCTATCTATCTATCACATCTATATATGGATCTATTGAATTTATCTATGGTATCTATCTATCAATATATCTATCTATTATCTACCAATATATTTATCTATAAATATATCTCTATATAGATATATTGATAGATTATAGATAAACAGATGATTGATAGATACGATAGATAGATAGATAGATAGATAGATAGATAGATAGATAGATAGATAGATAGATACGATAGATGGATCACACAAGCGAGAAACTCGGATGAGTCTCGCATCTTAATACCCGGCACAGCTGCTGACACTCGGGTGCGGAGCGTGCAGCTGCATGTATTTCTATGCAGCTGCACGCTCCACTCCCGAGTGCCAGCGCCAGTGTCGGGTATTAAGATGCGAGACCCATCCAAGTTTCTCGCATGTGTGATCCCAGCCTTAAGTAAAGACACACACATGAAATCTGCGTTAGGCTGGGGTCACACTCGCGAGAAACTCATACAAGTCTCTCGCTTCAATACCCGACACTGCCACCGGCACTCGGAAGTGGAGCGTGTGGCTGCATGTATTTCTATGCAGCTGAACTCTCCGGTCCCGAGTGCCAGCGGAGGGCCAGGTATTGACGCCGGCCTTGAACCAAATATGTTTATTTTAAAAAAAAAATGTTGTGGGCTCCCGTGCAATTTTCTGTGCCAGAGGGGGAAAGCTGACAGCTGGGGGCCAATATTTGTAGCCTGGGAAGGGGGTAATACCTATGGCCCCTCTCTAGGCTATGAATATCAGCCCGCAGCGGTCTGCGTAGCCTTTACTGGCTGTTAAATTAAGGGGACCCCCAAAAAATGATGTGGGGTCCCCCTATATTTTATAACCAGAAAGGCTACGCAGACAGCGGCGGGCTGATATTCATAGCCTAGAGAGGGGCCAAAGTTATTGGCCCCCCCGGCTACAAATACCAGCCCCCAGTCACCTTAGAAATGGTGCATCTGTAAGATGCACCAATTCCGGCACTTAGCCCCTCTCTTCCCACTCCCCTGCAGCGGTGGGATATGGGGTAATAAGGGGTTAATGTCACCTTACTATTGTAAGTTGACATTAAGCCTGGTTAATAATGGAGAGGCGTCAATAAGACGCCTATCTATTATTAATCCTAGAGTAGTGAAAGGGTTAAAAAAAATAAAGACACAGCCAGAAAAAAAGTATTTTAATATTCTTAATTTTACCATACTTACAATACTCGATCGCCTGCATAAAAAATTAAAATAATAAACCAACCGTATACTTAATTTCCACCATAGTCCAATTAATAATGAGCGTCCCACGACGATCTCCCCTATAGGACAGTGACATCGGGTGATGTCACCGCTCTATAGACCTCCAGTGACACACTGACAGGAGACAATGGCTCTTGCAATGCATCACTGAGGTTACCTTAGTTCAGAGTCTCACTTTATGGCATTGCTGCCTGGGAACTTTCTCACACCGCAGAGCCACAAGTGAGACTAGGGACTATTTTTTTACAATGGCAAAGGAATACAGTGCGGAAGGATACTGCTGATCTCCACGGGATATTGTCATGGGACACTCGCTTTAATTGGATATCTGCGGATCAGGGAGTATAGTGTTTGTTTATTATTTTATAATTTGTTACATGTGACTATGGCTTCGGGGATCAAGGTGACAAGGTGATGGTGAGTATGTACTCTATGTTTAATGAACTGTATGTCTATACGTATGCATTGTATGTATGTCATGAATGTTGCATGTTCTGTATGTATATACAGTATGTTGCATGTTGCATGTTACATTTTGCATGTCGCATGTTGACGCATGTTGCATGTCGCATGTTGTCGCATGTTGCATGTCGTATGCTGCATGTCGTATGTCGTATGTTGCATGTCACATGGTGTATGTTGCGTTTTGTGTGTTGTATGTGCACACAGTCTAGATGAGTCCAGCTCTGCTACATCTGGATGCCTGACATCTAGATGTAGCAGAGCCTGTAGATGATCACCGGAGATAACTCCAGCAATCACCTACACTACAGCATTCTCACAATCAGCTAATCAGCTGTTTGCGAGAACCAGACTAGTGACTGGAGATAACTCCCGGTCACGTGTACGGCACTGGATCCGGCACAGATTGTGAAAACTGATGCGACGGATCCGTTTTTTGATGGATCCAGCTAGCCTATCTAGATTATTGGATAAAAAAAAAAATTGGAGCATGCTCAGTTTAAAAACCCGGATCAGGCCGCCGGATCCGCCACTTTCTGCATCTGGCACCTTCCAGCTCCCATAGGCTTCCATTCTAGCAAACAGCCGGAAGCGCTTCAGGGTTTTTTGCCGGAGACAAAAAACGTTACAGTAGACATTTTTTTCCAGAATCCGGAATCGGAAGGAACGCTGGGCCATCTGGCTCCATCCGGCGCTAATACAAGTCAATGGGGGAAAAAACGGATTCGGTTTTTATTTTTTCTGGTTTTTCTCCCAAGAGCCGGATTTAGCCTGAAACAAAAAACCTGATGTGTGAAAGCAGCCTGAGCCGGCAGACATGCGTAGTAAGCTGCGTGTACGCAGTTTCTACGCATGTGACTAATCATTTTATCGCATCTAATGATAGTCTATAGTAAATATACGGGGCGGCGACGGAGCGTCGACATTTTGTAAACAGACATGCTGAATGGGTTTCTTATGTTTGCTATTGTGGATGGGATTTGTGATCCCGTATGTTTTTGGCTAATTTATCACTAGCATGTTTTGAAAAATTTGCTACATTTTGGTGCAAATGTGCTATTATTTTATGCATACCTAAAATGTTTGTGCAAATTTTGAAGTATTTTCATGTAATATGTGATTTTTGGTACTAAATAGTTATAAAACATGTTAAAGATACTGTAGAATAAAGATCACTTTTATTTTGTGCAAAATTCATGAACCACAAGCATCATTTTAACCCCTTCACCCCAAAGCCTGTTTTCACCTAAGTGACAGGGCCAATTTTTACAATTCTGACCACTGTCACTTTATGAGGTCATAACTCTGAAACGCTTCAACGGATCCTGGTGATTCTGACATTGTTGTCTCGTGACATATTGTACTTCATGATAGTGGTAAAACTTCTTCAATATGACTTGCATTTATTTGTGAAAAAAACAAAAATTTGACGGAAATTATGAAAATTTAGCAATTTTCAAACTTTTAGTTTTTATGCCCTTACATTAGAGAGTTATATCACATAATGAAGTTAATAAACAACATTTCCCACATGTCTGATTTACATCAGCACAATTTTGGAAACATAATTTTTTTTTGTTATAAGGGTTAAAAGTTGACCAGCGATTTCTCATTTTTGCAACAAAATTTGCAAAACCATTTTTTTTACAGACCACCTCACACTTGAAGTGACTTTGAGGGGTCTATATGACAGAAAATGCCCAAAAGTGACACCATTCTAAAAACTGCACCCCTCGAGGTACTCAAAAGCACATTCAAAAAGTTTATTAACCCTTCAGGTACTTCACAGGAATTTTTTGAATGTTTAAAAAAAATTGAACATTTAACTTTTTTTTCACAAAATTTTTACTTCAGGTCCAATTTGTTTCATTTTACCAAGGGTAACAGGAGAAATTGGATGCAGACGTCGTTGTACAATTTGTCCTGAGTACGCCGATACCCCATATGTGGGGGGTAAACCACTGTTTGGGCACATGGCAGAGCTCGGAAGGGAAGGAGCGCCGTTTGACTTTTCAATGCAAGATTTGCTGGAATTGAGATCGGAGCCCATGTCACGATTGGAGAGACCCTGACGTGCCTAAACAGTGGAAACCCCCACAAGTGACACCATTTTGGAAAGTAGACCCTCTAAGGAACTAATCTAGATGTGTGGTGAGCACTTTGAACCTCCAAGTGCTTCACAGAAGTTTATAATGTAGAGCCGTAAAAAAAATTTCATATTAATTTTCATAAAAAATGATATTTTGCTCCAATTTTTTTTTATTTTCCCAAGGGTAACAGGATAAATGGGACCCCAAAAGTTGTTGTGCAATTTGTCCTGAGTACTTTGATACTTCATATATGGGGATAAACCACTGTTTGAGGGCATGACAGAGCTCGGAAGGGAAGGAGCGCCATTTGACTTTTCAATGCAAAATTGGCTGGAATTGAGATCGGAACCCATGTCGCATTTGGAGAGCCCCTGACGTGACAAAACAGTGGAAACCCCCACAAGTGACCCCATTTTGGAAAGAAGACCACCTAAGGAACTTATCTAGATGTGTGGTGAGCACTTTTAACCCCCAATTGTTTCACTAAAGTTTAGAATGTAGCGGTGTGAAAATTAAAAAATCATTTTTTCTTTCCACAAAATGATGTTTCAACCCACAATTATTTTTCCCAAGGGTGACAGGAGAAATTGGACCACAAAAGTTATTGTCCAATTTGTCCTGGGTATGCTGATACCCCATATGTGGGGGGGGACCACCGTTTGAGTGCATGGCAGAGCTCGGAAGTGAGGGAGCGCCGTTTGAAATGCAGACTTAGATGGATTGGTCTGCAGGTGTCATGTTGCATTTGCAGAGCCCCTGATGTACCTAAACAGTAGAAACCCCCCACAAGTGACCCTATATTGGAAACTAGACCCTCCAAGGAACTTATCTAGATGTGTTGTGAGAGCTTTGAATCAACAAGTGTTTCACTACAGTTTATAACGCAGAGCCGTTAAAATAAAAAATATTTTTTTTCCACGAAACTGATATTTTAGCACCCACGTTTTTATTTTCCCAAGGGTAACAGGACAAATTAGACCCCAAAAGTTGTTGTCCAACTTGTCCTGAGAACGCTGATACCCCATATGTTGGGGGGAACCACTGTTTGGGCGCACCGGAGAGCTCGGAAGGGAAGGAGCGCCGTTTGAAATGCAGACTTAGATGGATTGGTCTGCAGGCGTCATGTTGCATTTGCAGAGCCCCTGATGTACCTAAACAGTAGAAACCCCCCACAAGTGACCCCATATTGTAAACTAGACCCCCCAAGGAACTTATCTAGATGTGTTGTGAGAACTTTGAACCAACAGGTGTTTCACTACAGTTTATAATGCAGAGCCATGAAAATAAAAATATTTTTTTTTCTACGAAAATGATATTTTAGCACCCACGTTTTTATTTTCCCAAGGGTAAAAGGACAAATTGGACCCCAAAAGTTGTCCAACTTGTCCTGAGAACGCTGATAACCCATATGTTGGGGGGAACCACTGTTTGGGCACACGGGAGAGCTCGGAAGGGAATTGAGATCGGAAGGCCATGTCGCGTTTGGAGAGCCCCTGATGTGCCGAAACAGTGGAAACTCCCCAATTCTAACTGAAACCCTAACCCCAACCCTAAAAACAGCCACAACCCCAACCCCAACCCTAACCCTAGCCCTAACCCTAGTCCTAACCCTAGCCCTAACCCTAACCCTCAAGGGAAAATGGAAATAAATACATTATTTTAAATTTTATTATTTTTCCCTAACTAAGGGGGTGATGAAGGGGGGTTTGATCTACTTTTATAGCATTTTTTTGGCGGATTTTTAGGGTTGGCAGCTGTCACACACTAAAAGACGCTTTTTATTGCAAAAAATAGTTTTTGCATCACCACATTTTGAGAGCTATAATTTATCCATATTTTGGCCCACAGAGTCATGTGAGATCTTGTTTTTTGCGGGACGAGTTGACGTTTTTATTGCTACCATTTTCGGGCAGATGACATTTTTTGATCGCTTTTTATTCCGATTTTTGAGAGGCGGAATGAACAAAAACCAGCAATTCCTGAAATTCTTTTAGCGAGGGCATTTATACCGTTCCACGTGTGGTAAAATTGATAAAGCAGCTTTATTCTTCAGGCCAGTACGATTACAGCAATACCTCATTTATGTAATTTTTTTTATGTTTTGGCGCTTTTACACAATAAAAACTATTTTATATAAAAAAATAATTGTTTTTGCATCGCTTTATTCTGAGAGCTATAACTTTTTAATTTTTATGCCGATGATGCTGTGTGGCGGCTTTTTTTTGCGGGACAAGATGTCGTTTTCAGCGGTACCAAGGTTATTTATATCTGTTGTTTTGATCGCGTGTTATTCCACTTTATGTTTGCCTGTATGATAATAAAGCAATGTTTTTTGCCTTGTTTTTTATTTTTATTTTTTGCGGTGTTCACTGAAGGGGTTAACTAGAGGGATAGTTTTATAGAGCGGGTCGTTACGGACGCGGCGATACCAAATATGTGTACTTTTATTGTTTTTTTTTTAATTTACATAAATAAATGGATTTACTGGGAAATGTTTTTTTTTTCTTTATTTGGGGATTTAAAAAATTTTTTTTTATACATTCTATTTTTTTTTTTACTTTCTACCATTGTCCCAGGGTGGGCCATCACTGTATTAGATCAGATCGTTGATCTGACAGTGCGCATAGCACTCTGTTAGATCAACGATCTGACAGGCAAGTTTAGGTAGCTTTCCGGCGCCTGCTCTCAGCAACTCTCAGCAGGCGCCGGCTAGCCAGGTCATTTCATGACCCAGAAGGAGTCCCGCGGCCATCTTGGATCCGGGGACTCCTTCCGGATCACAGGAGCAACGCGATCTCATCGCGTTGCTCCAGTGGGAGAGCGCAGGGAGCCCCCGTCCCTGCACGATCCCCCTCTATGCCGCTGTCACTACTGACAGCAGCATCAGAGGGGTTAAATGCCTGCTAGTGCCGATCGTGGGCATTGCTGCGGGGTGTCAGCTGTCATATACAGCTGACACCGGCACCCGATCACCGCGGCGCTCAGCGCAAGACCGCGGTGATCGGTGCGCCGTACTAGTACTGCTGTTGGCACAAATGCAGTGTCGGCAGCGCAATACTAGTATGGCGCATGTCACGAAGGGGTTAAAACATTTGTCACAAAAAACATCAACAAATACCATAAGGCTGGGGTCACACTTAGGGCAGTCTCACACGTCCAGATAATTCCGGTACCGGAAAAATTGGTACTGGAAAAATCGGTACCGGAATTATCTGTGTCCATATGCCGCTGCGTTTCTGTGGCACATCAGTGTGGCACACGGGCGGCACACGTGTGCCGCCCGTGTGCCCACTGGGTACCACACGCACCGTGCCGGAGACAGCGCTAAAGTTTAGCGATGTCCCCTGCATCGTGCTGAAGCCCCATTCATATCTTTCCTGCAGCAGGTGTAAATAATAGTGTGTAAAATCCAGGTCCCCACCCCCCTCCGACCCCCTGTGCTTCCCCCCCCCCCCCGCTGTGATTAAAATACTCACCCAGCTCCCGGCTCCCTCGCTGCTTCCTGTCCTGGCCGCACCTTCTACTGTATGAGCGGTCACGTGGGGCCGCCCATTACAATCATGAATATGCGGCTCCACCTCCCATAGGGGTGGAGCCGCATATTCATTACTGTAAATGAGCGGCCCCACGTGACCGCTCATATAGTACAAGGTGCGGCCAGGACAGGAAGCAGCGAGGGAGCTGGGAGCTGGGTGAGTATTTTAATCACAGCGGGGGGGGGGGGGGGGGCGCACAGGGGTTGGAGGGGGGTCGGGACCTGGATCTGAATTGTACACACTGTTATTCATATCTCCTCTACAGCAAACGCTGCTGCAGGGAAGATATGAATGGCTGCTTCAGCACCAGTGGGGGGGACAGCGCTTAATGTAGCGCTGTCTCCTGCATGGCACACGGACTGCACATGGACAATGTCCGTGTGCGGTACGTGTTTTACACGGACCCATTGACTTTAATGGGTCCATGTAATCTGTGCGCTCCCACGAACACTGGCATGTCTCCGTGTTTGGCACACGGAGACACGGTCCGCAAAAAAATCAATGACATCTGCACAGATGCATTGATTTTAATGTGTGTACGTGTGTCAGTGGCTCCGGTATGTGAGGAAACTGTCACCTCATGTACCGGAGACACTGATGTGTGAAACCGGCCTTACATGTGCAATGCGAGAAACTCGCATGAGTCTCTTGCATCTATACCTGGCACTATCGCAGGGACCAGAGAGTGCAGCTGCATAGAAATACATGCAGCCACACGTTCCGGTCCCGAGTGTCGGCGGCTGTGATGGGTATTGATGCAATAGACCGGTGCGAGTTTCTCGCATTGCGCACAGAAGTGTGACCCTGGCCTAAGACAAATAGTCTTACAGTGACTTAAAAAAATGCAAATGATGCATTGAGCCATAGGTATTGTACTGTAAAGCATTCACTAGAGTGTAGAATACATCCATTATATTTTTTAATGTAATAGAAGTGATAATCATCCAATTCCTCTTTGCATTGCATTCAATCCAGGGCATTTTAATGAAGCTTTCTTGGTATAGATATACATTCTATTTGTAAGGACATACACCTCACAGAAGGCTGGAGTTACAGATGTTTCCAAAAAAAACCATCTGCTATTCATCAGTAGCAATGCTGGCAAGCATTATTCTTCCCTGTGATTGCAGTGGGGGGTTGATCTCAACTAAGTCTCTCTGCATGTAACTCCATACATTCTCAGTGGTCAGGTGTTGCTGAATGACAGTTTAGTGAGGTTATCATTCCTTTTTCTCTACAACTACTTAACAGCTGCATCTCACCTGGACTTCAAGTAAGGCCGGTGTCACGCTTAACATATCAAAAATTGGTCCTATTCTCTCGGCCGAGACTTGCACAAGTGTTCTCTGTATGGTCATCCTTGTGTAATCCGTTTGCAATGCAATGATGCGATTTCCTCGCATCTATGTATCAGTATGACATCTGTATGCAATCCATATGCATTGCGATTTTAACATGAGCTTTTACATACAGCAGTTCTGTCATTTACACGTAGTTTTAAAACGAAATATTCTTCAAAATACACATATAAATATTTATTGTAGCTTTTCTCTATAATGCAAGTCTGTGGGCGCCGAAATGCGCCATATCCAGAAAAAGACGGATCCGTCGCCGCATTCCGTTTTTTTAATCTGAGAATCTGAGCTTGCTCAGAACCAATTGGCTGGCCCCCAGGAAACATGTATAAACAATGCCAGTTAGGCCCTCACTCATTACCAGCCAGCAAGACAGCCAGCAACAGAGCCTAGCCAGCCACAGAGCCTGCCTGCCACAGAGCCTGCCTGCCACAGAGCCTGCCTACCACAGAGCCTGCCTGCCACAGAGCCTGCCAGCAGGGCCGCCATCAGGGCATTACTGCCCCTGCTGGTGTATGGGGCCCAGTGAGCAGAGAGGGGCCTGTAGCAGGCCCATGACTTTTTGCTTCTGCTCACCTGGAACTAAGCCGGCGTGCTGGAATGCTGGGTATCAGCATTGCGCGGCTGTGCAGAGAGTTGCCAGCTGCAGGGGAGCCGGGGCACCCAGTCACACAGGCTGTGACAATACTCACCCACCCTCGCGTATGCAGTCAGCATCAAAGCTAGGACCTGAGCGATCGCTCCCCTCCAGCAGCATCACAGGTATCAGACTGTGAAGACACATGGAGGGGCGGGGCTAAATGCCAGGGGTGGAGCCATCGACAAGCCGGGAGAAGAAGGCACTGGCAGAAGGAGAGATTAAAATAAAAGCGGGTAAGAGAAAAGATGGAAGAAGTTAGAAGAGAGACAGAAAGAAGATACAATCACCCTGGGAATGGCAATCAAGGGTAAAGAATAGTAAGTTGTTAAGCTCCAGAAGAGTTCTTTAAACCAATTATAGGGAAAAAGGAAAATGGTTTAAGGTGCATAGTAGCCTAGCTCTCCTATCTTGTAATCTAATCCACATATATTAGTAACCTAGCAGCAAAAAGGTATCAGCAAAGTGCATATGCATATAAATAACTACTAAAATGTTTACCCATTATAAGGTGCAGGGGCAGAATCCCAGGGGATAACCCCGACCCGCATTTCGCATTTGCTTTCTCAATGTGTTTTTAACATAACATGTCCTGTCTGCAATCTAATATATAATTGCCTAGAATACTACTTCCTGCAATTTGTGCCAACTTCCGTGGCTTTGTCCGGAGCTAATGTCCGGAGCTAATGTCCGGAGCTAATGTCCGGAGCTAATGTCCGGAGATAAGTGACGTCAACAGTGTCCAGTGTCTGATTGGTTGCCACCTGCTGCGAGCGACCAATCAGAAACGTGCCGTACTGTGACACACTCCGCCCTCCATTTTGGTGTGATTTTTGAATTTTTACCTCACAGCAAGTTTCTACTGCGTGGAGGCGGGCCCAGTGACGTTGCTCTTCAAGCTCCTGCCGAATTTCGTCAAAAAAATGATAATACCATTTACCAAAACTATATATATTTAGTTGTGAAGTGGTTCAGTGACATTTTCACACCAATTTTGAACTTTTGTTTGGTGTTTTCTCCATATACTGCCTATTATTTTTGTTCTTTCTTACTATTATTTATTAACTAGATGGCAGCCCGATTCTAAAGAATCGGGAGTCTAGAATCCATATATACTTTATTTATTCAAATGTAAGAATAATACAATTAATAAATAATAGTAAGAAAGAACAAAAATAATAGGCAGTATATGGAGAAAACACCAAACAAAAGTTCAAAATTGGTGTGAAAATGTCACTGAACCACTTCACAACTAAATATATATAGTTTTGGTAAATGGTATTATCATTTTTTTGACGAAATTCGGCAGGAGCTTGAAGAGCAACGTCACTGGGCCCGCCTCCACGCAGTAGAAACTTGCTGTGAGGTAAAAATTCAAAAATCACACCAAAATGGCGGGCGGAGTGTGTCACAGTACGGCACGTTTCTGATTGGTCGCTCGCAGCAGGCGGCAACCAATCAGACACTGGACACTGTTGACGTCACTTATCTCCGGACATTAGCTCCGGACATTAGCTCCGGACATTAGCTCCGGACAAAGCCACGGAAGTTGGCACAAATTGCAGGAAGTAGTATTCTAGGCAATTATATATTAGATTGTATTATTCTTACATTTGAATAAATAAAGTATATATGGATTCTAGACTCCCGATTCTTTAGAATCGGGCTGCCATCTAGTTTATATATAATCAGAATAATGTCCGGTGTGTCAGCGCATGGGACATGTAGCCCACTCCGGCAGTGTCTGTCACATGATCAGTGTATCTGCTTTGGGCCCCTCTTTGCTCACTGGGACCCATACGCCAGTAAGGGCAGTAATGCCCTGATGGCGGCCCTGGTGACACTGCTTGTGAAAAATAACAGGCGGTTGCCAAACCATCAAGTAGCGGTGCCGCCATCCGGTTTCCTGGCCCGTAATTTTCAACTAAATGTGCATGTGAGGATGCACATTCAGTTGCAATATATTGTGATATAGAAAGCCACTGACTTTCTGCACAGCAATAATTTACAGCTGCCAGCCAATCACAGGCCAGCAGCTGATATCGGCACACATGTCGCCAGCGTATGACGTCACTGCGTGTCAGTACCTCAAATAAATGAGGGAGAGGGGGCTGCTGGGCCGTGAACTTTTAAGGAGAATTTTTTTTTTTACTTTCTGTTTGTACTGAAAGCCACAGGATGGGAGCTCATATGGAGACAGGATGGGAACTCATACAGGGCAGGATGGGAGCTCATATGGAGGCAGGATGGGAACTCATACAGGGCAGGATGGGAGCTCATATGGGGCAGGATGGGAAATCTTACAGGGCAGGTTGAGAGCTCATACAGGGCAGGATGGGAGCTCATATGGGACACGATCTCCTATGTGTAATGGCACTTATGGTGATATTAGTATAGCTTTTTTTCATTAAAGGGAACCTGTCCCCTGAATTTGGCGGGCCCTTTTTTCGGTCCAATGGGCGGTGTTTTCGGGTCTTTTATTCACCCCTTCCTTTCCCGCTGGCCGCAATATTGTCATGAAGTTGATTCGCTTTCCTCCGTAGAACACGCATGCGCAAAGCAATCTTGCCTTGCGCAGTATGCTTTGCCCAACTGCAGGCAAAGCCGAAAATCATTAGTGCAGGGGTGTCAAACTGCATTCCTCGAGGGCTGCAAACAGGTCATGTTTTCAGGATTTCCTTGCATTGCACAGGTGATAATTTAATCACCTGCAGAGAATGATTCCAGCACCTTGTGCAATGCCAAGGAAATCTTGAAAACACGCATGGTTTGAGGCCCTCGAGGAATGCAGTTTGACACCCCTGCATTAATGCACATGCGCCGGCGCACTATGTCCCGGACGTATTTCGCTGTGTTCCAAGACATAGTGCGCCGACACATGCGCACTAATGCTTTTTGGCTTTTCCCGCAGTTGGGCAAAGCATACTGCGCGTGCACAAGGCAAGATTGCCTTGCGCACACGTGTTCTACGGAGGAAAGCGAATCAACTTCAAGACAATATTGCGGACAGCGGGAAAGGAAGGGGTGAATAAAAGATCCGAAAACACCGCCCATCGGACCGAAAAAAAGGGCCCGCCAAATTCAGGTGACAGGTTCCGTTTAATGATCAGTATTTTTGTAATCGGTCACTATTTGGTGGTAATATGTGATCTGGTCATGGTGTGGTGGTATTTGTTACTTGTATGTGGTATTATTGGCCATTTCAAAAACTGAAAAATAAAAATATACCTACAAATGTATTGGATATTTTAACAAATGTTTAATAAGTTACAGTAGAGTAGAGCCCGGCCAAAAGAGTCCACAATAGCTGCTGGCTACATATGTGATTTGGTGATGGGAACTGTTAGGCTGGGGTCACACTTGCGTTGAATATGGTTGAGTGCTATGCTATAAAACATGACATAGCACTCGGACCAGTAGTCATCTATGGGGCAGCTCACATCATCGTTTTTTTCTCTCGGCCGTATTCAACTTGCGAGTGAAATTGCAGAATACTGCGATTGTCACCGACACTCGGCCGAGTCTCGGCTCACTCGCACTTATATGAGTCTATGGGTGCAAGTGACACAGCGCATATCACTCGGATATCATCCGAGTTATGTGCATTATACGCTGACCCCAGCAATAGAGGAGATAGAGAACTTAGTTTCTCTAGCTTCTCCGTAGCTGTGCTCCGATCCTCTCTGTGCGAGAGGCTCGAAGCACTGACGCATGACACTTGGCTCACACTCACAGCAGAGCAGGAGCCGAGGGTCATTAGCATATGGCATCCGATGCTCTCGCATCGGATGCCATATGCTAGTGTGACTTCGGCCTTAATGTGTGATTGGTGAGGAGGGGGGGCAGAAGTGGAGTTTTTCCAATAGTGGGTGGTGGAACTGTGGAAGGTTCGAATGGTGGAGGCGGAGCTGGGGTAAAGCCTGAGCCGAGTCTTAAGGGGGCCCCTAAAATGTTGCCACTATGGGGCCCCAAAATACCTAGTGGCAGCCCTGCCTGCCAGCCAGGGCCGGACTGGCCATCGGGCAGTTCTGGCAAATGCCAGAAAGGCTGGTGGCAGTCGTGTGCTGCTCGATCCGTTATTGGTGTCAGGGAAGTCAGTACTATAAATAGTTACAACTTGCGATAAAGCTAAAGGAACTTCGGTGATGTCACGACTCACGAGCATGTGATCAATCACATGCATGAGTAGGCGGGAATAGAATACCAGCAGCCGGGCTGGAGCCGGGCTGGAGCCGGGCTGGAGCCGGGCTGGAGCCGGGCTGGAGCCGGGCTGGAGCCGGGCTGGAGCCGGGCTGGAGCCCACATGATCAATTCCTCACAGAGAACAATGTGTCTACACTCACTGCTGTGCCTTCCAGGATGGGGCACCGCAGAACAGTGAAAATGTGTGCGGGTGCTGCGGTCACCAGACCAGGATGGGGTAGGAGCACTCATTAACCCCTACAGCGCCAGACAGGCATGTGAGGTGTCGCAATAGTGGCTGCAAGACCCTAACAGGAGCCAGCAACAGGCGTCTAATGCGAGGAGGTGTGGTGATGGTGAACTACAGGTACCAGGGAGGGAGCCTCTCCATTACAAGTAGGGTAAAGGTGAGTGGGACGGGGGTGTGAGGAAAAACACAGCAGAAAAAGGGCAGCTGTACTATCACCAGGACTTAAAGGGACACTGTCACCTGAATTTGGAGGGAACAATCTTCAGCCATGGAGGCGGGGTTTTTGAGTGTTTAATTCACCCTTTCCTTACCCGCTGTCTGCATGCTGGCTGCAATATTGGATTGAAGTTCATTCTCTGTCCTCCATAGTACACGCCTGCGCAAGGCAAGATTGCCTTGTGCAGGCATGTACTACGGAGGACAGAGAATGAACTTCAATCCAATATTGCAGCCAGCATGCAGACAGCGGGTAAGGAATGGGTGAATCAAACACCCAAAAACCCCACCTCCATGGCTGAAGATTGTTCCCTCCAAATTCAGGTGACCGTGTTCCTTTAATACTAATGCACTGCAGCAACTGCCATGATAAAAGGGGCAATGAACTGGTGAGAGTAACCACCATGGAGGGGGGCTGCCTAGTAATATTGGAGGAAGTGTGTAGAGGGTGCTTGTCACATGCTGCGCCACTGTCAGCGGCGCAATCCTGCAGTATTCTGCATAGTCACTGGTGCGCCTCCTACAGCTATTGGTATATTCTGTGATTATTTTACTTGAATTACCTTTGATTCGTTTTGATAACATCTGTACTCCTATTTTTCACGATATATTGTGTTGATTTATTCTTTATATTGGTGTGTCGACTGATTTGTTTGATTGTTCCTATCTTCGGTGTTGGCGGCTGTCCTCCTGAGGGGCCTGTTCACTACAGTTACATATTTTACCAGTAGTCATTGTGCTTTTAGGGTATGTGCGGTTTTTGATGCATTTCTGCTGTGTTTTTGGACGCGCGGAATTGCCTCATCCGCCGTGCATTGTGCACACAATGTTAATCAATGGGAATTTCAAAAACGCTGTGCACATGCTGTGGAAAAAAGTGCGCGAATTAGCAGCTTTTTTTTCCGCAGCATGTCAATTCTTTGTGTGGAACTGCAGCGTTTCTGCACTCATTGACTTGCATTGATTCAGGTACATCCGCAGCAAAACCGCAGATGTAAAAAAAGATCAGTGGTTTAGCTGCGGATGAAACACTGCAGATCGGGAGGAAGGAGTGTGTTGGCGGTGACTGTGTGCGTATATGTGTGTGCGAGTGGGGTCGGCGGAGCTGTGTGCGGGTATCTGCAGGGATATCCGTGGGTCTGTTGGGGTTGTCAGTGTGGGTGTGTGTGTGTGCAGACATTGTCCGATGGGACTACAAGTCCCATCCGGCTGTGCCTGCTACAGTGACAGTGATTGACACATTAGCCAACATTTACATTTAGTTACCCTCACAGATATACTTTATGCGCGTTGGCTGTTTACATCTTGGTGCACTGTGCCAGCCATATGGTGATGGTAGTAACAATACCGCTCTTCACAGTCGCCGAGCTCAGCGCAAGACCCGGAATATCTGAAGAGCGGTGACGTTACTGATGTCTCCGCTCTTCAGAGTCACCGTGTCTCATGCTGCACAGCGGAGCCAAATGTGGCTGTAGGCAACGTTTATGGAGCATCAGAATGAGGTTCCACAATCCCTTCATTATCTACGAGATCCAGTTATGTAGGTAAAGTAGCGGCTTTTCTTGGTATTGCAACTAAAAGCCATAAATAGGACTGAGCTGTAATGCTGGATACAGCTGTGATTATATGTTAAATATTCGTGTTACACTCCCCTTACTTTTTGTAACCTACAAGTGTACAAATATATTATACAGTCACCATGTGACCAGTGGGCCTGTGTAACTTCAAATGCCAGGGCTGAATTTTAGTCCCAGTCCGGCCCTGCTGCCAGCCACAGAAGATATCAGCCATCAGCCAGCCATCAGCCATGTCTTCTTCTGGGAGCCCTCCCCCGCATCGGCAGCGCACTGAGGTAAATAAACTGTTTTGTTTTCAATGTTTGTTTTTTTGCCATATCTATCTATCTATCTATCTATCTATCTATCTATCTATCTATCTATCTATCTATCTATCTATCTATCCCATATCTATATCTATCCCATATCTATCTATTTATATATATATACCGTATATACTCGAGTATAAGCCGACCCGAGTATAAGCCGACCCCCCTAATTTTGCCACAAAAAACTGGGAAAACTTATTGACTCGAGTATAAGCCTAGGGTGGAAATGCAGCATTTACCGGTGAATTTCAAAAATAAAAATAGATCATTATTTCCCCATAGCTGTGCCATATAGTGCTCTGCACCGTTCATATTTCCCCATAGGTGTGAACCATATAGTGCTCTGCACCGTTCATTATGCCCCCTAGCTGTGCCATATACGGTGCTCTGCACCGTTCACTGTGCCCCATAGATGTGCCATATACGGTGCTCTGCACCGTTCACTGTGCCCCATAGCTGTGCCATATACGGTGCTCTGCACCGTTCACTGTGCCCCATAGCTGTGCTGTGCCATATACGGTGCTCTGCACCGTTCACTGTGCCCCATAGCTGTGCTGTGCCATATACGGTGCTCTGCACCGTTCACTGTGCCCCATAGCTGTGCTGTGCCATATACGGTGCTCTGCACCGTTCACTGTGCCCCATAGCTGTGCTGTGCCATATACAGTGCTCTGCACCGTTCACTGTGCCCCCCCTAGCTGTGCCATATACGGTGCTCTGCACCGTTCACTGTGCCCCCCCTAGCTGTGCCATATACGGTGCTCTGCACCGTTCACTGTGCCCCATAGCTGTGCTGTGCCATATACGGTGCTCTGCACCGTTCACTGTGCCCCCTAGCTGTGCCATATACGGTGCTCTGCACCGTTCACTGTGCCCCCCCTAGCTGTGCCATATACGGTGCTCTGCACCGTTCACTGTGCCCCATAGCTGTGCTGTGCCATATACGGTGCTCTGCACCGTTCACTGTGCCCCATAGCTGTGCTGTGCCATATACGGTGCTCTGCACCGTTCACTGTGCCCCATAGCTGTGCTGTGCCATATACGGTGCTCTGCACCGTTCATTGTGCCCCATAGCTGTGCTGTGCCTTATACGGTGCTCTGCACCGTTCACTGTGCCCCATAGATGTTCCACATAAATTTGTGCCGCCGCTGCCGCAATAAAGAAAAAAAAACACATACTCACCTCCCTTGATTGCAGCTCCCGGCGTCTCGTTCCGGCGCCTCCATCTTCCCGGCGTCTCTGCTCTGACTGATCAGGCAGAGGGCGCCGCGCACACTATATGCGTCATCGCGCCCTCTGCCTGATCAGTCAGAGAGCAGAGACGCCGGGAAGATGGAGGCGCCGGCCGGGAAGATGGATCGGCGCCCGGCGGCTGGAACGAGGACAGGTGAATATAACATACTCACCTAGTCCTGGCGATCCTCGCGCTGTCCCCTCCTGTCTTCGGTGCCGCAGCTTCTTTCTCTATCAGCGGTCACCGGCACCGCTGATTAGAGAAATGAATAAGCGGCTCCGCCCCTATGGGAGGTGGAGCCGCTTATTCATTTCTGTAATGAGCGGTCCCACGTGACCGCTGAAGAGAGGAAGAAGCTGCAGCGCCGAAGCCCGTGGGATGGCAGGGACAGCGCGAGGATCGCTGGGACTAGGTAAGTATACCCCAGCGCCCTCACCCCCTCACCCGCCGACCCCACCGCTACCGTGACTCGAGTATAAGCCGAGGGGGGCACTTTCAGCCCAAAAATTTGGGCTGAAAATCTCGGCTTATACTCGAGTATATACGGTATATATATATATTTTTTTTTTAAATTAATTTATGTATTTATCAGTCTATCATTTTTGTATACCAAGAAGCTGCAGCAGCAGAAGAGGTGCTTCCAGAAGAAGACCGAAGGGGTGGAGAGATACCTGGAGTGGGCTCACAATTGGTACATTTCTTGCATGCATCGCAGAACCACAACCTCACACTACACACAACACATAAAAAAAGATCATTACAGACATAACACTGCACACAACACATACAAACTGATCATTACAGACATCACACTGCGCACAACACATAAGTCTACATACAAACACATTATTTTTAATATTTTTTTTCTTATAGTCTTCTGATTCTGCTGCTCGATCAAGAGGTCCTCAAAGCGGCTCCCAGGGTTGTCAGCTTGAGAGTCAGGGCGGTCGTCATCGGATAAGCACCTTTTTTTTTATTTATTTATTTATTTATTTATTTATGTTGTTTTGAATCCAATGTCTTTGTTTTTTGTCTTTTTTAACAGGCTTCACAGAGTGCTCCTGACTTGGACGGTGAGGAGGTCGGGCTAAATATCGAGCTCCTTATCAATCTGATCCGAGAGAGGGAGCCGCTGTGGAATATGGTTGACCACCGCTATGCTGATATAGTTGTGACCTGTCAGCTCTGAGAGCAAATGTGCCAACAACTTGTAGAAAACTGGGAGGACCTCGATGTTCGGGCCCAGAATCAAGCACGTAAGTATACACAGTTCAGTTATGTAGCTGGATGTAAAGTGTTGTATACTAACTAATTTGTGCTTTCACTTTTCAGGCGAGAGAATTGTCAAGCGGTGGTGGTCAATCAGGGATCGCTTCAAGAAGGAGTTCAACAAAGAGCTGCGGGCCCCGAATGGATCTGGAGGACGCAGGAGCAAATAAAAATATGCTAGAGCCCTGTCGTTCCTCCGGTCAACGATAGTGAGCCAAAGGTAAATATTACCCACTCCATTTCATAATAATAAATAATAATCTTTATTTTTATATAGCACTAACATATTCCGCAGCGCTTTACATTTTGCACACATTATCATCACTGTCCCCGATGGGGCTCACAATCTAAATTCCCTATCAGCATGTCTTTGGAATGTGGGAGGAAACCGGAGTGCCGGGAGGAAAACCACGCAAATACGGAGAGAACATACAAACTCTTTGCAGATGTTGTCCTTCTGGGTTTGAACCCAGGACTCCAGCGCTGCAAGACTGCAGTGCTAACCACTGCGCCACCATGCCGCCCGATGCCACCGTGCCGCCCGATAAAAATGTTTACATGTCTAACACTTTTTTTGTGGTTTCAGCCAGGGCCATGCAATATCAATATATTAATTTTTTTTTCTCTTCATTCCACAGCACCGTCAGCAGCACACGGGAGACAGCAGTGTTGAACCCTCTGGGTCGATCCCTCAGGAGTCCGCCACCGAGGGACACTTCGACAGTCCCGGCCCATCTGCACCTTCCCAGCCTTCTCTCACATCGTATCCCTCTGTCCCATCCACCAGAGCTGAAGCATCCTGGCCACCTGCGTTGCATGAATCTGCTGGTGAGGATATAGCTTTTCCTGTACCCCACCCCTCTCATGCTGACACCTCTAGTACACCTGTGGGTTCTGGGCAGCCGCACCAGAGGGGTCAGGAAAAGAGCTATGCGCCCGAGTTCTTGCATCTGAATGCAGCCTTCCAGAACTCTCTCAAACTGTTGTCTGAGCAAATGACCGCAGGCTTTAATTTGCTCAGCAGCAGTATTCTTGAGTTGTACACACGCCTGGATAGCATTCAGATGCAAGTAAATCTCCAAACCACACATTTTTCCAGTCAGCACTCGAGCGCATGGATAAGCTATCTCCTGATCAGCAGATGCAAGTAATGCAATCGTGCCAGTCTGCTCTAGCGCTTATCTCCCAAGGCACTCCACCTGCCCCCCCTCACCTGCCCCCCTCCAGCCACTGTCCCTCCAGCCACTACCAATATCCTGCCCCATGCCAGCATCCTGCCCCGTACCAACATCCCACCCTGTACCAGTTCCCACCAACATCATCTGTGCCTCCACTCCCTGCCCACTACCACCAGTCTCCTTCACCACCATCATGGCCCAAAAACAACCCTCTTCTCCAGCCACCACCTCTTCTGCCTCCCAATCAATCCACTCCACCCCTCCAAGCTTCCAAATTCCAAATACTACTCCCGGTTTCATGTGTACCCATTCTCTTTCTTTCTCCACCCCCTCACCTGTTTTACCTATTGATCCATCACATTCCTCTCTCCACACTCCTAATGTCAAAGTGTCCCAATCTGACAGCCCCTCCAGCATTATCTCCACCCCACACTATTTAAACTTTAAAAAAAAAAATTTGTTTAATAATTTGTTAATAAAACAGTTTATTGGTTAAAAGTTTTGTATTTTATTTATTTATAAGGTTTTATAAGATTAAATATGTTGGGTAAAACAAGGTTACATACAGTGGGTAAAGGTTAAATACTTTGGGTAAAACCACAACAGGTACACAACTTGGTTAAAATAAGGTAAAATACTTTTGGTTACAAGGTCCAAGAGACATTTTTCAAATTCTCTCATCCTGCCAGTCTACTCTTCCTTCAGGTGAAATAAAGTATTCAGCAAATTTGTCCCTCATTTTGGAAACTGACACAGAACTTCTATAAGTAATGTTGTGATAATCATGCAAGGTGGTTTCTTCTGACTGGTCTTCAATGGAAATATGTTCCTTGCATATCCCAAAATTGTGCAGGACTACACAAGCTATCCCCGCCTCGTCAACAGCATCCATCTTCAAGTTGCTAGCGGTCAATAAAACTGTCCATTTGGCCATCAGAACCCCAAAAGCGCACTCCACCATTCTCCATGCTCGTGTGAGGTGGTAATTAAAAATTTCTTTTTTGCTTCCATCCAATACTGGAGTAGGGTTTCAGTAGGTGTTCCGATAGTTGGAACGCTTCATCCCCAACACAACAAAATGGCATTGGTAGCCTAGAGGTTTGAGGCAGTGGTCTTGGTGGGGGAATTGGAAGGTGTTTCCATACAGATGATGCACCATTGCAGACAATTTGAAAACTTGGGAATCATTGGAGCGGCCATACGCCCCTATATCCACCACTATAAATTTGTATTCCGCGTCGGCGATGGCCATCAGCACAATGGAGAAGTATTTTTTATAATTAAAATATTCCGAGCCAGATCCAGCCGGTTTCAGGATGCGGATATGTTTCCCATCCACTGCACCCAAGCAATTGGGAAACTGACAAACTTGGTAGAATTTATCGGCTATTTCCAACCAACTCTCCATTGTGGGATGTTGTATAAATTCTCCATGCAAAGACTCCCACAATGCATGGCAGGTGTGCTTCACAATTCCCAATTTGGTGGAAATTCCAAGCCGAAATTGAAAATGTAGTGACGAAAGGGGTTCTCCAGTTGCAAGGAATCTGTGAGTTAAAGCAAGACAAAAATTATTACAAAATACCATCAATAACATTAGTTATAAGTCAGCTTTAACAGTAGGAGATACAATAAAAATAATTCATAAAAACTACCAGCAACAACATTAAAGTTGTAAGCATGCTTTAACAGGAGGAGATGCAATAAAAATGGCTTACCGAAGAGTGACCATCAGACGCTCCGCCGGTGAAATGGAGAATCGGCAATACGTGTCACTCCTTCAGATGAGATGTCCAATTCGGTCCACCAATAGATCGAAGTTCTCCGCTTTCATCCGCACATATGAGAAAAATTTCTCGGGGTCTTCTCGTAGCTCCAGGTACAGTGTAGAAAACACCCCACGTGTCATTCTCTGTGCAGTGATCGGGTGGATCCACAAATGCCATCGGTGCAGAATGCATAACGCACTATGTCTCTCGCTCCTTCTCCTGAACAATAGCTTTCAAACGATTCGCCTCCACAATAAAATCCACGTTGATCTTCACAATATTCGCAATAACGCCTTCCATCTTGCTCTCTAACCTGCTCCTCTACAACCTGTCACAGATGGGCTGAAGGAACACTGTGTATATAGGTTTTCAGTAGTCAATCACATTTTGGAGCCTTCCAGGGGCATTTTTAAAAACCGGATCCGTCAAAAACGGATAAAAAAAACGAAAGAAACGGATGCAAAACTGATGAAATGGATTTGGTATTTCACCGGTTCCGCTAGTTTCATCAGTTTTCCACATTTTACGCTGTATCTGGTGCTCCGGCGCGACACCAGAATCGGCATGACGGCAAAAACCTGATGTGTGAAAGTAGCCTAACATATATTTTTATATATATATATATATATATATATATATATATTTATTTTGCACAGAAAGATAGAAGAAAAGCCGGTAATTCATCTGCTGGCTTCTGTAAAATCACTGCAGGAGCCGACAGGATAGAAGACATGGATTACCTACAGTAAATACATATAGAATAGGTAGATAGATGTCAGTGATAAATACAATTAGTACAGTGTGTGTGCAGGGCCGCCATCAGGGCATGACAGCCGTGACTGGCGTATGGGGCCCGGTGAGCAGAGGGGGCCCGCATCGGGCCCCGTCTCATCTGGACACCGGGCCCCCCCTGCAGGCGCTGCGGCAGCGGCACACTATTGACGTGCGGGCCCGTGCCCGCACGTCAATAGTTAACAGCCGCCAGCCAGTCTGAGGCTGGCGGCTGAATAGGGCCGCAGTGCGCACTCGCCGGCGTCGCCGGCGTCTGACGTCATTGTCAGCCGCCGGGCCCGGCGGCGAGTGCGTCTGTGTGGAGCCTGGAGAGGGAGCATCACCCGGCGCTGGAGCTTGGCCAGGTAAGAAGTTGTGTTTTTTTTTTTTTCTTTGAGAGCTGCTGCGATCCAGGGGGGCCGGGGGGCAGGATGATGGACACACAGGGGCGGAAATGCTGGACACAGTGGGGCAGAGTGCTGGACACACAGGGGCAGAAATGCTGGACACAGTGGGGCAGAAATGCTGGACACAGTGGGGCAGAATGGTGGACACAGTGGGGCAGAATGGTGGACACACAGGGGCAGAAATGCTGGACACAGTGGGGCAGAAATGGTGGACACACAGGGGCAGAATGGTGGACACACAGGGGCAGAATGGTGGACACAGTGGGGCAGAATGCTGGACACACAGGGGCAGAAATGCCGGACACAGTGGGGCAGAATGGTGGACACAGTGGGGCAGAATGCTGGACACAGTGGGGCAGAAATGCTGGACACAGTGGGGCAGAAATGCTGGACACAGTGGGGCAGAAATGCTGGACACAGTGGGACAGAATGGTGGACACACAGGGGCAGAATGGTGGACACACAGGGGCAGAATGGTGGACACAGTGGGGCAGAATGCTGGACACAGTGACACAGGGGCAGAAATGCCGGACACAGTGGGGCAGAATGGTGGACACAGTGGGGCAGAATGCTGGACACAGTGGGGCAGAAATGTGGACACACAGGGGCAGAAATGCTGGACACAGTGGGGCAGAAATGCTGGACACAGTGGGGCAGAAATGCTGGACACAGTGGGGCAGAAATGCTGGACACAGTGGGGCAGAAATGCTGGACACGGTGGGGCAGAAATGCTGGACACGGTGGGGCAAAAATGCTGGACACGGTGGGGCAGAAATGCTGGACACGGTGGGGCAGAAATGCTGGACACAGTGGGACAGAATGGTGGACACAGGGGCAGAAATGCTGGACGCAGTGGGGCAGAATGCTGGACACTGGGGCAGAAATGCTGGACGCAGTGGGGCAGAATGCTGGACACTGGGGCAGAATGCTGGACACAGTGGGGCAGAAATGCTGGACCCAGTGGGGCAGAAATGCTGGACACAGTGGGGCAGAAATGCTGGACACAGTGGGGCAGAAATGCTGGACACAGTGGGGCAGAAATGCTGGACACAGTGGGGCAGAAATGCTGGACACAGTGGGGCAGAAATGCTGGACACAGTGGGGCAGAAATGCTGGACACAGTGGGGCAGGATGCTGGACACAATGGGGGCAGGATGCTGGACACAGTGGGGCAGAAATGCTGGACACAGTGGGGCAGAAATGCTGGACACAGGGGCAGAAATGCTGGACACAGTGGGAAAGAATGGTGGACACACACAGGGGCAGAAATGCTGTACACACAGTGGGGCAGAATGCTGGACACAGTGGGGCAGAATGCTGGACACACAGGGGCAGAAATGCTGGACACAGTGGGGCAGAAATGCTGGACACAGTGGGGCAAAAATGCTGGACACAGGGGCAGAAATGCTGGACACAGTGGGACAGAATGGTGGACACACACAGGGGCAGAAATGCTGGACACACAGTGGGGCAGAATGCTGGACACAGTGGGGCAGAATGCTGGACACACAGGGGCAGAAATGCTGGACACAGGGGCAGAAATGCTGGACACAGGGGCAGAAATGCTGGACACAGTGGTGCAGAATGCTGGACACACAGTAGGGCAGAATGCTGGACACACAGTGGGGCAGAATGCTGGACACACAGTGGGGCAGAATGCTGGACACACAGTGGGGCAGAATGCTGGACACACAGTGGGGCAGAATGCTGGACACACAGTGGGGCAGAATGCTGGACACAGTGGGGCAGAATGCTGGACACACAGTGGGGCAGAATGCTGGACACACAGTGGGGCAGAATGCTGGACACACAGTGGGGCAGAATGCTGGACACACAGTGGGGCAGAATGCTGGAGACAGGGGCAGAAATGCTGGACACACAGTGGGGCAGAATGCTGGACACACAGTGGGGCAGAATGCTGGACACAGTGGGGCAGAATGCTGGACACACAGGGGCAGAAATGCTGGACACAGTGGGGCAGAAATGCTGGACACAGTGGGGCAAAAATGCTGGACACAGGGGCAGAAATGCTGGACACAGTGGGACAGAATGGTGGACACACACAGGGGCAGAAATGCTGGACACACAGTGGGGCAGAATGCTGGACACAGTGGGGCAGAATGCTGGACACGGTGGGGCAGAATGCTGGACACAGTGGGGCAGAAATGCTGGACACACAGGGGCAGAAATGCTGGACACAGGGGCAGAAATGCTGGACACAGTGGGGCAGAATGCTGGACACACAGTGGGGCAGAATGCTGGACACACAGTGGGGCAGAATGCTGGACACACAGTGGGGCAGAATGCTGGACACACAGTGGGGCAGAATGCTGGACACACAGTGGGGCAGAATGCTGGAGACAGGGGCAGAAATGCTGGACACAGTGACAGGGGCAGAATGCTGGACATTGGGGCAGAATGCTGGACACAGTGGGGCAGAAATGCTGGACACAGTGACAGGTGCAGAATGCTGGACACAGGGGCAGACTGTGAGACCCAGGGGCAGAATGCGAGACACGGGGCAGAATGGAGATACGGGGCATGATTGGAGACACGGGGCAGGATGAAAGACATGGGGGCATGACTGGAGACAGATGGGGCAGGATTGGAGACAGATGGGGCAGAATGGAGACACAGGGGGCATGATTGGAGACAAGTGTCAGGATTGCAGACATGGGGGCATGGTTGGAGACATAGGGGGCAGAATGGAGACATGGGGCATGATTGGAGACACTGGGGGCAGAATTGGAGACAGATCGTGCAGGATCATGGGGCAGGATGGATATGATGGAGACAGATGGGGCAGGATGGAGAGATCACATGGGGCGATCATATGGGGCAGGATAAGGAGATCATATGGGGCAGAATGGATACTCATGAGGGCAGGATGGGAGAATATCTGGCTGACGCCAGGAATGAGACACACGGGGCCAGGCTGGGTGATATTATTAATACCATAGGGGCTAATTTAGGGATATTATTACTGCAGTGATGTATTTATTTTATTTTTTGAGTATACTGTTTTAAATGGGGGCGGTCCTGTTACTGTATAGAGTGATACTATGTCGCCTTCTTCATGTGGTGTAATGTAGAAGTTGTGAAAAATTAAGTAATGTGTTCTGCAAGCGGAGCTCGAGATAACTGTGTTATTTCCTGCAGAGAGAAGTCCTGGCTGGATGAAATGATGGCGGTCTGTGCTGGATGAAAGATGAAGGACTTCACCTAGAGACGTCACTGGTGAGTCAGTGTGTTACCTATACACTGACACTATACACTGTATACAGAGCTCCTGTGTATAATTTCACTAGTGATCACTATATTATCTGTACACAGACACTGCATACTAAGTACAGATCTCCTGTGTATAATGGCACTTATGGTGATAGTATGGTGCTTTTTTAAAAATTACTGATCAGAATTGTAGTATTCAGTCACTATGTGGTGGTAATATGTGGTCTGGACATGGTGTTGTGGTATTTGTTCCTTGTATGTGATATTATTCGATCACTGTGGTGGTAATATGTGGTCTGGTCATGGTGTTGTGGTATTTGTTCCTTGTATGTGATATTATTCGATCACTGTGGTGGTAATATGTCATCTGGTCATGGTGTTGTGGTATTTGTTCCTTCTATGTGATATTATTGGGCATTTTAAAAATTGAAAAATAAATAAAAATATACCTAAATTGTATTGCATATTTTAACAAATATTTAATAGGTTACAGCAGAGTAGGGCCCGGCCAAAAGTGTCTACCGTGTTATGGTGGCGGCTTAAAAAATCTTTTGGCCAAAACAAAAGCTGCCTGCTATATGTGTGATCTGGTGATGGGAACTGTTAATGTGTGATTGGTGAGAAGTGAAGTTTTTCCAAGAGAGAGCGGTGGGACTGTGGACAGTTCGAGGGGTGGAGCCTGGAGGCGGGGCTGGGGTGGAGCCTGGGCGGAGTCTCAAGGGGGCCCCGAAAATTTTGCCAGTATGGGGCCCCGAAATTTCTAGTGGCAGCCCTGTGTGTGTGCAAATTACTGGACATGTATTTAATTAATAAAAGATTATTGTATGGAAGAAAAAGGGCAGAGGGAAAGTCAGCCACTGGGGGCAGATATTCATAGCCTTGGAAAGGGGTAATACCCATGGATCTTCCGAGGCTCTTAATATCTGCTCACAAAATGTATACTGTAGAAGAGAAGTGCTCCAAAATGTATATCTTTACGTAGAGATGTGTTTAGTGATAAATAATTCCCCCACATGTGCTCAGTAGCCCCCTCCTCAAGCTGGTATATCAGGTTTCATTTAGGACTTAGGCCTGTGGACAATAGACTTGTGACCTCATCCCCACACACCTGGGGTTGGACACACCTCTTCTAGCTGGACATAAAAGGCCCAAGACACATGTGCTCTTTCTTTTTGCTCTCTGGCTTGCTGGGAGGATCATGGACCCACATGGTGGATAAGTACTCTATGCCCCTTTTCTTACTAGGCACTGTAACCTCTTAGGCCTTAGGGTTAGTAAGTTATAGATTGGGAGGGCTGATATTGTATGTGTGATGCGTGATTTGGGTAATTGGGCAGTTAATTGTGGGTTTTTATATTGTGGCGATATTGTTGTGATATTACTGGACATTGTGGGTTATTACTGTGTGATACTGTTGGGATATCACTGTATTCTGTAGTGATATAACTGTATCAGAGTTGTGATATCTGTATATTTGTGTGTGTGCATATATATATATATATATATATATATATATATTTATAGTCGCCAGCTTGGGTATAAATATATATGTATGTTATAGACTGCAGACTTGTGTGTGTGTGTGTGTGTGTGTAATAAATATAATTTATTGTTACACTGTTTTGTCTCAGTTAGTATATAGCATAAGGAAAAGATAACATTGAAGCGTATTAAGTGGATATTAATTATTAATAGCCAAGTTCGGTAACAATAGTTAATATCAAACCTCAATAGAGGTGCTAAGAGAGTTCCCACTTTGATAACCATAAGGTTTAGTAATTTGTAGGAGGAAACCCTGCCCTTTTACAGATGCTTAGCCTTTACTGGCTATTAAAATAGGGGAGCCACAAAAAAAATGAAGTGGGGTCCCCCTAGAATTAATAAACAGCAAAGGCTATGCATATAGCTGCAGGCTGATATTAATAGACTAGGAAGGGGCCATGGATATTGGCCCCCCTGTTGTGAATTCTGCTTTTGGGTTCCCTCCAGTGGTTGTAGGTGGGAATGCAGTTGACTCTGACTCGTAGTCCTGGCCAGGTGTATCGGATGATTACAATTCTGACTGGGATATTTAGGTGTGCAGGATCCTTTAGCCCTTTCCAGTTGTCAATGTTTCTTGTGAAGTGTTGGATCACTTTCTGGCTTCTCCTGCTTGCTGCCAAATTCAGCAAAGATAAGTGTTTGGTTTTTGTATCTGTGGCACATTGCTGTGTGCTTGTTTCAGTTTTATTCCTGCTCTGATTGTAGGAGTCACTGGAGTTGCAGATTTATGCTCCTACATCTTTTAGTTAGAGGTAGGAAGTTTTTTGTATATTCTGCTGTGGATGTTTTGAAGGGTTTTGGTACTGACCGCACAGAACTCTGTCCTATTCTGTCCTATCTAGCTAGAGTGGCCTCCTGTGCTAAATCCTGTTTTTCTGCCTGTGTATGTTTTTTCCTCTCCGACTCACCGCCAATATTTGTGGGGGGCTGTCTATCCTTTGGGGATTTTCTCTGAGGCAAGATAGTATTCCTATTTCCATCTTTAGGGGTATTTAGTCCTCCGGCTGTGACGAGGTGTCTAGGTGTGTTAGGTACACTCCACGGCTAATTCTAGTTGCAGTGTTAAGTTCAGGATTGCGGTCAGTATAGGGTCCACCTTCTCCAGTGAAAGATCTCATGCAGCTCCAAGGTCACCGGATCATAACAGTACAACTGACCAACAATGAGTTAAATGCATCTCAGAAGAAGGGAAGGAAGCTCTTGAGCCATTTTTTTCTCCTGTCTGTTTTGTGTTCTCTTCCCTCTTAATATCTGGGTGGCTGAGGAGCCTGGTGCAAGCATGAATGTTCAGGAATTAGCTTCTCGTGTAGACCAGCTTGCTGCTAGGGTGCAAGGTATTTCTGATTATATTGTTCAGACTCCTGCTTTAGAACCGAAGATTCCTACTCCTGATTTGTTTTCTGGTGACAGGTCTAAATTTTTTAGTTTTAAAAACAACTGTAAACTGTTTTTTGATCTGAGACCTCGATCCTCTGGTGATTCCATTCAGCAGGTAAAGATCGTAATGCGTTGCGACCCGCAGGATTGGGCGTTTTCCCTGGAATCTGGGAATCCGGCTTTGCTTAATATTGACTCCTTTTTTCAGGCTTTATGACTATTATATGATGAACCTAATTCTGTGGATCAAGCTGAGAAGACCTTGTTGGCCCTGTCTCGGGGTCAAGAGGCGGCAGAATTGTATTGTCAGAAATTCAGAAAATGGTCTGTGTTGACTAAATGGAATAATGATGCTTTGGCGGCAATTTTCAGAAGGGGGCTTTCTGAATCCGTTAAAGTTGTTATGGTGGGGTTTCCCACGCCTTCCGGTCTCAGTGATTCTATGTGTCTGGCCATTCAGATTGACCGACGCCTGCGGGAGCGCAGAACTGTGTGCGCTGTGGCGTTATCCTCAGAGCAAATTTCTGAGCCTATGCAATGTGATAGAATTCTGTCTAGAACGGAACGACAAGGTTTCAGACGTCAAAATAGGTTGTGTTATTATAGTGGCGACGCTTCTCATGTCATTTCTGTCTGCCCTAAGCGGACAAAGAGGATCGCCAGTTCAATTACCATCAGTACTGTACAACCTAAATTTCGGTTATCTGTGTCCTTGATCTGCTCATTGTCGTCATTTTCTGTCTTGGCGTTTGTGGATTCAGGCGCCGCCTTGAATTTAATGGATTTTGAGTTTGCCAAGCGTTGTGGTTTTCCCTTGCAGCCTTTGCAGAACCTTATTCCTGTAAGGGGCATTGATGCTACACCCTTGGCTAGAAATAAGCCCCAGTTTTGGACACAGGTGACCATGCGCATGGCGCCAGCCCATCAGGAAGATTGTCGATTTCTGGTGTTGCATAACTTGCATGATGTTATCGTGCTGGGTTTTCCATGGTTGCAGGTAAATAATCCTGTGTTAGACTGGAAGTCCATGTCTGTGACTAGTTGGGGTTGTCAGGGGGTTCATAATGATGTTCCTTTGATGTCAATCTCCTCTTCTTCACCTTCTGAAATTCCAGAGTTTTTGTCTGATTTTCAGGATGTATTCGATGAGCCCATGTCCAGTTTTCTTCCACCGCACAGGGACTGCGATTGTGCTATTGACTTGATTCCAGGCTGTAAGTTTCCTAAGGGTCGACTTTTTAATCTATCTGTGCCTGAACATACCGCCATGCGGAGCTATATTAAGGAGTCTTTGGAGAAAGGGCATATTCGGCCATCTTCTTCACCGTTGGGAGCGGGGTTCTTTTTTGTTGCTAAAAAAGATGGGTCCTTGAGACCCTGTATAGATTTTTGCCTCTTGAATAAAATCACGGTCAAGTTTCAATACCCGTTACCTTTGCTTTCCGATTTGTTTGCTAGGATTAAGGGAGCTAGTTGGTTTACCAAGATTGACCTTCGAGGGGCATATAATCTTGTTCGTATTAAGCAGGGTGATGAATGGAAAACTGCGTTTAACACGCCCGAAGGCCATTTTGAATACCTTGTGATGCCATTCGGACTCTCTAATGCTCCATCTGTTTTTCAGTCCTTCATGCATGATATCTTCCGGACTTATCTTGATAAATTCTTGATTGTATATTTGGACGATATTTTGATTTTTTCTGATGATTGGGAGTCTCATGTGCAACAGGTCAGGATGGTATTTCAGATCCTTCGTGACAATGCCCTGTTTGTGAAAGGGTCTAAGTGTCTCTTTGGGGTGCAGAAAGTCTCTTTTTTGAGCTTCATTTTTTCTCCTTCGTCTATAGAGATGGATCCGGTTAAGGTTCAGGCCATTCATGATTGGATTCAGCCCACATCCGTGAAGGGCCTTCAGAAATTTTTGGGTTTTGCAAATTTTTATCGCCGTTTCATTGCTAATTTTTCCAGCGTGGTTAAACCCTTGACCGATTTGACGAAGAAAGGTGCTGATGTGGCGAATTGGTCCTCTGCGGCTGTCTCTGCCTTTCAGGAGCTTAAACGTCGATTTACTTCTGCTCCAGGGTTGCGCCAACCGGATGTTTCTCTTCCGTTTCAGGTTGAGGTTGACGCTTCTGAGATTGGGGCAGGGGCCGTTTTGTCTCTGAGGGATCCTGTTGGTTCCTTAATAAAACCGTGTGCCTTCTTTTCCCGTAAGTTTTCGCCTGCTGAACGCAATTATGATGTCGGCAATCGGGAGTTGTTGGCTATGAAGTGGGCGTTGGAGGAGTGGCGACATTGGCTTGAGGGAGCTAAGCACCGTATTGTGGTCTTGACCGATCATAAGAATTTGATTTACCTCGAGTCTGCTAAACGGCTGAATCCTAGACAGACTCGATGGTCCTTGTTTTTTTCCCGTTTTGATTTTGTGCTCTCGTACCTTCCGGGTTCTAAGAATATTAAGGCTGATGCCCTCTCTAGGAGTTTTTTGCCTGATTCTCCTGAGGTCTTAGAGCCGGTCGGTATTCTGAAAGAGGGGGTGGTCCTTTCTGCCATTTCCCCTGATTTATGACAGGTTCTTCAGGAATTTCAGGCTGACAAACCTGACCGCTGTCCTGTGGGGAAATTGTTTGTTCCTGACAGATGGACTAGTAGAGTGATTTCTGAGGTTCACTGTTCCGTGTTGGCCGGTCATCCTGGCATTTTTGGTACCAGAGATTTGGTTGGTAGGTCCTTTTGGTGGCCTTCATTGTCACGTGATGTGCATTCTTTTGTGCAGTCCTGTGGGACTTGTGCGCGGGCCAAGCCTTGTTGTTCCCGTGCTAGTGGGTTGCTTTTGCCATTGCCAGTCCCTGAGAGGCCCTGGACGCATATTTCGATGGATTTTATTTCTGATCTTCCGGCCTCCCAGAAGATGTCTGTTATCTGGGTTGTTTGTGACCGGTTCTCTAAGATGGTTCATTTGGTGGCCTTACCTAAATTGCCTTCCTCTTCTGATTTGGTTCCATTGTTCTTTCAGCATGTGGTTCGTTTGCATGGTATTCCGGAGAATATTGTGTCTGACAGAGGTTCCCAGTTTGTTTCTAGGTTTTGGCGGGCCTTTTGTGCTAGGCTGGGCATTGATTTGTCTTTTTCTTCTGCATTTCATCCTCAGACAAATGGCCAGACCTAGCGAACTAATCAGACCTTGGAGACTTATTTGAGATGCTTTGTGTCTGCTGATCAGGATGATTGGGTGGCCTTCTTGCCATTGGCCGAGTTTGCCCTTAATAATCAGGCTAGTTCTGCTACCTTGGTTTCTCCTTTCTTTTGTAATTTTGGTTTTCATCCTCGTTTTTCTTCTGGGCAGGTTGAGCCTTCTGACTGTCCTGGTGTGGATTCTGTGGTGGACAGGTTGCAGCAGATTTGGGCTCATGTGGTGGACAAGTTGGTGTTGTCTCAAGAGGAGGCTCAACGTTTTGCTAATCGTGGTCGGTGTGTTGGTTCGCGGCTTCGGGTTGGGAATCTGGTCTGGTTGTTTTTCCGTCATGTTCCTATGAAGGTTTCTTCTCCTAAGTTTAAGCCTCGGTTTATTGGTCCTTGTAGGATTTCTGAGATTATTAATCCGGTGTCTTTTCGACTGGCGCTTCCGGCCTCTTTTGCTATCCATAATGTCTTCCATAGATCTTTGTTGAGGAAATATGTGGAGCCCGTTGTTCCCTCTGTTGATCCTCTGGCCCCTGTGTTGGTTGATGGGGAGTTGGAATATGTTGTTGAGAAGATTTTGGATTCCCGTTTTTCGAGGTGGAAGCTTCAGTACCTGGTCAAATGGAAGGGTTATGGCCAGGAGGATAATTCTTGGGTTTTTGCCTCTGATGTCCATGCTGCTGATTTGGTCCGTGCCTTTCATCTGGCTCGTCCTGATCATACTGGGGGCCCTGGTGAGGGTTCGGTGACCCCTCCTCAAGGGGGGGTACTGTTGTGAATTCTGCTCTTGGGTTCCCTCCATTGGTTGTAGGTGGGAATGCAGTTGTCTCTGACTCGCAGTCCTGGCCAGGTGTATCGGATGATTACAATTCTGACTGGGATATTTAGGTGTGCAGGATCCTTTAGCCCTTTCCAGCTGTCAATGTTTCTTGTGAAGTGTTGGATCACTTTCTGGCTTCTCCTGCTTGCTGCCAAATTCAGCAAAGATAAGTGTTTAATTTTTGTATCTGTGGCACACTGCTGTGTGCTTGTTTCAGTTTTATTCCTGCTCTGATTGTAGGATTCACTGGAGTTGCAGATTTACGCTCCTACATCTTTTAGTTAGATGTAGGAAGTTTTTTGTATATTCTGCTGTGGATGTTTTGAAGGGTTTTGGTACTGACCGCACAGAACTCTGTCCTATTCTGTCCTATCTAGCTAGAGTGGCCTCCTGTGCTAAATCCTGTTTTTCTGCCTGTGTATGCTTTTTTCCTCTCCAACTCACCGCCAATATTTGTGGGGGGCTGTCTATCCTTTGGGGATTTTCTCTGAGGCAAGACAGTATTCCTATTTCCATCTTTAGTCCTCCGGCTGTGACGAGGTGTCTAGGTGTGTTAGGTACACTCCACGGCTACTTCTAGTTGCGGTGTTAAGTTCAGGATTGCGGTCAGTATAGGGTCCACCTTCTCCAGTGAAAGTTCTCATGCAGCTCCAAGGTCACCGGATCATAACACCCCCCCTGGCTAAAAAACATTAGTACCCCAGAAAAGGCTCATCTCTAAGTTGCACCAATTCTGGCACTTAGAGTCGCTCTTCTCTTCAGCATGCTGTGATTTTTTTCTCAGTCCGATTTGAGCTTAGAAGAAAAATTGCAAATGAGATGTAATTCATTGAATAACATTGGTCCGAGTGCAATTCTGATTTTTTTTCTTGGATTGCACTTGTCTGTTTTTCTCGCAAATGAGTATGAGCCCTAGGGCCACCTACATGACCTCCCCCTAAAATTTAGAAGAGAGTTGTCTGTAGAAATTGTTTATACTGTCTGTATTGAACATTGTATTGCAATAGCTGGAGAGCAGTTTGTGTGGAAGGTTCCAGCTATCTCTCTATAACTTCCTAACAAAAAATAGTGGGTTCCAAAATTATGCTGATGCAAAGCAGACATGTAGGAAATGTTATTTATTAACTATTTTGTTACATATCTCTGTGATTTAAGGGTATGAAAATTCAAAGTTGTAAAATTGCAAAATTTTCCAAATTTGTGCAAAATGTCAATTTTTTTCCACAATTACCATATATACTCAAGTATAAGCCGACCCGATTATAAGCCGACCCCCCCTAATTTTGCCACAAAAAACTGGGAAAACTTAATGACTCGAGTATAAGCCTACGGTGGGAAATGCAACAGCTACCGGTAAATGTCAAAAGTAAAAATACTGTATTTTCCGCTTTGTAAGACGCACTTTATTTCCCCCAAATTTGGGGGGGGGAAATGTGGGTGCGTCTAACAAAGCGGATATACCGCTTACCATTACAGGCTGGGATGAGGGGGTGTCCGCCGCTGCTACTGCCCGCCGCCACTGTCGTCCGCCGCTGCCGGGGTTGTCCGCTGCTGCCCCGGGTGATGCTGCAGGCTCCGGTGCTGCGGGGGGCTCTGGCGACATTTTGTGAAAGACCAGAGCCCCCCGGCAGTTTGTCCATGCATTCCAGTATGACTAATTCCGGGAAAATGGCCGCCGGAATCTCGGGAGATGAGATTTCAGCGCTGAGATCTCATCTCTCGAGATTCCGGCGGCCATTTTCCCGGAGTTAGTTCCAGTATGACTGACTCCAGGAAAATGGCCGCCGGAATCTCGGGAGATGAGATTTCAGCGTTGAGATCTCATCTCTCGAGATTCCGGCGGCCATTTTCCCAGAGTCAGTCATACAGGAATGCATGGACGAACTGCCGGGGGCTCTGGCCTTTCACAAAATATCGCCAGAGCCCCCCGCAGCACCGGAGACAGCCCTGCAGCATCGGAGACAGCCCTGCAGCACAGGAGACCCCCTGCAAACCCCTCATCCCAGCCTGCAGCACAGGAGCCCCCCTGCAGCACAGGAGCCCCCTGCAGACCCCCTCATCCCAGCCTGCAGCAATGCTCCACTCCTGCCTCCAGCAAAAACCCTGGGACCCTGATCCACCACAGCCACAACCCCTGGTAAGTAATAAGACACATGGATTATAAGACGCCCCACCAATTTATTAAAAAAAGTTTTTTCCTATTTTTCTCCTCAAAATTTGGGGCGCATCTTATAATCTGGAGCGTCTTACAAAGCGAAAAATACGGTAGATACCAATAAAAGTAAAATTAATTGAGACATTAGTGGGTTAAGTGTTTTTGAATATCCATATTGAATCAGGAGCCCCATATAATGTTCCATAAAGTTTATGATGGCCCCATAAGATGCTCCATATTAAAATATGCCCCATATAATCCTGCATAAAGGTTAATAATGGCCCCATAAGATGCTCCATAGACACATTTGCCCAATATAATGCTGCACAAATGTTGATTATGGCCCCATAAGATGCTCCATAAAGATATTTGCCCCATATAGTGCTGCACAAACGTTATGGCCCCATAAGATACTCCACACAGACATTTGCCCCATATAGTGCTGCACAAACATTGATTATGGCCTCATACAAACAATTGCCCCATAGAGAGCTGCACAAACGTTATGGCCTTATGGCCCCATACAGACACTTGCTCCATGTAGTGCTGCACAAACATTATGGCCCCATACAAACACTTCCCCCATATAGTGCTGCACAAACGTTATGGCTCCATACAGACACTTGCCTCATATAGTGCTGCACAAACATTATGGCCCCATACAGGGGCTGGCTGGCAAATTTTGGCCTGGGGGGCAAGCACACAGCAGTGGCCCATAAGAAGCGGCCCATCCATAAAGGGGTTGTCGGATCTTAAGCTACATGTCTACAGTCACTATGTGTGAATTCTCATATCGTGCGCACTGAGCGTTGTGAAGATTCTCTGGTGCCAGTGCCGGGAACAGGTGGTCTTGTGACCGCAAGCATGCGATATATATATTCCCAGCCACATTCCGGCTAGACTTTTTATGGCCTTGTTCAATACAGTTGCATTAGGCCATGCAAGTCTAGTCAGCATATGACCGCATGTATGCAAATCACAAACTTGCAGCCACACACCCGCCGAATAACCACAGCACTGCCAGCAATGTGAGAAGCACAAGTCTGCAGTCACATAGAATGACACAGAGTGAATGCACCAATGACTGACACACGCACAACCCAACTGTATAATGACACACACACGCACAGCCCCACTGTATAATGACACACACACACAGCCCCACTGTATAATGACAAACACACATACGCACAGCCTCACTGTATGACACACACGCACGCACAGCCTCACTGTATAATGACACACACGCACAGCCCCACTGTATAATGACACGCACAGCCCCACTGTGTAATGACACACACAGCCCCACTGTGTAATGACACACACAGCCCCACTGTATAATGACACGCACAGCCCCACTGTATAATGACACGCACAGCCCCACTGTATAATGACACACACAGCCCCACTGTATAATGACACGCACAGCCCCACTGTATAATGACACGCACAGCCCCACTGTATAATGACACGCACAGCCCCACTGTATAATGACACACACAGCCCCACTGTATAATGACACGCACAGCCCCACTGTATAATGACACGCACAGCCCCACTGTATAATGACACACACAGCCCCACTGTATAATGACACGCACAGCCCCACTGTATAATGACACGCACAGCCCCACTGTATAATGACACGCACAGCCCCACTGTATAATGACACACACGCACAGCCCCACTGTATAATGACACGCACAGCCCCACTGTATAATGACACACACAGCCCAACTGTATAATGACACACACAGCCCCACTGTATAATGACACGCACAGCCCCACTGTATAATGACACGCACAGCCCCACTGTATAATGACACGCACAGCCCCACTGTGTAATGACACACACAGCCCCACTGTGTAATGACACACACAGCCCCACTGTATAATGACACGCACAGCCCCACTGTATAATGACACGCACAGCCCCACTGTATAATGACACACACAGCCCAACTGTATAATGACACACACAGCCCCACTGTATAATGACACGCACAGCCCCACTGTATAATGACACACACAGCCCAACTGTATAATGACACACACAGCCCCACTGTATAATGACACACACAGCCCCACTGTATAATGACACACACAGCCCAACTGTGTAATGACACACACAGCCCCACTGTATAATGACACACACAGCCCAACTGTGTAATGACACACACAGCTCCACTGTATAATGACACACACACATACGCACAGCCCCACTGTATAATGACACACACATGCACAGCCCCACTGTATAATGACACACACAGCCCCACTGAATAATGACACACACAGCCCCACTGTATAATGACACAAGCACAGCCCCACTGTATTATGACACACACAGCCCCACTGTATAATGACACGCACAGCCCCACTGAATAATGACACACACAGCCCCACTGTATAATGACACAAGCACAGCCCCACTGTATAATGACACACACAGCCCCACTGTATAATGACACACACAGCCCCACAGAATAATGACACACACAGTCCCACTGTACAAAGACTCACACAGCCCCACTGTATAATGACACACATGCAGTTCACACACACTCAGCTCACACTACGCAGCTCATGCACACATGCAGTTCAAACACACGCATCACACACACACATGCAGTTCACACACATGCAGCTCTCACACACACGCAGCTCACACGCATCATCACACATGCGCATCACACACAAATCTCACACGCGAAGCATCACACACGCATCACACACGCATCACACACGCATCACACACATCACACACATCACACACACGCATCACACACACGCAGCTCTCACACACGCAGCTCTCACACACGCAGCTCTCACACACGCAGCTCTCACACACGCAGCTCTCACACACGCAACTCTCACACACGCAGCTCTCACACACGCAGCTCTCACACACGCAGCTCTCACACACGCAGCTCTCACACGCACGCAGCATCACACACATACATCACACACGCATCACACATGCGCAGCATCACACACACAGATATCATACACACGCAGCTCTCACACACCATCACACACACGCAGCATCTCACACGCAGCATCACACACACGCAGCTCTCACACACACGCATCACACACACGCAGCTCTCACACACAAACCTCACACGCACAGCATCACACACACATGCATCACACACATGCAGCTCTCACACACACAAATCTCACACACACGCAGCTCACATACACATGCAGCATAACCCACGCAGCTCTCACACACGCAGCATCATGCATCACACACGGCAGCATCACGCATGCGCAGCATCACACACACGCAGATCTCACACACACGCAGCTCTCACACACCATCACACACAGGCAGCTCTCACACACAGGTAGCTCTCACACACAGCATCACACACACACAAGCATCACACACAAACATCACACACACATGCAGCTCTCACACACACAGCATCACACACACCAGATACCTCATACACACATCACACACTCTCCTCTGTGGTGAGGGGCGGCTGATGTCCATGTGCAGCTCTTCAGTTTCTCCTGCTCACAGCTCTGCACTGTCCCGACACCTCCCCCGGTCTCTCCTTCTCTGCCAGGATAGCAGATAAGAGCAAGAGGAGCTGGGGCTTCTCTCTCCCTGGGAGCTCCAGGGGCACACACAGGCTGGTATGCTGACCTTTCATCTTGATTGCTGCTGGCTGCGCTGTCTCCCTCAGAGTGGCAGTGCCGCACAGGAGCCTGCTCATGCACCACCTGTCATGTTCCTCATGGTCGTTTGCAGCGGTGGTACACGTTTTCTGCCCACTAGTCAGTGAGACAGATATACCATTTACCATGTATCTCATGGTCAGTGACAGCAGCGGTACACATTTCCTGCCCACTATACAGTGAGTCGGATCATGCTCATCACATAATGCTGCAGCCTGCATGTCGGGGCGGCTGGGGGATGACACGACCATGCACTACAAGTGCGATATGCATTATAATCACTGCCAGACAGTCCTCCAGCAGCCCTGTGCAGCTGCTTAGTCACCGGCCCGGGGGCATATGCATTCCTGCGACCCGGCCCAGTCCGCCCCTGGCCCCATACAGACACTTGCCTCATATAGTGCTGCACAAACGTTATGGCCCCATACAGACACTTCCCCCATATAGTGCTGCACAAACATTATGGCCCCATACAGACACTTGCCCCATATAGTGCTGCACAAATGTTATGGCCCCACAAGATGCTCCATACAGACACTTGCTCCATATAGTGCTGCACAAATGTTGATTATGGCCCCATACAGACACTTGCCCCATATAGTGCTGCACAAACGTTATGGCCCCATGAGATGCTCCATAGAGAGACTTGCCCCATTTGCTGTTGCTGCGATAAAAATAAAAAATCACATACTCACCTCTCCGTCGCTCAGGCCCCCGGCACTTTGAATATTCACCTGTGCCTTGTTCCGGCACTGCTCCATCTTCAGCGTCTTCTGCACTGACGTTCAGGCAGAGGGCGCGCACTTACCACGTCACCGTGCCCTCTGACCTGAGCGTCACTGCAGAAGACGCTGAAGACGGAGCGGCGCCCGGAATGGGGAGCAGGTGAATATCACACAGTGCTCCCCTCCTCGTTATACTCACCTGCTTCTGGTGCGGTCCCTGCAGGTCCCTGGCTTCCCGGCGCCGCAGCTTCTTGCTGTACTGAGCCGTCACTGTTACCGCTCATTACAGTAATGAATATGCGGCTCCACCCTAATGGCATATTCATTACTGTAATGAGGGTACCATGTGACCGCTCAGTACAGGAAGAAGCTGGGGCGCCGGGAAGCCAGGGATCTGCAGGGACCGTGTCAGGAGTAGGTGAGTATTATTAGACAGCCCCCGCCCCCCTCCCCTGCTGACCCTGGGTATGACTCGAGCATAAGCCGAGAGAGGGACTTTCAGCCCCCAAAAATGGGTTGAAAATCTCGGCTTATACTCGAGAATATACAGATACGGTAAATACAACTCATAGCAAAGTAATGTTATCACTGTCATGAAATACAATATGTCATGAAAAAACAATCTCGAAATCACCAGGATCTGCTGAAATGTTTCAGAGTTATTACCTCATAAATTGACAGTGGTCAGAATTGTAAAATTTGGCCTGGTCATTAACGTACAAACCACCTTCTTGGGTAAAGGGGTTAAACCCTGACCATATCCTTGCTCTAAACTATGCTTTCCCTCCTTTAACAACTCTTCCTGAACTGCTGCCTGAACACACTGTGCCAAGCATCGCGTCACCGGGTCTTTTGTAAGATCCCATCACGTGATGTGGCTGGCCAATCACAGTAATGACAGTAGTCAACATGGTTATGGCATTACTGTGCATGGCGGGAACTCGCCATATGTTTATTGGCTATCTAGCAGGTGCCAAACATGCAGAACAGGGACTTGAGCATGGCAGTTGAGCACTTGTGGTACTTAATCGAATGCAAAAACGTGCCCAAGCTCCCCCACCCCCCGATGTTTGATCAAGTATTGAGCAGTGGGGAGCATGCTCACTCATCACTACAAGGCATTCATCTTTTTTCCATACAAGTAGCCTACAAAGTCTGTAACTGCTGGGTGTGGTTTGATAGGCTGCTTGTTACCACTGCCTGTGCATACCCTCTGTTTTTCCCTAAATATATTGGTTGAGGTCACTTTGACATTAAAATGTGTGTGTTTGCATTATAAGGGCTCATAGTCACATGCGAGAAACTCGGATGAGTCTCGCACGTCAATACCCGACACTGCACCCGGCACTTAGGAGCGGAGTGTGCGGCTGCATGTATTGCTACGCGGCCGCATGCTCCGCTCCTGAGTGTCAGGTGCAGTGTCAGGTATTGACGTGCAAAACTCATCCGAGTTTCTCGCATGTGAGAATGAGCCCTAAAGCTCAAAATGGTTTCTACAGCTTCCAATGGGAGTTCAGAGTGCAGCGCCCCAGAGACCTGGTCGTTGCAGTAATGTCGCTCTGCCACTAAGGGGAGTGATGGTACGTCTGATGGCACTAAAGGAGTTCACCTGACCAGGTATCACAGTCACACACTACACTTCACACTCCGACCACTAGGGGGAGCAAAAGGTTCTATTTATTAGGCCACTCCTCACACTTTGGTAAAACTGGGGGTTGGATAGGAAGTTAGTCAGAAGCTGGCTGGGTTTTGTCCAGGCAACATCCCATAGCAGGGGGTGTTGCGGGGAAGATTCAGAGGGGTCCCTGTCAGGCGTTGTAACCTGGCAGTGACTTAGCGACAAGGACAGATCATTACAGAGCCGCACCTGCACTACATTGTGGCGGCATCTAAAGAAAGGACTCGAAGCAAAGTATATTGTGGAGAATTGAGAAACGAGATCAAAGCACAAAGGAGAACCAATAGGAGTCGTGCCTCGAGATCGGCAACATCCTACTGAGGCGCGTAGCCGGTGGCCAGAACGCCGAGGAAGTAACTGACTCCAAGCATTACTTCAAACAGAGGCAGGACAGTTGATTACAGGTTGGCTGTCTAACATACATCACCTAAGAAGACATAGGGGGCAAGCGTGGAGAGGGGCGTCTCTAGGGTCCCAGAATAGCTCCGAGCCTTCCCGTCAAACGGGTGCGTCCTAGCCATAAGAAACAGGGGGACGAAGCAGGACATTAGAATAGAAACAACAGTTGTGAGGACTATCCCGAATGCTCAGCAGGGAAGGACTGCAACACACAGGTGCTAGTTGGTAGGCATTGATTTCCACCTGCAAAGGGAACTCTGGATGTGCTTTCGGACCGGCCTGTCTCAGCCAGCCCTGTTAACAGTGCCCCGGATTGAGGATCCTGAAGTCACCAGTAAAGAGGTAAAGAGACTGCAACCCTGTGTCCTCGTTATTAACTGCGCCTCACACCATCGCCACCTACAACACTGGGAAGCCCTGAGGACCTACTTCACCTGTGGGAAGGTATACCATGTAGCTGCTATCACATCACCCCCAGCGGACCCCAAGCAGCGTCGGTCACTCTGACCGAATACCGCAGGTGGCGTCACAAACACCTAACAACTTCTACCACCCTTTCATTGGGCGCCCTTTAGCAGGGTCACGGACCGGGTCCAGCCACCGTGACAATCCTAGGACTGAGACAGAGAGGACCGGTACCGAGAGAACCTGTGGCCCTGTGTCTGGGGGCGCTCCAAGAGCGTTATATAAATATTTTCCAGGCAAATAGAGGCTTTTCATTTATGCCATCCATGGCAAATTTACTCCAGCAAAACAAATTTTCTGGGAACATTTGGCAAAACCAGCAAATTCAGATTTCAAAAACTCAGCTTTTCGCTATAATCAAGTAGTACACATTGGAAATGGGCATTACATTGGTATAGAACGACTAGCTTTGCTTAACAGCTATATCACATTGAAAGCAGATCTTTGTACATAAATATAAAATGAGGAAGTCAACTACAGCAGAAATATGACAGTCTACAAATGAGCAGGTTTTCCTGCCAGAAATAAGCTATGTTCATGTGGCGCACTACTGAATGCCATGTGAAATATGGTCATTTATCATCATTACTGTTATTACTAGTCAATTATATCTATCATTGCTATTTTTAATTGATAACTACATTACACGAATATATACATATATATAGTAAGTGTATAATTAATTAATATTTTTTATCCTAGTATATACTCTTTCCATTAATACCCAAGCAGAAATTTACAACCTAAAAACCAGCTGCAAAAGTGTTATTTTGCCCAAGGGAGAATCGACATCTGAAACCCTGGCATTATCACAGCCTTCAAATATAATGCTGCTGTTCTAAGCTTGCTCATTTGCTCTGATTCTGAATCCAGCCACCAGCTGGGAAAGAGACTCTTTATTGGAGACCATGCTTTCTCAAATTCCATATATACATCTCAGGCATGCTTATGGCACCAGCGGTCCTGCACAAAAAGTAAGGAAAAATAAACTAAGACTTTCTCACCTTGGATTTATGGGAGAAGTGGGCATTTGAGGCTTTGGGCTCATGCCTTACTAACTAAACATTTTTCCATTCCTAATTAAACTGAACCTGGTATCCAAATGTTGGTTTTTTGCATGTTGTTTTAGAATGATATCAATAAAATAGTGTGCACTAGAATAGTGCCCTTAATTAGCTTTATCTTGCCAAGTAGGCTAATTTCACATAAGAATAATGCTGCTAATTTCTGAACTAAAGGTATGGTCACAAGTCAAGGCCTGACAACTAAACTGAAAATATCATAGGTCCCTACTATGCTATTAGTTCAGTTCATTATATCCACAGCAATACTGTGCAGAAATGCAACACTCAGGTCCAGTAGTGACCACATCCTTTTGATTGCCCAGCCGAGTATTTACATGTCCTATTGAGTAGTCAAGGCTGTCGTCCAGAGATCTAGAGATCTAAGGTGTCAGAGAACTGGTGCACAGTTACAATAGACGCTTATCCCCATGTAGGTGTCGGTGAGCTACAGATAAAGAGAGTCTGTAAAGGTACCGTCACACTTAGCGACGCTGCAGCGATACCGACAACGATCCGGATCGCTGCAGCATCGCTGTTTGGTCGCTGGAGAGCTGTCACACAGACCGCTCTCCAGCGACCAACAATGCCGGTAACCAGGGTAAACATCGGGTAACTAAGCGCAGGGCCGCGCTTAGTAACCCGATGTTTACCCTGGTTACCATCCTAAAAGTAAAAAAAAAAACAAACACTACATACTTACCTACAGCCGTCTGTCCTCCAGCGCTGTGCTCTGCACTCCTCCTGTACTGGCTGTGAGCACAGCGGCCGGAAAGCAAAGCGGTGACGTCACCGCTCTGCTTTCCGGCTGACCGACGCTCACAGCCAGTACAGGAGGAGTGCAGAGCACAGCGCTGGAGGACAGACGGCTGTAGGTAAGTATGTAGTGTTTGTTTTTTTTTACTTTTAGGATGGTAACCAGGGTAAACATCGGGTTACTAAGCGCGGCCCTGGCTTAGTTACCCGATGTTTACCCTGGTTACCAGTGAAGACATCGCTGAATCGGTGTCACACACACCGATTCAGCGATGTCTGCGGGGAGTCCAGCGACCAAATAAAGTTCTGGACTTTCTTCCCCGACCAGCGACAGCACAGCAGGGGCCTGATCGCTGCTGCCTGTCACACTGGACGATATCGCTAGCGAGGACGCTGCAACGTCACGGATCGCTAGCGATATCGTCTAGTGTGACGGTACCTTAAGAATTTGGGATCTATTGCTGGGTCAGAATAGGCTGAGACAGCTAGCCTAGAGAATCACCCCTAAGATGACATAGATGTTCTGCACAAGGCCGAAATGTACTTCGTTCTCAATGCATGAGAGCAGGAGCTATTACCATGCAATTACATGACCGCGTATAGCCCATTGGGATCTTTTCCCAACATCACTTCACCAAACCAGCCGCTTGTGACCAAACAAAATTCCGCCACCACCCCCCCACTTAACGCTAATTATGCAATAAAGACATAACACTTTAATTCTTTGGATAAATTTTGGCCACAGTGGTCAGTTTATTAACAAACAAAAATAATTATTACAATTATAACAAAAACATCAGAGAACTTGAGGGGGAGGGTTCTTGGAGATAAAAGATCTGGCATCATATATATAGGCAAGAAATGCCCCAAACTTTTAAATCAACACTTTTTTACCCTCAGCCGTGACCACCAGCTCGAGGGCACCATGTAACCCCTTTCAGGGCAGACCAAGACCCCAAAGCTCCCGAGGACAATCCCCATCCAGAGCCCGTAACCACAAGCCAGATCAACCCCCATCCAATTGACCTTCCTCCAATTACACATCACCAACTCCAAGAACCCGTGGAATGGTTAAATGACCACTGAAAAAAACACTACCTTACATCCCAGAACAAAGAGAGATGGTGGGTGGGCTTTTCCCGTTCTGATCTTTCCTGTGAATGGCATTTTCCCACACTTTTCCCCCCTTTTTGCCCGTCCCCAACCCCCAAACTCCTCCCCCATTCCCCTCCAGCCAATTCCACGCCTCGCTTTTACAAAATAATACGGGAAAACCCTCCCAAGGCAACGCAGTCATGAGGGGCCTCCATCAAGCTGTGCCCATTCCAGCCCCCATCTTGACCGCGTATAGCCCATTGGGATCTTTTCCCAACATCACAACAAAATTCCGCCACCCCCCCACTTAACCCCTTCGCGCCATGCGCCGTACTAGTACTGCGCTGCCGGCACTGCATTAGTGCCAGCAGCAGTACTAGTACGGCGCACCGATCACCGCGGTCTCGCGCTGAGCGCCGCGGTGATCGGGTGTGGGTGTCAGCTGTATATGACAGCTGACACTCCGCAGCAATGCCCACGATCGGCGCTATCGCCGATCGCGGGCATTTAACCCCTCTGATGCCGCTGTCAGTAGTGACAGCGGCATAGAGGGGGATCGCGCAGGGACGGGGGCTCCCTGCGCTCTCCCACCGGAGCAACGCAATGAGATCGCGTTGCTCCGGTGACCCGGAAGGAGTCCCCGGATCCAAGATGGCCGCCGGACTCCTTCCGGGTCATGAAATGACCTGGCTAGCCGGCGCCTGCTGAGAGCAGGCGCTGGAGAGCCAGCTAAGCTGCCTGTCAGATCGTTGATCTGACAGTGTGCTATGCACAGTGTCAGATCAACGATCTGATCTAATACAGAGATGTCCCACCCTGGGACAATGTTAGAAAGTAAAAAAAAAAAAAAATAGAATGTGTAAAAAAAAAATAAAAAAAAATCCCCAAATAAAAAAAAAAAAAAACATTTCCCAATAAATCCATTTATTTATGTAAAAAAAAAAAAAAACAATAAATGTACACATATTTGGTATCGCCGCGTCCGTAACGACCCGCTCTATAAAACTATCCCACTAGTTAACCCCTTCAGTGAACACCGCAAAAAAAAAAAAAAAAAAACAAGGCAAAAAACAACGCTTTATTATCTTACAGGCGAACAAAAAGTGGAATAACACGCGATCAAAACGACGGATATAAATAACCATGGTACCGCTGAAAACGTCATCTTGTCCCGCAAAAAAAAAGCCGCCATACAGCATCATCAGCAGAAAAATAAAAAAGTTATAGCTCTCAGAATAATGCGATGCAAAAAACAATTATTTTTTTATATAAAATAGTTTTTATTGTGTAAAAGCGCCAAAACATAAAAAAAATTACATAAATGAGGTATCACTGTAATCGTACTGACCCGAAGAATAAAACTGCTTTATCCATTTTACCACACGTGGAACGGTATAAACGCCCCCCCTAAAAGAAATTCAGGAATTGCTGGTTTTTGTTCATTCCGCCTCCCAAAAATCGGAATAAAAAGCGATCAAAAAATGTCATCTGCCTGAAAATGTTACCAATAAAAACATCAACTCATCCCGCAAAAAACAAGATCTCACATGACTCTGTGGGCCAAAATATGGATAAATTATAGCTCTCAAAATGTGGTGATGCAAAAACTATTTTTTGCAATAAAAAGCGTCTTTTAGTGTGTGACGGCTGCCAATCATAAAAATCCGCCAAAAAAACGCTATAAAAGTAAATCAAACCCCCCTTCATCACCCCCTTAGTTAGGGAAAAATAATAAAATGTAAAAAAATGTATTTATTTCCATTTTCCCATTAGTGCTAGGGTTAGTGCTAGGGTTAGTGCTAGGGTTAGGGCTAGGGTTAGGGCTAGGGTTAGGGCTAGGGCTAGGGTTAGGGTTGGGGTTAGGGTTTCAGTTATAATTGGGGGTTTCCACTGTTTAGGCACATCAGGGGCTCTCCAAACGCGACATGGCGTCCGATCTCAATTCCAGCCAATTCTGCTTTGAAAAAGTAAAACAGGGCTCCTTCCCTTCCGAGTTCTCCTGTGTGCCCAAACAGTGGTTCCCCCCAACATATGGGGTATCAGCGTTCTCAGGACAAGTTGGACAACAACTTTTGGGGTCCAATTTGTCCTGTTACCCTTGGGAAAATAAAAACATAGGGGATAAAATATCATTTTCGTGGAAAAAAAAAATATTTTTTATTTTCACGGCTCTGCGTTATAAACTGTAGTGAAACACTTGTTGGTTCGAAGCTCTCACAACACATCTAGATAAGTTCCTTTGGGGGTCTAGTTTCCAATATGGGGTCACTTGTGGGGGGTTTCTACTGTTTAGGTACATCAGGGGCTCTGCAAATGCAACATGACGCCTGCAGACCATTCCATCTAAGTCTGCATTTCAAATGGCGCTCCTTCCCTTTCGAGCTCTGCCGTGCACCCAAACAGTGGTTCCCCCCAAAATATGGGGTATCAGCGTTCTCAGGACAAGTTGGACAACAACTTTTGGGGTCCAATTTGTCCTGTTACCCTTGGGAAAATAAAAACATAGGGGATAAAATATCATTTTCGTGGAAAAAAAAATATTTTTTATTTTCACGGCTCTGCGTTATAAACTGTAGTGAAGCACTTGTTGGTTCAAAGCTCTCACAACACATCTAGATAAGTTCCTTGGGGGGTCTAGTTTCCAATATGGGGTTACTTGTGGTGGGTTTCTACTGTTTAGGTACATCAGGGGCTCTGCAAATGCAACATGACACCTGCAGTCCATTCCATCTAAGTCTGCATTTCAAACGGTGCTCCTTCCCTTCCGAGCTCTGCCATGCACTCAAACGGTGGTTCCCCCCCACATGTGGGGTATCATCGTACTCAGGACAAATTGGACAATAACATTTGTGGTCCAATTTCTCCTGTTACCCTTGGGAAAAAAAAAATTGCGGGCTAAAACATCATTTTGTGGAAAGAAAAAATGATTTTTTAATTTTCACAATGCTACATTCTAAACTTTAGTGAAACAATTGGGGGTTAAAAGTGCTCACCACACATCTAGATAAGTTCATTAGGGGGTCATCTTTCCAAAATGGGGTCACTTGTGGGGGGTTTCCACTGTTAAGGCACGTCAGGGGCTCTCCAAATGCGACATGGCGTCCGATCTCAATTCCAGCCAATTTTGCATTGAAAAGTCAAATGGCACTCCTTCCCTTCTGAGCTCTGCCATGCGCTCAAACAGTGGTTTATCCCCATATATGAAGTATCAAAGTACTCAGGACAAATTGCACAACAACTTTTGGGGTACAATTTATCCTTTTACCCTTGGGAAAATAAAAAATTTGGGGCAAAAAGATCATTTTTTGTGAAAATTAATAAAAAATTTTGTTTTACGGCTCTACATTATAAACTTCTGTGAAGCACTTGGAGGTTCAAAGTGCTCACCACACATCTAGATTAGTTCCTTAGGGGGTCTACTTTCCAAAATGGTGTCACCTGTGGGGGTTTCCACTGTTTAGGCACATCAGGGGCTCTCCAATCGTGACATGGGCTCCGATCTCAATTCCAGCAAATCTTGCATTGAAAAGTCAAATAGCGCTCCTTCCCTTCCGAGCTCTGCCATGTGCCCAAACAGTGGTTTACCCCCACATATGGGGTATCGGCGTACTCAGGACAAATTGTACAACGACTTTTGTGGTCCAATTTCTCCTGTTACCCTTGGTAAAATGAAACAAATTGGACCTGAAGTAAAAATTTTGTGAAAAAAAAGTTAAATGTTCAATTTTTTTAAACATTCAATAAATTCCTGTGAAGCACCTGAAGGGTTAATAAACTTTTTGAATGTGGTTTTGAGTACCTTGAGGGGTGCAGTTTTTAGAATGGTGTCACTTTTGGGCATTTTCTGTCATATAGACCCCTCAAAGTCACTTCAAGTGTGAGGTGGTCCGTAAAAAAATGGTTTTGCAAATTTTGTTGCAAAAATGAGAAATCGCTGGTCAACTTTTAACCCTTATAACGTCCTAACAAAAAAAAATTATGTTTCCAAAATTGTGCTGATGTAAAGCAGACATGTGGGAAATGTTGTTTATTAACTATATTATGTGATATAACTCTCTAATTTAAGGGCATAAAAACTAAGAGTTTGAAAATTGCTAAATTTTCATAATTTCCGACAAATTTTTGTTTTTTTCACAAATAAATGCAAGTCATATCGAAGAAGTTTTACCACTATCATGAAGTACAATATGTCACGAGAAAACAATGTCAGAATCACCAGGATCCGTTGAAGCGTTTCAGAGTTATAACCTCATAAAGTGACAGTGGTCAGAATTGTAAAAATTGGCCCTGTCACTTAGGTGAAAACAGGCTTTGGGGTGAAGGGGTTAAAGCTAATTATGCAGTAAAGACATAACACGTTAATTCTTTGGATAAATTTTGGCCACAGCAGCCAGTTTATTAACAAACAAAAATAATTATTACAATTATAACAAAACCATCAGAGAACTTGAGGGGGAGGGTTCTTGGAGCTAAAAGATCTGGCATCATATATATATAGGCAAGAAATGCCCCAAACTTTTAAATCAACACTTTTTTACCCTTTTTTGAACACCAGCTCAAGGGCACCATGTAACCCTTTTCAGGGCAGACCAAAACCCCAAAGCTCCCGAGGACAATCCCCGTCCAGAGCCCGTAACCACAAGCCAGATCAACCCCCATCCAATTGACCTTCCTCCAATAACACATCACCAACTCCAAGAACCCGTCCCCCCGCCAACCACAAGCAGCCCTGACCACCTCACCCTGAGTGCCCCACCACCGCCAACGCCCTTCCGAATCCCTCCTGCAGGGCGAGCGCCCACAAATCAATATGATATCATTCAGGTGCACGCCATCTTCTCTCCAAACATTACCGGCCCCAGCCTCCAACTCAAAATGCCTTACCGCAATTCCCCCGTTCCTGGATGCAAACTTAGCCACTGCCCTGTTAAGTTTTATCCTGGCCCTATTAATGCCTTTCAAGGATCGAGCCAACCTCCATTGCTTCCTAGGCACGATGTCAGACCACACCATCAGAACTCCCGGATAAGAGACCCACAAACTCAAAAAATCAAAATGGATGTCCCTAATCAATTCCCTAACCGGTCTCATACCCAAATCATTCCTCCCATATGCACCAGTAAAGTATCCGGAGCTCTATCCAAATGCGTGGCCCAGGAAAATTCTGGCAACACCCTGTTCCATACCATGCCCCGAAACCCCAACCATCAAATCACTACAGTATCACGGCTAAAGCCTAACTGCTTGCTATCCGGCCTGACGTCGGCCCGCGCCGCACCCCAATACACGAACGAATGTCCAAAAATCCAAGTCAATAACGGGGGATGACCTAAAAACAGAACAACAGTTACATACGAGCATAACGCAATACACCCCAAAAACATCTAACGACGCACGTAAGTCAAATAACAATTAGAATTCCGTCTACCAATCCGTTTAATTGCTTCGGCTCCTAGACCCAAAACGTCTGCCTCTGTAGCAGCCCCAATTCTAAGAGATTGAGACCCGTAGGACCCAAAATCAAATCCCAACTCGGTCAAAACCTTTTTCAAAACCGCCGAAAACTGAAAACGTGACAGAAAAGTCCTGTCTTGGTGACAAAGCAGCGGACCTGATCTACCAGACCCCAAACTCCAGTACTCCTCCAAACAACGTTGCAGGCACATCAAACATCCTTCGACCCTCCCTAAGACCACCTGCTTACCCTTTCCATACCTGTCAGTTTTTAACCGACGAATCAGAAAAGAAATACCTCAAGCCCAAAATTCAACGTCCTCTGCCAACAGACCGCCTGCCCTAAGTTTGCTGGGAGACACCAGCTCCCCCAATCTCAAAGCCCCAAAGAACGCCCAAGAATAAGCCAACCTAAACAGGGAAGCATCGAAATGAGAACAACAATTTCTCCCAACGACGTCACCGAACCTAGTTAACAAGCTAAACGAAAGAGGTCTGCGCTTGTCAACGCTAACGTGCCCGCTTCAGAGTCTGCATTATCAGAAAGTTTTTGGTAATATCGACCGATCCCTGCAGCTTAAAACCAAAAGCCAAGCCTGCCATGAATTTATTCACCTTTGATATGGACCAACCCCACTCAGCCGCTTTGCCCACCAAAAACAATACCGCCAGAATCCTGTTGCTATCGAATTCCACCCATCCCCATGGACCAGACCAGCTCTCCCAGATTTCCCAAGCCGATTTGTAAGCTAGCCACATTGACCTCGAGACTGATGACTGAATCAACCAACCTCCTTGTCCGCAACAATTTTCCACAAACGTGAAGGGCATACCACTCCAGAAGCGTCCGCGTACGGCGACAACTCCCGTTCCAACTGTGAACGAGACAAAGCATCTGCTATAGAGTTTTGCATGTGTACCACAGAAATGAATGCATTCAATTCCAAACATCGCAACACCAGCTCCTTAACCAATCTAATCACTGGGGGAGAAGAAGTTAGACTATTGATAATAGAGGCCACACCTAGATTATCACCGTGAAACCTGACCTTCCGATTTTGAAAACTTTCACCCCAAATCACAACTGACACCACAATTGGGAACAATTCTAGCAGTGTGAGATTCTTGTTGAATCACTGTTCCTGCCAACCCTCCAGCCACAACCCGGCACTCCACCGACCTCCACAAAGCGCACCGTATCCAACCAAACCGGCTGCGTCCGTGTAGATCTCGCAATCAAAATTATTCACCGTTTCCATCTGAATCAACGATCTGCCATTGTAATTTTCCAAAAACCGCTGCCACACAACCAAATCTTCTCTATGCTCCTTAGTTAGACGAACAAAATGATGTGCCGCCCTGATTCCGGCCGTCGCCAATGACAACCTGCGGCAAAAAATTCTACCAATGGGCATAATCTGGCACGCAAAGTTCAAACGACTCAAAAGGGACTGCAACTCCTTCAAAGTCATTTTACGCAATCGACCAATCCTGCGTACCTCCTGTACCAGCAATAAAAGCTTGTCCTCAGGCAATCTACACTCTATTATCTCTGAATCAATCAGGATGCCCAAAAAACTCAAAACCTTGCCCGGTCCCTTTGTCTTTCCTTTGGCCAACGGCGCACCAAAGAGCCCAGCCATCCACTCCATGGTAGCCAACAAATTCCTGCATACGGCAGAGTCCGAGGAACCAGTAAACAAAAAGTCATCCAAATAATGAATGGTGGAAGGAACTCAGGTAACGTCCCTAATCACCTATTCAAGAAAAGTGCTAAACGTCTCAAACAATGAACAAGAAATTGAACAGCCTATAGGCAAACATCTATCCAAATAAAAACCACCATTCCAAAAACAACCCAGCAAAGGAATGCTATCCGGGTGAACCGGGAGCAACCGAAAAGCCGATTCAATATCTGTCTTAGCTAATAAAGCCCCTTTACCATACCGCCGCACCCATTGTACCGCTGCGTCAAATGAAGTGTACACCACTGAACATAACTCCTCACCTATGCTGTCATTAACTGACCTACCCCGTGGATACGACAAATGCTGTATCAACCGAAACTTGTTCGGCTCCTTCTTAGGCACCACCCCCAATGGTGAAACAATCGTGCCTTCAATCGGCAAAGAACTAAATGGCCCAGCCATCCTACCCAGTTCAACCTCCGTCACCAACTTACTGCTGACCACTGCAGCATATAGGTCTGCTGACCTCAAATTCTTGGTAGTAAAAGGAACCGCATGATTAGGAGCCGGAATCCGAAAACCCTCAGAAAAAACGCGTAAAAGAAGTCCCACCTTTTCTTGATCCAGGTATCTATTTAGATAAGGGGCCATCTCTTGAAGCCTCACTGGGGTCTCCCCCTTGACTGCCACCCACTCCTAGCTTACCCGTTGCTTTCTTGAAACATTTTGACGCTCCGTGAGAGCCTCCGTTGCAATGGGAACAGACATGCTTAAATTTGCAGGAGTTCCCGTACTTACATTGGCCGTCATTAGCTGCCAACATATTCCGGACTTCTCTTTTCCTCCCTGGGCCCCTTGCCCTCCGCTGCCATGCCCTGACTGTTGGTTGCTGGTGCCACTGCTCCCATGAAAGGACTGCCCATACCTCACCGGGGCCATGACTTTCAACCAGAGTCCAATGTCCTTTTGATTTCTGGCCTAACCGCCTTCCTCTGACAGAACTGCTCATCATAACGCAGCCACACCTGACCCCCATAGGTACGATTTGCTTCGCCTATCGAGTCAAAGTAATAAAAAAGCCCGAACAGTTGTCCGGAAATTTCTCGCCTATTACACTAGCCAGTATCGCAAAAGCCTGCTGCCAATTAACGAAAGTTTGCGGAATCAACCGCCACCTCCGCTTCTCCTCCTCCTCCTTTTTACTATGATCCTTCTTACCCTTGTCCAAGTTAAACTTTTCTAAGGGAAGGAGGGAGAGAATCTACACATACTCATCTTTCCAAATTTTCTCTTTCACCTCCTTCTTCAGATGCGCACCAAGCGGACCCTCGAAGCATACATACACCTCCCCTTTTGCTCTGTTGTTCAACTTTACTGCATCCTCTTTATCTTTCTCGGTCTGCACCGACACCGATACACCGGTGGACGATGCCCGTGCCGGCCCCCCTGGCCTTGCTGTGTCGCTCACCACACGCAATCCAATACCCAAACCATGTAACCAGGCTCCCAGCGGTGACCACCCGGCCCCTTCCCCAACTACCCTCTCCTAGACTTTTCAAAAAATGTGACACCCCAGCCAGAATATCACTAATTCCTTACACCCCAGAGGCACCTAAGCCCGCTATCGTGCCGATGTCAGCTGCCGCACCCCAACTTCCCCCAACCTCACCTAACCGACCCCCCGATGGTGACGAATGAGACATGGACATAAACTCACGAGGCTGCGCGGGTGCTGTGTCCCCGCCAGCCAGACATCCGGACTCCTGCTGTTCTCTGTCCAACGGCTGCTCGCTCCCCGACTCGCTCCCGATGTCATCCTCTTGCTGCTCCAGGCCCGTGCCCCTGGCCTCCACGTCACCAGGGGGGACCAAAGCAGGGGATCCTTGCCGCTCCCTCGAACGTCTGCTGTCATTTCCGGATATAGAGCCCGGGAAGGCGTGTGGAGTCTGACTGCCCTGCAGCCTGGTCTGCCTGCCGCTCCGCCCGACAGGTGCCCTTCCTCCGGCTGTTCCCCGGGTACCTGCGACCGCAGACTCCGCCGGACTTCTTATCGCAGCTGTCGCAGCTGCCTGCCTCCCTCTCACCGCTGCTGGCCGGGCCACACTTTCCGGTGCTTCACAGCCACTGCTGGGCCCTCTCCTTGCCTTCGCTGGCCCCAGGCGTGCAGGCGCAGGCCGAACTTCCGGTGCGGACCACACTTCCGGCGAAGCCTGGCTGGCCGCCGCACTCATCGCACTCATCGTCTCCATGGTGCACCGCCGACCCGCGCCGGCTGAGCGGGTACCTGGATTCCTGCTGGAGGTGGTGCTGGGTGGGTCAGCCATGCCGGTGCACCTGGCCTCTGCAGGGTCCCGGGAGGGGCTCCGCGGCCTCCGCCTGCCGCACGTCGCAATCTCCAGTGATAACTGCTCAGGGGGCCTGGTCCTCCTCGTTGTGCTGCCCCGCTGACCTGCGTCGCCCAGCAAGGAATCCAGCTGCTCCTGGAGCCATCCGTCCCTTCGCGATCTCGCCATGTCCCGCAGCCTGTCCACCAGGCCATCCACAGACTCCATGGTAAGTTTGTCCGAAGGAGGGGGGGGTTGAAGGCTTTTACGCTGGATCTTTCCTGTGAGTCCCTTTCATTCTCCTTTTCCCGCTGTGCTCTTTCCTGTGAATGGCATTTTCACGCACTTTCCCCCCTTTTCGCCCATCCCCAACCCCCCAAACTCCTCCCCCGTTCCCCTCCAGCCAATCCCATACCCCGCTTTTAAAAAACAATACGGGAAAACCCTCCCATGGCAACGCAGTCATGGGGGGCCTCCATCAAGCTGTGCCCATTCCAGCCCCCATCTAAAGAAGTGAGGCTGTAACTGACAGCCAAAATGCCACTACTACACCTGTGTTCGAAAGTAACTTTGATACAGGCCACTTAAAACATTAGAAGATTCCAAGGACGCTATATGGGTTGAAAACCCTTTCTATCACACCAACCTCTAGCACTACAATCTTTCTTGTTGATGGGTTACTACTAGTGTTGAGCATTCCGATACCGCAAGTATCGGGTATCGGCCGATACTTGCGGTATCGGAATTCCGATAACGAATTCCGATACTTCCCGCGTATCGGATACCGGAATCGGAAGTTCCCATAATTCAAACTGAACGCAGCAGCCAATGAGGAATGAATGGAAGTGTGGGCACATCCTGTTTAGCATGGTGGGCATGTAAGTACTGGCAAGGCTGTGATTGGCTGCTGAAATGATGTCACTCTGCACTATAAAAAACGCTGCCGCCATTTTGCGCTCACTCTGCTGTGATTTCAGTTAGGGACAGGACGCTGTGTTCTAACAGGGCCAGTTGAGATAGCTAATTGCTTTATTTTGCTTTTCCAAGGCTAATTTAGCAAACGCTGTGTTCACTGTTCAGTTCACCTTGCTCTTGCCTTGCAGCGCTGTTTTAACAGCGTTCTGCAAGGTCTCGGTGTGTGTGTGTGTGTGTGTGTGCAGCTCACTCTGTAGTCTGTGTGCAGCCATATACCAGGTTGTATTCAGCTCAGGGGGGGTTCACACTGCCTTACACAGTTCTATCCATTGTCCTTTTTTGCTCATAGTGCAGCCTGCTGCACATTTTTTCTAAAATTTCCTATTAGTGTCTTTCCACCCGTCTCCAGCAAAATAGTGGAAAAACACTAGATAGGATAACCTAGAGGAGGGTTTTGGGGCCTTGCAGCGCCGTTTACGGCTGTCTGCACGGTCTCTGTGTGAGCGCAGCTCGCCCTGTAGTTTGTGTGCAGTGACAGCCCGTTGTATTCAGCTCAGGGTTTGCCACTGCCTCATACCGTTCAATAACTTTTCATTTTTTTCAACTAGTGCAGCCTGTTTAAAAATTATTTAAAAAATTCCTATTAGTGTCTTTCCACCCGTCTCCAGCTAAATAGTGGAAAAACACTAGATAGGATAACCTAGAGGAGGGTTTTTGGGCCTTGCAGCGCCGTTTACGGCTGTCTGCACGGTCTCCGTGTGAGCGCAGCTCGCCCTGTAGTCTGTGTGCAGCGACAGCCCGTTGTATTCAGCTCAGGGTTTGTCACTGCCTCATACCGTTAAATAACTTTTCATTTTTTTTCAACTAGTGCAGCCTGTTGAAAATTTTGTAAACAATTTCCTATTAGTGTCTTTCCACCCGTCTCCAGCAAAATAGTGGAAAAACACTAGATAGGATAACCTAGAGGAGGGTTTTTGGGCCTTGCAGCGCCGTTTACGGCTGTCTGCACGGTCTCCGTGTGAGTTAAACTCGCTCTGTAGCCCGATCTGCACACAAAAAAAAGTAAAGTTCACCAAACACCACTTAACACTTGTGTAGGCCACATTTTATCAATAATAAAGTCTAGTCCACACTTTACAACATTAGTGTTTCTTACACCTGTTAGGAGGAGCATTTCAGGAATAAGCACACTAAAGCCTTAGTACTTTTCTGCTTATCTTTATCTGTCAACCAAGATGAAGAGGGCAGGGAGTAAGGGTCGTGGGCGTGGGCGTGGAGCAGGGAGAGGAGCAGGGAGAGGACGTGGTGATTCTGTGCCTGCTGCGGGCACCGGTGACTCACCATCACCCAGTTTCAGCAGGGAACAGTCCTTCATGCGCAGCTTTGTCGGAGAGCGCCGTGCACCGCTGCTGCGTGAAGATCAAATTGAAGCCGTTGTCGGATGGACAACGCATCGACTTCAATTAGTGCCACATCCTCTCAGGCACAGACCACTGGAGAGCAGACATCTGTCTCTTCACCACCTGCCAAATTGGCCAGGCAGTCAGAGAGCCCAGGACAGTAGCAGTCTCTACTTCTGTTCTCTGAATCTCTTGGCTTGGAAACAGGGGGCCAGCCAAGCAGTATTGGAGAAATGGAAGAAGAGGCAGTGTGCAGTGATGCACAACAGCTTTGTCTCTCTGACTCTGAAGAGGCGGGTGGGTCAGTGCCTGCGGTGACCACAGCGCAGTACGCATCTGATGATGAAACTCAGGTGCCGCTTTCTGGTGCGTACTGTGCTGCCGAGACTACCCAGGAGGAGCAGTTGGTGGCAGAGGGTAGTGGAGATGATGAGGTCCTTGACCCATCGTGGCGTGAGGAACAGGAAGTTGGTGGGAGCAGCTCAGAGGAAGAGATTCCCCTAACGGGCCAAAGAGGGAGAGGGAGGGGGAAGACTGCGGAGCCTGTAGCCTCCACTTTGGCACCAGTTAGGAGCCTGTCTCTTTCAAAAGCCAAAAAGGGCGCTCCCAAGACTTGCAGTGCCTGGTCCTTTTTTGACACAGTTGCAGATGACATTTGTTTTGTCAAATGCAAGCTGTGTCATTAGAAAGTAAAAAGAGGTAAAAGTGTCAGCAACCTCAATACCACAAATATGTGGAAACATGTGCGGACCAGGCACGCGGTGGAGTTCCAAAAACACACTGAAGACCTAGGCCAACCAACAGCGGCAGCTACCACCTCTTCAGCTCGTGTTGCTTCTTCCTCCAGCTCACGCACAGCTTGTTCAGCTTCCTCCTTGGATCGCCATGGAAGAACCTCTGGCACTGTTGTCCAGAGACCTAGTGTAATTCAACCCACAGCACCACGTTCCCAGTCATCCTCACACTCCCAGCCTAGTCTACAGCCATCGGTAGTACAGGCATGGGAGAAAAGGCGGGCATTCTCGGCAAACCACCCCCGAGCACAGGCTCTGAATGCAGGCATTGCCAAACTTCTGTCCCTGGAAATGCTCTCATTCAGGCTGGTGGAGACTGACAGCTTCTGTGACTTGATGGCATTGGCAGTCCCACAGTACCAGGTGCCCAGCCGCTTTTACTTCAGCAGGCAAGCTGTCCCTGCCCTGCACAAGCATGTGGAGGGACAAATAAAACATGCGCTACTGAACGCCGTCAGTAGCAAGGTTCACCTCACCACCGATGCGTGGACCAGTCAACATGGACAGGGGAGATACCTTTCCGTCACTGCCCATTGGGTTAATGTTGTTGAGCCGGGTACAGACCGTGCGAGTGGCGCAGGACGTGTCCTGCCCACTCCAAGGATTGCAGGAATCCAGTCTGTACGCATTGACTCCTCCTCTTACACCAGTTCCTCAGATTCCTCGCTGCAGGATCCGTCACAGTCCACCTCCACATGGACCCGTGAACGTTTACCTGTTACGACTGACATGAGCACAGCCGTGGCCAAACGTCAGCAGGCCGTCTTGAAATTAGTTTCTTTGGGGAATCAAAGCCACACAGCGCAGGAGCTCTGGAATGCCCTAAAGCAGGAGAGCGATGTGTGGTTTGTGCCAGCGAATCTCCAGCCATGCATGGTAGTGTGTGACAATGGCCGAAATCTGGTGGCAGCTTTAGGCCTTGGCAACCTCACTCACATCCCATGTCTGGCACATGTGCTCAATTTGGTTGTGCAGAGTTTTCTGAGGGACTATCCGGATCTTGATGCACTTCTGCACAAGGCCCGCCTAGAGTGTGCTCACTTGCGGCGTTCCAGCTTGGCCAGATCCCGCATTGCTGCTCTGCAGCGCCGATTCCACCTTCCGGAACACCGCATCATATGTGACCTACCTACCAGGTGGAATTCCATGTTACATATGTTGGAGCAGTTGTGTGAGCAGCAGCAAGCAGTAATGGAGTACCAGCTGCATCAGGCACAAAAAAGTCGCAGTCAGCGCCGCTCAGACTTCACAACCACAGAGTGGGCCACTATGAAGGACGTCTGCCAGGTTTTGCGTCCTTTTGATTATTCCACGCGGATGGCAAGTGCAGATGATGCACTAGTCAGCATGACTGTCCCCCTTATCTGCTTGCTTCAAGAAACCCTGCAAGGGATAAGGGATGATGTGGAAGAGGTGGAGGATGAGGAGTCACCTTTTCCATCAGGTTCTGGACAGTCAGCGCCACGTGGTTCCTCACAAAGGGGTCGGCAGGGGACCCTTTGTGAGGAGGATGAGGAGGAGTCAATGGACGAGGAAGAGCTACGTCCAGAGGAGGGAGTTCCACCATTGTCCAGTGGTCAGTGTGTACAGCGAGGGTGGGGTGATGAAGAGCGGGCAGAGATCATGTCTCAAGCAGGGGACAGCGTTTCTGGGCCAGTTGGAAGTCTGCAGCACATGGTTGAGTTCATGTTGCAGTGCCTGAGAGACGACCGCCGCATCGACCACATTCTCAATGTGCCTGATTATTGGGTGTATGCCCTCCTCGATCCTCGCTACCGTGACAATGTCCAAAACCTCATCCTGGCGTTGACACGGGAGCGTAAAATGCGGGAGTACCACGACACACTGGTGAATTCCATCATCTTCTCCAGTCCAACTGAGAGGAGTGCTGCTAGTGCTTTACAAAGCAGCTCAGTGCGTCGAGGCAGTGGAGGAGGAGGCTCTGCACAAAGAGGGAGCAGAAGCAGTGCCTCTGCCCAAGGCAAGCCAAGTATGGCACAACTGTGGAAAACTTTTGTGTGCCCGCCCCAAATGTCTACACCATCACCGGCCGCTCCAGTCAGCAGGAGGCAACGGTTCCGTCAGATGGTGACAGACTACATGGCTTGCCCTCTTAGTGTACTCCCAGACGGCTCTTCCCCATTCAAGTTTTGGGTCTCTAAGCTGGATACATGGCCAGAGCTAAGCCAGTATGCATTGGAGGTGCTGGCTTGCCCTGCGGCTAGTTTCTTATCGGAACGTGTCTTTAGTGCCGCAGGTGGTGTACTAACAGACCGTCGCATGCGACTATCCTCCGATAATGTTGACCGGCTTACTTTCCTGAAAATGAACCAGGCCTGGATCTCGCAGGAATTTGCCACTCCTCTGCCTGATTAAGTAATTGGGTGTCATCCAGGTCTCCTGTGGGGGTGATCATCTTTCTACCACCTGAACTGCTATTCCTGGGCTCCAACACCGCCAGTTGCCAGGTGTCTAAACATACGACCCAGTGTTATTGGGTTTCAGTAACGTCAGCTGATCCCCAGCTGTGTAGCCGGCAATGTGTCCTGCGACCGCCACGCTGGCACAACAACCTAAATGTAAGGGAACCTGCCCCCCCCCCCCCCTCGGCGTTTGTTACTGAAAGAGCCATCTTGTGCAGCAAAAATGTTGCACAAGGTAAAGGTAGCTCTTTTATGTTAGCTCCTTGCACACGCAGAACTTAACACTTATAAAATGTGTTCACTGATACCGTTATACCGTCCCGGAGCTGGGACTTTCCTTCATAATGTGATGCAGCACAGCCGTCATTCCTACCCCCTTGGTGCCATGCGCTGCCACCTCAGCGTTGTTTTAAGCTGTCACGGAGCCTGCGCTGTTCTGTTATCCCTTGGCCATGGCCAGTTTGCGCTGCCTGTCTTCTGACATAATTTGGTGTCAGGATGGCTGCGCCTGTGCGCCCGCGCTGCCCGAGAACCCGCCTCGCAGTGTCTTCTGATTGAATCACACTGCGAGCCTGGGATCCATGGGCATGCGCAGTGCATATCTTCACCTCGGGCTCTCGCCCATCTCCCTCCGCCTTCTTTAGACTGTGCACCGTCAGCTGATCCCTAATAGCATGCCACGGCCGTGATGCCGCACAGTCTGAAGAAGAGGGAAGGAGGGGAGTGCGAGTCGAGGATATGCACTGTGCATGTCCATGGATCCAAGGCCCGCAGTGGGATTACAATAGACGACACTGCGAGGTGAGATCTGGAGCAGCGTGGACGCACAGGCACTGACAGCCTGACACCAAATTATGTCAGAAGACAGGCAGCGCAAATTGGGCATGGCCAAGGGATAACAGAACAGCGCAGGCTCCGTGACAGCTTAAAACAACGCTGAGGAGGCAGCGCACGGCACCAAGGGGATAGGAATGACAGCTGTGCTGCGTCCCATTACGAAGGGAATTCCCACCTCCGGGACGGTTTTACGGTATATGGGGACACATTTTTAGTGTTTACTTCTGTGTTTGCAAGGAGCATAATTAAAAGAGCAACCTTTTCCTTTTGCATCCTTAGTGCTGCACAAGATGGCTCTTTCAGCTACAAACGTCTTGGGGGGGGGGGTTAAAGGTTCCCTTTCAACTTGCTCCAATCAGGCTTCGGCCTACACTCTGTTCCTCTGCTCCTCCTGCTGTCCCTGGGCTCTAACACCGCCAGTTGGTGCCTGGAAGTGCTGTGTGCACAGTCAACAGTCGCTCCTCTGTTATTGGGGTTCAGTAACGTCAGCTGATCCCCAGCTGTGTGTGCGGCAATACCTCCAATCTGCTCCTCCTGCTGTCCCTGGGCTCTAACACCGCCAGTTGGTGCCTGGAAGTGCTGTCTGCACAGTCAACAGTCGCTCCTCTTTTATTGGGGTTCAGTAACGTCAGCTGATCCCCAGCTGTGTGTGCGGCAATACCTCCGATCTGCTCCTCCTGCTGTCCCTGGGCTCTAACACCGCCAGTTGGTGCCTGGAAGTGCTGTCTGCACAGTCAACAGTCGCTCCTCTGTTATTGGGGTTCAGTAACGTCAGCTGATCCCCAGCTGTGTATCCGGCAACGTGTCATGCGACCGCCACGCTGGCACAACTATAATGTAAGGGGACCTGTCCCCCCCCCTAGGCGTTTGTTACTGAAAGAGCCACCTTGTGCAGCACTAATACTGCACAAGGAAAAGGTCGCTCTTGAAATTATGCTCCTTGCAAACGCTGAACTACACACTCATGTAATGTGTCCCCTCACACCGTCCAACTGTCCCGGAGGTGGGACTTTCCTTTGTAATGTGACGCAGCACAGCCGTCATTGCTACCCCCTTGGCACCGTGCGCTGCCTCCTTAGCGTTGTTTGATTCCGTCATGGACCCTGCGCTGTTATGTTATCCCTTGGCCATGCACAGTTTGCGCTGCCCGTCCTCTGTCATCATTTGTTGTCGTCCTGGCTGCGCCTGTGCGTACACGCTGCCCGAAATCCCACCTCGCAGTGTCGTCTAATGTGATCCCACAGTGGGCCTGGTATCCATGGCCATGCGCAGTGCATATACTAGCCTCTCACTCCCCTTCTTCACGCTTCTTCAGACTAGGCGGCGTCAGCTGATCCCTAATAGCATGCCACGGCCGTGACGCCGCACAGTCTGAAGAAGCAGGAAGGAGGTGAGTGAGAGGCGATGATATGCACTGCGCATGCCCATGGATCCCTGGCCCGCAGTGGGATTACATTAGATGACACTGCGAGGTTGGATCTCGGGCAGCTTGGACGCACAGGCACTGCCAGCCTGACACCTAAATGATGTCAGAAGACGGGCACCGTTAACTGTGCATGGCCAAGGGATAACATTACAGCGCGGGCTCCGTGACAGAACCAATCAACGTTGAGGAGGTGGCGCACGGCACCAAGGGGGTTGGAATGACGGCTGTGCTGTGTCACAATACAAAGGAAAGTCCCACTTCCGGGACGGTTTGACGGTGTGAGGGGACACATTATATGAGTGTGTACTTCAGCGTTTGCAAGGAGCATAATTTTAGGAGCCACCATTTTCCATGTGCAGTATTACTGCTGTACAAGATGGCTCTTTCAGCAACAAATGCCTGGGGGGGGGGTTAAAGGTTCCCTTTCAACTTGCTCCACTGCAGGCTTCGGCCTACACTCTGCTCCTCTTTGATTCCCTGGGTTTCAACACTGTCAGTTGCCACCTGGAAGTGTTGTCTACACAGAAAAAACACTAGCTGATGTGTCAGTGGGGTTCAGCACCGCCAGCTGTTCCCCTGCTGTGTAGTCGGCTACGTGTCCAGCACAAGCCACGCTGGCACAACAGAACAAAAGCTGCCACCAGTGCAGGCTTCGGCCTACACTCTGCTCCTCTCCTCCTCCTGCTGCCCCTGGGCTCAAACACCGCTAGTTTTTGCCCGGAAGTGCTAGCTGCACAGAGAAAAACACCAGCCAATGTGTTAGTGGGGTTCAGCACCGCCAGCTGTTCCCCTACTGTGTAGCCGGCAACGTGACCTGCAAACGCCACGCAGGCACATGAACTGAAATTAAAGGGACCCTGCCACCCACCCCAAGGTGTTTCTATGTATAACAGCTACCTTGTACAGCAGTAATGCTGTACAAATACAGCATTACTGCTGTACAAGGTAGCTGACTTTGTCTACTTGCCCACGTTTAATTAAACACGTAAAAAATGTGTTTCATTACAGACCATTCCACTGTCCCTGAGGTGTGACTTTCCTTTCTAATGGTACGCAGCACCACCCTTGGTAGCGCTGCCCGTCTTCTGACATCATTGGTTGGCTGCCTGTGCCTGTGCGTCCGCCCTGCCCGACACAACCCCCCTCGTTGTCTCATATATTTTGGCTGCGAGGGTGTGATTGATGGGCATGTGCAGTGCATATGTTCGCCTGTCTTAACTCATCTCCTTCCGCCTTCTTCAGACTATGCGGCCTCATGGCCGTGGTAGGCGATAAGGGATCAGCTGAGGCCGCCCAGTCTGAAGCAGGTGTAAGGACATGTGTGAGCGGCAAACATATTTACTGCACAAGGGCACGAATCCCAGCCACGCAGTGTGGTTTTTTGAAAACACACTGCGGGTCTGAGATTCATGGCCATTGCTAACCGCACCGGCCAACATGAAATGAGGTGAGAAGACAGGCAGCGCTCACAGCGCATGGCCAAGGGATCACAATAGCGCAGACTCCTGTACAGCAAATAACAACGCTCAGGAGGCTGCGCCCAGCACCAAGGCGTTATTTATGTGCACCTGTGCTGCGTCTCCTTAAAAAGACAAGTCACGCCTCCAATACAGAACAGAACTACTGTTCAATGGGCTAAATTGTGTACGTCTTTCATTCTGCGTGTGCAATGAGCAAAACTTAAAGAGCAACCTTTAACTTGTGGAGCTTTACTGCTGCACAAGGTGTGGCTCTTCAACATTGTAACACCTGAGGGTGGGTTAAAGGTTACCTTTGAAATTGGTTCAAGTAGGCTTCTGCCTACACTCTGCTCCTCCTGCAGACCCTGGGCTCTAACTACGCCAGTTGGGGCCCGGAAGTGCTGGCTGCACAGAGAAAAACACCCACCATTGTGTCAGTGGGGTTCAGCACCGCCAGCTGTTCCCCTGCTATGTAGCTGGCATCGTGTCCAGCACAAGCCACGCTGGCACAACAGACCAAAAGCTGCCACCAGTGCAGGCTTCGGCCTACACTCTGCTCCTCTCCTCCTCCTGCTGACCCTGGGCTATAACACCGCCAGTTGTAGCCTGGAAGTGCTAGCTGCACAGAGAAAAAACCCGCCAATGTGTTAGTTGGGTTCAGCACCGCCAGCTGTTCCCCTGCTGTGTAGCCGGCATCGTGTCCAGCACAAGCCACGCTGGCACAACCGACCAAAAGCTGCCACCAGTGGAGGCTTCGGCCTACACTCTGCTCCTCTCCTCCTCCTGCTGACCCTGGGCTCAAACACCGCTAGTTTTTGCCCAGAAGTGCTAGCTGCACAGAGAAAAACACCAGCCAATGCGTTAGTGGGGTTCAGCACCGCCAGCTGTTCCCCTGCTGTGTAACTGGCAACATGACCTGCAAACGCCACGCAGGCACATGAACTGAAATTAAAGGGAACCTGGCCCCACCCCCCCAGGTGTTTCTATGTATAACAGCCACCTAGTACAGCAGTACTGCTGCATTTGTACAAGGTGGCTGATTTTTTCTCCTTGCCCACGTTGAATTAAACACTTAAATATGTGTCTCATTACAGACCATTACAATGTCCCTGAGGTGTGACTTTCCTTTTTAATGGCACGCACCACCCCCCTTGGTAGCGCTGCCCGTCTTCTGACATCATTGGTTGGCTGCTTGTGCCTGTGCGTCCGCCCTGCCCGACACAACCCCCCTCGTTGTCTCATATATTTTGGCTGTGAGGGTGTGATTGATGGGCATGTGCAGTGCATATGTTTGCCTGTCTTAACTCATATCCTTCCGCCTTCTTCAGACTGTGCGGCCTCATGGCCGTGGTAGGCGATAAGGGATCAGCTGAGGCCGCCCAGTCTGAAGCAGGTGTAAGGACATGTGTGAGCGGCAAACATATTTACTGCACAACTCCACGAATCCCAGCCACGCAGTGTGATTTTTTGAAAACACACTGCGGGCCTGGGATTCATGTCCATTGCTAACCGCACCAGCCAACATGACATGAGGTGAGAAGACAGGCAGCGCTCACAGCGCATTGCCAAGGGATCACAATAGCGCAGACTCCTGTACAGCAAATAACAACGCTCAGGAATCTGCGCCCAGCACCTAGGTGTAAATTTTGACACCTGTGCTGCGTCTCCTTAAAAAGACAAGTCACGCCTCCACTACTGTTTGACAGTATAATGGGCTAAATAGTGTACGTGTTTTATTCAGCGTGTGCAATGAACAAAATTAAGAGAGCAACCTGTGACTTGTGCAGCATTAATGCTGCACAAGGTGTGGCTCTTGTACCTTGCAACACCTGAGGGGGGGTTAAAGGTAACTTTTGAAATTGGTTCAACTAGGCTTCGGCCTACACTCTGCTCCTCTCCTCCTCCTGCTGACCCTGGGCTCTAACACCGCTAGTTTTTGCCCGGAAATGCGAGCTGCACAGAGAAAAACACCAGCCAATGTGTTAGTGGGGTTCAGCACCACCAGCTGTTCCCCTGCTGTGTAGCCGGCATCGTGTCCAGCACAAGCCACGCTGGCACAACAGACCAAAAGCTGCCACCAGTGCAGGCTTCGGCCTACACTTTGCTCCTTTCCTCCTCCTGCTGACCCTGGGCTCTAATACCGCCAGTTTTTGCCCGGACATGCTAGCTGCACAGAGAAAAACACCAGTCAATGTGTCAGTGGGGTTCAGCACCGCCAGCTGTTCCCCTGCTGTGTAGCTGGCAACGTGTCCTGCAAACGCCATGCAGGCACCTGAACTGAAATTAAAGGGAACCAGCCCCCACCCCCCCAGGTGTTTCTATGTATAACAGCCACCTTGTACAGCAGTACTGCTGCATTTGTACAAGGTGGCTGACTTTTTCTCCTTGCCCACGTTTAATTAAACACATACTAAATGTGTCTCATTGAGACCATTCCACTGTCCCTGAGGTGTGACTTTCCTTTCTAATGATACGCAGCACCACCCTTGGTAGCGCTGCCCGTCTTTTGACATCATTGGTTAGCTGGCTGCGCCTGTGCGTCTGCCCTGCTCGAAACAACGCCCCTCGGTGTCGTATTTTTTTGGACAGCGAGGGTGTGATTGATGGGCATGTGCAGTACATATGTTTGCCTGTGTTCACTCATCTCCTTCCGTCTTCTTCAGACTGGGTGGCCTCATGGCCGCGGCATGCGATAAGGGATCAGATGAGGCCGCCCAGTCTGAAGCAGGTGTAAGGACATGTGTGAGCGGCAAACATATTTACTGCACAAGGCCACGAATCCCAGCCACGCAGTGTGATTTTTTGAAAACACACTGTGGGTCTGGGATTCATGTCCATCGCTAACCGCAACAGCCGACATGAAATGAGGTCAGAAGACAGGAAGCGCTCACAGCGCATGGCCAAGGGATAACAAGAGCGCAGACTCCTGTACAGCAAATAACAATGCTCAGGAAGCTGCGCCCATGCACCAAGGTGTTATTTTGGACACCTGTGCTGCTTTTCTTTAAAAAGACAAGTCACGCGGTGCCTCCAGTACTGTTTGACAGTATAATGGGCTAAATAGTGTACGTGTTTTATTCAGCGTGTGCAAGGAGCAAAATTAATAGAGCAACCTTTTACTTGTGCAGCATTAATGCTGCACAAGGTGTGGCTCTTGTACCTTGCAACACCTGAGGGGGGGTTAAAGGTTACCTTTGAAATTGGTTCAACTAGGCTTTGGCCTACACTCTGCTCCTCTCCTCCTCCTGCTGACCCTGGGCTATAACACCGCCAGTTGTAGCCTGAAAGTGCTAGCTGCACAGAGAAAAACACCCGCCAATGTGTTAGTTGGGTTCAGCACCGCCAGCTGTTCCCCTGCTGTGCAGCTGGCATCGTGTCCAGCACAAGCCACGCTGGCACAACTGACCAAAAGCTGCCACCAGTGCAGGCTTCGGCCTACACTCTGCTCCTCTCCTCGTCCTGCTGACCCTGGGCTCAAACACCGCCAGTTTTTGCCCGGACATGCTAGCTGCACAGAGAAGAACACCAGCCAATGTGTTAGTGGGGTTCAGCACCGCCAGCTGTTCCCCTGCTGTGTAGCCGGCAACGTGACCTGCAAACGCCACGCAGGCACATGAACTGAAATTGAAGGGAGCCTGCCCCCCACCCCCATGTGTTTCTATGTATAACAGCCACCTTGTACAGCAGTAATGCTGCATTTGTACAAGGTGGCTGACTTTTTCTACTTGCCCACGTGGAACTCAACACGTACAAAATGTGTCTCATTGAGACCATTCCACTGTCCCTGAGGTGTGACTTTCCTTTCTAATGATACGCAGCACCCCCCTTGGTAGCGCTTCCCGTCTTCTGACATCATTGGTTGGCTGGCTGCGCCTGTGCGTCCGCCCTGCCTGAAACAATGCTCCTCATTGTCTTACTTATTTTGACTGCGAGGGTGTGATTGATGGGCACGAGCAGTGCATATCTTCGCCTGTCTTAACTCATCTCCTTCCGCCTTCTTCAGACTGTGCGGCCTCATGGCCGCGGCATGCGAGAAGGGATCAGCTGAGGCCACCCAGTCTGATGCAGGTGTAAGGACATGAGTGACAGGCGAAAAAATTTACTGCGCAAGGTCACGAATGCCAGCCCCGTAGTGTGACTTAAAGAAAAGACACTGCGGGTCTGGGTTTCATGGCCATCGCTAACCGCACCGGCCAACATGAAATGAGGTCAGAAGACAGGCAGCGCTCACAGCGCATGGCCAAGGGATAACAAGAGCGCAGACTCCTGTACAGCAAATAACAACGCTCAGGAAGCTGCGCCCATGCACCAAGGTGTTATTTTGGACACCTGTTCTGCGTCTCCTTAAAAAGACAAGTCACGCCTCCACTACTGTTTGACAGTATAATGGGCTAAATAGTGTACGTGTTTTATTCAGCGTGTGCAAGGAGCAAAATAAATAGAGCAACCTTTTACTTGTGCAGCATTAATGCTGCACAAGGTGTGGCTCTTGTACCTTGCAACACCTGAGGGGGGGTTAAAGGTTACCTTTGAAATTGGTTCAACTAGGCTTCGGCCTACACTCTGCTCCTCTCCTCCTCCTGCTGACCCTGGGCTCTAACACCGCTAGTTTTTGCCTGGAAATGCGCGCTGCACAGAGAAAAACACCAGCCAATGTGTTAGTGGGGTTCAGCACCGCCAGCTGTTCCCCTGCTGTGTAGCCGGCATCGTGTCCAGCACAAGCCATGCTGGCACAACAGACCAAAAGCTGCCACCAGTGCAGGCCTCGGCCTACACTCTGCTCCTCTCCTCCTCCTGCTGACCCTGGGCTCAAACACCACTAGTTTTTGCCCGGAAGTGCTAGCTGCACAGAGAAGAACACCAGCCAATGTGTTAGTGGGGTTCAGCACCGCCAGCTGTTCCCCTGCTGTGTAGCCGGCAACGTGACCTGCAAACGCCACGCAGGCACATGAACTGAAATTGAAGGGAGCCTGCCCCCCACCCCCATGTGTTTCTATGTATAACAGCCACCTTGTACAGCAGTAATGCTGCATTTGTACAAGGTGGCTGACTTTTTCTACTTGCCCACGTGGAACTCAACACGTACAAAATGTGTCTCATTGAGACCATTCCACTGTCCCTGAGGTGTGACTTTCCTTTCTAATGATACGCAGCACCCCCCTTGGTAGCGCTTCCCGTCTTCTGACATCATTGGTTGGCTGGCTGCGCCTGTGCGTCCGCCCTGCCTGAAACAATGCTCCTCATTGTCTTACTTATTTTGACTGCGAGGGTGTGATTGATGGGCACGAGCAGTGCATATCTTCGCCTGTCTTAACTCATCTCCTTCCGCCTTCTTCAGACTGTGCGGCCTCATGGCCGCGGCATGCGAGAAGGGATCAGCTGAGGCCACCCAGTCTGATGCAGGTGTAAGGACATGAGTGACAGGCGAAAAAATTTACTGCGCAAGGTCACGAATGCCAGCCCCGTAGTGTGACTTAAAGAAAAGACACTGCGGGTCTGGGTTTCATGGCCATCGCTAACCGCACCGGCCAACATGAAATGAGGTCAGAAGACAGGCAGCGCTCACAGCGCATGGCCAAGGGATAACAAGAGCGCAGACTCCTGTACAGCAAATAACAACGCTCAGGAAGCTGCGCCCATGCACCAAGGTGTTATTTTGGACACCTGTTCTGCGTCTCCTTAAAAAGACAAGTCACGCCTCCACTACTGTTTGACAGTATAATGGGCTAAATAGTGTACGTGTTTTATTCAGCGTGTGCAAGGAGCAAAATAAATAGAGCAACCTTTTACTTGTGCAGCATTAATGCTGCACAAGGTGTGGCTCTTGTACCTTGCAACACCTGAGGGGGGGTTAAAGGTTACCTTTGAAATTGGTTCAACTAGGCTTCGGCCTACACTCTGCTCCTCTCCTCCTCCTGCTGACCCTGGGCTCTAACACCGCTAGTTTTTGCCTGGAAATGCGCGCTGCACAGAGAAAAACACCAGCCAATGTGTTAGTGGGGTTCAGCACCGCCAGCTGTTCCCCTGCTGTGTAGCCGGCATCGTGTCCAGCACAAGCCATGCTGGCACAACAGACCAAAAGCTGCCACCAGTGCAGGCCTCGGCCTACACTCTGCTCCTCTCCTCCTCCTGCTGACCCTGGGCTCAAACACCACTAGTTTTTGCCCGGAAGTGCTAGCTGCACAGAGAAAAACACCAGCCAATGTGTTAGTGGGGTTCAGCACCGCCAGCTGTTCCCCTGCTGTGTAGCCGGCATCGTGTCCAGCACAAGCCATGCTGGCACAACAGACCAAAAGCTGCCACCAGTGCAGGCCTCGGCCTACACTCTGCTCCTCTCCTCCTCCTGCTGACCCTGGGCTCAAACACCACTAGTTTTTGCCCGGAAGTGCTAGCTGCACAGAGAAAAACACCAGCCAATGTGTTAGTGGGGTTCAGCACCGCCAGCTGTTCCCCTGCTGTGTAGCCGGCATCGTGTCCAGCACAAGCCACGCTGGCACTACCAACCAAAAGCTGCCACCAGTGGAGGCTTCGGCCTACACTCTGCTCCTCTCCTCCTCCTGCTGACCCTGGGCTCAAACACCGCTAGTTTTTGCCCGGAAGTGCTAGCTGCACAGAGAAAAACACCAGCCAATGTGTTAGTGGGGTTCAGCACTGCCAGCTGTTCCCCTGCTGTGTAGCCGGCAACGTGACCTGCAAACGCCACGCAGGCACATGAACTGAAATTGAAGGAAGCCTGCCCCCCACCCCCAGGTGTTTCTACGTATAACAGCCACCTTGTACAGCAGTAATGCTGCATTTGTACAAGGTGGCTGACTTTTTCTACTTGCCCACGTTGAACTCAACATGGAGAAAATGTATCTCATTGAGACCATTCCACAGTCCCTGAGGTGTGACTTTCCTTTCTAATGATACGCAGCACCACCCTTGGTAGCGCTTCCCGTCTTTTGACATCATTGGTTAGCTGGCTGCGCCTGTGCGTCCGCCCTGCTCGAAACAACGCCCCTCGGTTTCTTATTTATTTTGTCAGCGAGGGTGTGGTTTATGGGCACGAGCAGTGCATATGTTCGCCTGTCGTCACTCATCTCCTTCCGCCTTCTTCAGACTGTGCAGCCTCATGGCCGTGGCATGCGAGAAGGGATCAGCAGAGGCCGCCCAGTCTGAAGCAGGTGTAAGGACGTGTGTGAGCGGCTAAAATATTTACTGCTCAAGGCCACGAATCCCAGCACCGCAGTGTGACTTTATGAAAAGGCACTGTGGGTCTGGGATTTATGGCCATCGTTAATCGCACCGGCCAACATGAAATGAGGTCATAAGACGGGCAGCGCTAACAGGGCATTGCCAAGGGATAACACAAGAGCGCAGACTCCTGTACAGCAAATAACAACGCTCAGGAAGCTGCGCCAAGCACCAAGGCGTTATTTGGGACACCTGTGCTGCGTCTCCTTAAAAAGACAAGTCACGCCTCCACTACAGTTTGACTGTAGAATGGGCTAAATTGTGTACGTCTTTCATTCAGCGTGTGCAAGTAGACAAATTAATAGAGCAACCTTTGACTTGTGCAGCATTAATACTGCACAAGGTGTGTCTCTTGTACTTTGTAACACCTGAGGGGGGGTTAAAGGTTTCCTTTGAAATTGGTTCAACTAGGCTTCGGCCTACACTCTGCTCCTCTCCTCCTCCTGCTGCCCCTGGGCTCTAATACCGCAAGTTTTTGCCCGGAAGTGCTAGCTGCACAGAGAAAAACACCCGCCATTGTGTCAGTGGGGTTCAGCAACGCCAGCTGTTCCCCCACTGTGTAGCCGGCAAAGTGTCCTGCAAACGCAACGCAGACACAAAGCTGCCTCCAGTGCAGGCTTCGGCCTACACTCTGCTCCCCCTGCTTACCCTTTGCTCCAACACCGCTAGTTGGGGCTCTAAGAAGACAATCTTTAATAGGCAACGCATCTGGGTTCCAGCACCGCCAGCTGGTTCTCGCCAGTGTTTTTGTCACGGGTACTCCCTCGTGCCCAGCCTGGTTACAGCACCGTCAGCTGTTTCCGGGTACTGTCGAACTCACTGAGACACCTATGTGTTGCCCCGTCATGTTGCGGTCGAGTTAGCCAACTCCAGGGTGCCTCCAGTTTAGGAGCTTCCTATGTGGGCTGCGGGAATTGGTAGTCAAGGCTGGTTCTGTAGTGCCAGTAGGCCAAGCTCCCTCTGTAGGACTGTTGGGGTTCGGTAACTGTGGCTGCCTCGCGGCCTAGCATTTCTCTCCTCTCCTGTAGACCTTCGGGTCCACCACCTGGTTCCAGCACCGTCAGCTGGTTCCGGGCCGAGCCTTTGGCTTAGGTGCCTCCTCCTGGGTATCCGAGTTCCGCCAACGCCAGGCGGTCCTTGGTAGTGCTTTTTAGCGCAGGCACCTACAGCTTAGTAACCGGGTTCCAGCACCGTCAGCTGGTCCTCGGTCGTGCCATTGGGTCTTGCACACTGGGGCGACGCATCCGGGTTCCAGCACCGCCAGCTGGTTCTCGGCAGTGTTTTTGTCACGGGTACTCCCTCGTGCCCAGCCTGGTTCCAGCACCGTCAGCTGTTTCCGGGTACTGTCAAACTCACTGAGACACCTATGTGTTGCCCCGTCGTGTTGCGGTCGAGTTAGCCAACTCCAGGGTGCCTCCAGTTTAGGAGCTTCCTATGTGGGCTGCGGGAATTGGTAGTCAAGGCTGGTTCTGTAGTGCCAGTAGGCCAAGCTCCCCCTGTAGGACTGTTGGGGTTCGGTAACTGCGGCTGCCTCGCGGCCTAGCTGTTCTCTCCTCTCCTGTGGACCTTCGGGTCCAACACCTGGTTCCAGCACCATCAGCTGGTTCCGGGCCGAGCCTTTGGCTTAGGTGCCTCCTCCTGGGTATCCGAGTTCCGCCAACGCCAGGCGGTCCTTGGTAGTGTTTTTAAGCGCAGGCACCTATAGCTTAGTAACCGGGTTCCAGCACCGTCAGTTGGTCCTCGGTCGTGCCATTGGCTCTTGCACACTGGGGCGACGCATCCGGGTTCCAGCACCGCCAGCTGGTTCTCGGCAGTGTTTTAGTCACGGGTACTCCCTCGTGCCCAGCCTGTTTCCAGCACCGTCAGCTGTTTCCGGGTACTGTCAAACTCACTGAGACACCTATGTGTTGCCCCATCGTGTTGCGGTCGAGTTAGCCAACTCCAGGGTGCCTCCAGTTTAGGAGCTTCCTATGTGGGCTGCGGGAATTGGTAGTCAAGGCTGGTTCTGTAGTGCCAGTAGGCCAAGCTCCCCCTGTAGGACTGTTGGGGTTCGGTAACTGCGGCTGCCTCGCGGCCTAGCTGTTCTCTCCTCTCCTGTGGACCTTCGGGTCCACCACCTGGTTCCAGCACCATCAGCTGGTTCCGGGCCGAGCCTTTGGCTTAGGTGCCTCCTCCTGGGTATCCGAGTTCCGCCAACGCCAGGCGGTCCTTGGTAGTGCTTTTAAGCGCAGGCATCTACAGCTTAGTAACCGGGTTCCAGCACCGTCAGCTGGTCCTCAGTCGTGCCATTGGCTCTTGCACACTGGGGCGATGCATCCGGGTTCCAGCACCGCCAGCTGGTTCTCGGCAGTGTTTTGTCACGGGTACTCCCTCGTGCCCAGCCTGGTTCCAGCACCGTCAGCTGTTTCCGGGTACTGTCAAACTCACTGAGACACCTATGTGTTGCCCCGTCGTGTTGCGGTCGAGTTAGCCAACTCCAGGGTGCCTCCAGTTTAGGAGCTTCCTATGTGGGCTGCGTGAATTGGTAGTCAAGGCTGGTTCTATAGTGCCAGTAGGCCAAGCTCCCCCTGTAGGACTGTTGGGGTTCGGTAACTGCGGCTGCCTCGCGGCCTAGCTGTTCTCTCCTCTCCTGTGGACCTTCTGGTCCACATCCTGGTTCCAGCACCGTCAGCTGGTTCTCGGCAGTGTCTTTTGCTCTTGTACCTTCTGCTCCCCATCCTGGTTCCAGTACCGTCAGCTGGTTCCGGGCAGAGCCTTTGGCTTAGGTGCCTCCTTCTGGGTATCCAAGTTCCACCAACGTCAGGTGGTCCTTGGTAGTGCTTTTTAGCACGGGTACCTCCTGCTTAGTAACCGGGTTCCAGTAACGTCAGCTGGTCCTCGGTAGTTCCATTGGCTCTTGGACCTTCGGCTACCCATCCGGGTTCCAGTACCGTCAGCTGGTTCTCGGCAGTGTCTTTTGCTCTTGTACCTTCTGCTCCCCATCCTGGTTCCAGTAACGTCAGCTGGTTCCGGGCAGAGCCTTTGGCTTAGGTGCCTCCTTCTGGGTATCCGAGTTCCGCCAACGTCAGGCGGTCCTTGGTAGTGCTTTTTAGCACGGGTACCTCCTGCTTAGTAACCGGGTTCCAGTAACGTTAGCTGGTCCTCGGTAGTTCCATAGGCTCTTGAACCTTCGGGTAGCCATCCGAGTTCCAGTTCCATCAGCTGGTTCTTGGCATTTTCTCAGCCTTCTTGTACCTTCTGCTACATTTCCAAGTTGAAGACCCTAAAGTCGACGACCCGGAAGACCACCCCGATGACGACGACGACGGCGGAGACGACGACGGCGTAGACGACGACCCTGGAGACGACGACCCTGGAGACGACGACATGGAAGACCGAGAAGCAGAAGAACAAGACGCTGCAGAACAAAGAGCAGAAGAACATTAAGCATAACACTTAATATCAGAGCAAAAGATATTATCTAAATTATATGCAGAAGAAGACTAAGCAGTGTATGGGGGTGAGTCCGTTCCTCCTCGTGGTGCCCCTGGATAAAGCCTGATGCTGCAGGCCAAACTGAACGCGGACAAATGTAACTTTTGTGACTGGCAGAACGGAAGGTGTAATCTTCAAACTTTTATAGATAACAACTATGGGAATGCCTGTCACAAATGAGAATATGATGAAGAAGTAGAATAGGAAGAATAATAACAGTTGAATAAAATGAATATGTAGAATAGGAAGAATAATAATAGTTGAATAAAATGAATATGAAGAATGTAATAAAAAAAAAAAAATAGGTAGAAGATGAAGAAGAAGATGAATAAGGTGAAGAAGTTGATGTCAAAGATGCTGATGATGATGAAGATGAAAGTGTGGGAAAAGTAAAAAAAAAAAGGGGAAGGGCGTGGAATAGTGAAACATCAATATCTGACAAAATAAAAAAAAAGTTACATAGTCAATATCTTTGTCACTACGAACGTCTTTAAAAAAAAAAAAAGGCTATTCTATTTGATTGCGCTAAACCTCTATGACTTTAATGTCTCCGCCACCTCCCCAAATACATCCTGCATTATTCTTTGTTGTTTTCCTTCATGTAGAATGAACCTACAAGGAAAGAAAGAGTTTATTTTAATTCCGATATTTTGGTCCCATTGACTTGCATTGGGATCGGGTATCGGTATCGGCGATATCCGATATTTTTTGAATATCGGCCGATCCTATCCGATACCGATACTTTCCGATATCGGAAGGTATCGCTCAACACTAGTTACTACTAGTGATGAGTGAGTGTACTTGTTGCTCGAGTTTTCCCAAGCACGCTCGGGTATCTCAGAGTATTTGTAAGTGCTCAAATATTTAATTTTCCTCACTGCAGCTGCATGATTTGCGGCTACTAGACAGCTTGATTACATGTAGGGATTCCATAGCAACAGGCAACCCCCACATGTTTTCAGGCTGGCTCGCAGCCATAAATCAAGATGGGGGCTAGAATAGGCATAACTAGATGGAAGCACCCCATGACTGCAGTTGGCTAGGGGAGGGTTTCCAGAAGGGGTCATAGGACAGACAGAGATTGGTGGAGATTACATTGGGGGTTATAGGGGCGGGCCTAGGGATTTGTTTGGGTGGGAAAAAAGTGCGGGAATATCGCCATTTTCAAAAAGAAACCAGAGTCTGAGAGGAGTACAAGATGGAGTGGAAGAGCGGGCCACGCCGGGAACACAGGTCACAGCAGAAGCCATCAGGGACAGGAAGGGCCGGCCGGATTATCATAGAAGCTCACACGTATGGCGTCACGGGCCCAAGGCAAGGGCAGCAGAAGTGCTGAACTGTGGTGGGGCCCTGGCAGCTCGGCGGCGGAGGAGGAAATGTCCGCAGACAGCGCAGGGCACACTTCAACAAGGCAGGACAATGGGGCAGGTACCCAGTGAGGCGTGGGGTCCGGGATGCCTGGCAGACGCAGCAACAGGAGGAGGCCTTCGGCGGGCAGTCAGCAGCAGCGGGAGTCCATGCTGTTAGGACCAGTGTGACCTGGACAGGCAGGAAGAGCGGTGGGTGGTGACCGAGGGCTGCCCGACAGATCGCGTGGCCGCTTTCCAGAACGGTCTGTTGGGCACGGGTCAGGCACCCTTGTACGGTTGCGCTCAAGGAGATGGTCAACAGAGCAAGACTCTTTAAGGCCACCGGTCCCCTATGATGACGAGGAGGTCAGTGGTGTGGGTCTGGGGCCACAGAGAAGAGAAGAGGAATCTGAGTTGGGCAGCGATCAGCAGAAGGATACAAGGTGGCAGGACTCCGGATTTATGGTTGGCGGGACACAGCACCTGAGCAGCTTGGTGAGCATTATTCTATGTGCCGTCTGTCGCCCACAGGGGCTGTGTTACAGGAGGTTGTGGGGAGTCAGAAGCCAGGGTCGGAGGGAAGGCAGTTGGGGGGCCTTAGCGGGGAGGTGTATCGGGGCCTTCGCGACATCTTGCTTATTAATGCGCAGGTTTTGCAAAGATTAGAGAGTGGGGCAACGGGTGTTGTTGGGACAATGCCAGTTTGGGCATGGTTGCCCGAGATAGCTTTTGGGTCGCAAATCGCAAGCGAGCCGCTGGTATTGGTTGAAGGGGAGCGGGCCACTGGTTCCGGTGTATCTGTGTCTGTACAAACAGAAAAGGAAAAAGGGGATGCGATTAAGTTGGAAGATCGAGCAAAGGGTGAAGACTGTGTGTTTTGAGGCCCCCTTGGGAGCCCATTTGAAGAAAGAGGTAAAGGAGAAGATTTGGCGGGCTGAATATGTGGAAATATTCTCCCTTCTTCCATTGGAAAAGTTTAATTTAGACAACGGAAAAAAGGATGATAGTAAAAAAGAGGAAGAAGAAAAGCGGCAGTGGCGGTAGATTCCAAAGACATTTGTTAATTGGCTGCAGGCATTTGCGATTTTGGCTAGCGTTATTGGAGGAAAATTTCCTGAAAATTGTTCCGGTTTATTCTGATATTTGGATGCGATTGGAGAGGCACACTGAACATACGGAGGTATGGCATGGCTGCGCTACGACAAGCAATTTAGGCAAAGGAAGGCAGTAAGACCTGAGATTAAGTGGGATCAGAAGGATATTGGGCTTTGGCTGAATGTTATGGCTCCAGTACGGTATGGACAGTCCTTTCACGGGAGCAGAGGTAGCAGGAGTCAGCAAGCAGGACACTGAAGCGGTGGTCAGGGGACATAAGGATCAAAAGAAAAATCCGGAACGTGCTGGTAATTCAACGATGGCCAGTGCAACTATGGCAGTACCTGTAAAGTCAGGCACGTATGATCTTTTTGCAATTTGAGTTCCCAAGGAGGGTAAAAATGTTTTAAAAAATCAAGGGGGAAGCCCGCAATGGGTGCCGGACCGGTCATAGGGGTAACACAATTGAAGCTTCAAAACAGGGCCCCCTTTCTAAATAGGTATCCGGACCGAGAGAAGACAAAGATTATTTGGAGTGGTTTTGCGGAAGGTTTTATAATCCCTCACCCTAACCACATGGTTCCTTTTTCTGCTAAAAATCTGAGGTCAGTTGATTTACGTTCTGAAATTGTTAGTGTAAAATTGGAGAAGGAGGTCAAGTTGGGGAGGATGGCAGGTCTGTTTTTGTCTTTGCCGGTTGCAGGGGTGATTATTTCTTCATTGGGGGTTGTGCCTAAAAAAGAACCGAATAAGTTTAGATTGATTCAACATTTGTTGTACCCGAAGGGACGGTCAGTTAATGATGGCATCGCACAGGAGTTCTGTTCAGTGGAATACACATCGTTTGAAACAGCAGTGCGATGGGTTCAAAAATACGGGATGGGTACTTTGTTGGCAAAAACTGATTTTGAATCGGCCTTTAGGTTGCTTCCGGTTCACCCGGACAGTATTCCGTTGTTGGGTTGTTTTTGGAAAGTCGGTTACTATTTAGATAGATGTTTGCCAATGGGTTGTGCAATTTCATGTTCTTTGTTTTAAATGTTCAGTACCTTTTTAGAGTGGGTGGTTAGGGATGTTGCCGGTGTCCAGTCTGTTATTCACTATTTGGATGATTTTTTATTTATAGGTTCGCCAAATTCGGTGTTGTGTAGGAATACTTTGGCTACCATGGAATGGGTGGCAGAGCGTTTTGGTGTGTCTTTGGCTAGAGAAAAGACTGAAGGCCCGGGCATGGTGTTAAGTTTCCTTGGAATTCTAACTGATTCAGGGAGAATGGAGTGTCGGTTACCAGACGATAAATTGCTGTTACTGAAACAGTTAAATTTTGCGTGCAATCATACCAATGGGCAGAATTTTTTGCCGGAGGCTCGCTAGTGTGACAGCTGGAGTATGGGCAGTGCACCATTTTGTCCGTTTGACAAAAGAGTACAGGGAGGATTTGATTGTGTGGCAACGTTTTCTGGAACATTATAACAGACGGTCGTTGGTTCAACAGGAGATTTTGAGTAATTTTGACTGTGAAATCTACTTGGCCGCAGCAGGTGGAGTGTCGGAAGTTGGCCAGAGAGGTGGCTGAGGAAAGGCGTGACAAAAAATCTGGCTTTGTTAGAATTGTTCCCGATTGTGGTGGCAGTTTTCATCTGGGGAGATGAATCGGAAAGTTCGGTTTCATTGTGACAATATGAGCGTGGTGTCAGTGATTAATAGTTTGTCGGCATCATCTCTCCCAGTTATTAAGTTGGTGCGGGAATTATATGGGTCCCATATAATGCTCCATGATAAACATAACATGATGCACTATATAAAATGGGCCCCATATATGATGCTCCAGTGTATGATGGACCCATATAATGCTCCACATATAATGGGCCCCCAATATATGATGCTCCAGTGTATAATGGGACCATATAAAATGCACCAGTGTACAATAAACCCCATTTATGATGCTCCAGTGTATGATGGTCCCCATATATAATGCTCCAAACATTGTGACTGTTCAGACAGAGGGCACACAGACGTGACGTCATCACGCCCTCTGACCTGAATGTCAAAGTCAGAGGACAGAAGATGCCACAGCGGTGGAGAAGGGAGAGGAAAGTGACAAAAGTGCCGGGGCCCGGAGCAGGTGGAGGGGCACACGTGTAGGTGCAGACACAGGCACAGACACCGGGCCTCCATAATGCACCGGTGTTGCTGACAGTGAGTGGGCCCCCCACCTGCTCAGGGCTCTGGCACTTGCCTGGGTGTGACAGGTGCTGATGCTGGCCGTGGGTATACATATATATCAAAGAATGTTAGAGGTAGACCTCTAAAATTACTTAATGCGGGCATCATAAATAGAGATGCGCAAACCTTTTAAGGTTCATTTTGGCTATGTTCAAAGGACAAACACAGAGACAACACTTTGAGGGGGCCCAAAAGCTGGCATCCATGCGTCATCAGTGTTCATGTGAGCGGGACATTTTGCAGTCTGTGCTGCTACCAGAACCACTAACATCTGAATGAGCTATTAATGGAAATTCGATGATTGGCCGAATTCTGCTGATTTTTTTGAAAAATGTTCGGGAATTCAAACTTGGCAAATGTTTTCCAAACAAGTTCGCTCATCTCTAATTATAAACACACTTAAAATTTATAGTGAAGGTAGCATGATCACCTTGTTGATATTGTGGTGGAGGAGCAGGATGACATAAAAAAGACTAAATCTTGAAGCATATACCCATGTTTGGGTGGGAAAATGTGCATGGTAATAGACCTTAAACTCAATCCTGTGTTTTTTTGGTTTGTTTTATGTTCCGCTGCTGTCATCCAGTGGTGTTGAGAAGTCAGGGCCAATCGAGCCTTTCTTCTTTTTGATAAGAGTTATCCTGTCATCATTTTCAGTTGACAGGCGGATGTGCCTATCATTTATAATATCCCTGGCTGCACTAAAAACATGCTCTGACAAAACGCTAGCGGTAGGGCAGTCAAGAGCGTCCAAAGCGTAGAGAGACAAATCATGCCAAGTGTCTAGCTTGGATACTCAATAGTTGTAAGGCACAGAGGAATCACAGAGGCTGTTGGTACAGTTGGCAAGGCACTCCTTCAGCATCTTTCAAAACTTTTCACTCCTTGTCAGAGTACCCTTCACATGAGCGTCTGTGTGATGGCATAGTCTGACAAAACTGTACCAAACCTGTGATAATGTTCCCTTGCCTCTTCGGCATCTGGTGTGTGTGTCTCGCTAGTCTCTATTTCTTGGTTATACAAGGAACTGTGACCTCTGCCACCAATCTTGTCAGATGGAAACTTTTTAAATAATTCTTCAACTAGGGCCTTCTGGTACTGCAAAATTTTATTAGACCTCTCTATCAAGGGAAAGAGAGATGTAAAGTTCTTCTTGTAGCATGGGTCTAGAAGGTTGACCAACCAGTAGTGTTGAGCGATACCGTCCGATACTTGAAAGTATTGGTATCGGATAGTATCGGCCGATACCCGAAAAATATCGGATATCGCCGATACCGATATCCGATACCAATACAAGTCAATGGGACATCAAGTATCGGAATGTATCCTGATGGTTCCCAGGGTCTGAAGGAGAGGAAACTCTCCTTCAGGCCCTGGGATCCATAGTGAGGTGTAAAATAAAGAATTAAAATAAAAAATATTGATATGCTCACCTCTCCGGCGGCCCCTGGACATCACGCTGGTAACCGGCCGGCTTCTTTGTTTAAAATGAGCGCCTTTAGGACCTGCGAATGACGTCGCGGCTTCTGATTGGTCGCGTGCCGCCCATGTGACCGCCACGCGACCAATCAGAAGCCGCGACGTCATTCGCAGGTCCTCAATTCCTAGAATTAGGAATTTAGTGAAAGAGAATGGCGTCGCGGCTTCTGATTGGTCGCGTGGCGGTCACATGGGCGGCACGCGACCAATCAGAAGCCGCGACGTCATTCTCAGGTCCTAAAGGTGCTCATTTTAAACAAAGAAGCCGGCCGGTTACCAGCGTGATGTCCAGGGGCCGCCGGAGAGGTGAATATATCGATATTTTTTATTTTAATTCTTTACTTTACACATCCCTATTGATCCGATACCGATGCCACAAAAGTATCGGATCTCGGTATCGGAATTCCGATACCGCAAGTATCGGCTGATACCCGATACTTGCGGTATCGGAATGCTCAACACTACCAACCAGTAATTAGTGTTGGTTAAAATATGTACAAAATGATGGTCATGGGAAAGGCAGCGGAACATAAACTCAGCCATGTGTGCCAGACTGTCAACAGCCAAGGCTTCCCTGTCTCCACAAAGATGATGGCTATCCATCTTCTCCTCCTCATTCTTGGTGTCCTACTCATCTTCCATTTGTTCCTTGTCTTCAGGCAATTCATGCTGAACAGAGGGGATGAAGATGGTATGGGTAGTACAGTCTGTAGTGCAGGCAACGAGCTCCTGATCCTTCTCTTCGTTATCACCTAATTTGTGTTGAGAAGATGAGATAAGGCTTGGCTGTGTAGCATCTTGCTCCATCTCAACCTGCTCCGACTGCAAAGCCTCCTCTTTAACTGTGAGCAGTGAGCATTCAGTAGGCAGAAAAGGGGGTTGGTGATGCTGATAATAGCGTAATCACGGCTCACTATCTTGGTCAAGTCCTCAAAGTTTTGGAGAACTGCACAGATGTCAGACATCCATGCCCACTCATCAGCTCTTATGTGCGGAGGCTGATCGGAATACCGACAGGCATCTTGCATTTGGTATTCAACTACTGCCCTCTGCTACTTACAAAACCTTGCCAACATATGCAACGTTGAGTTCAAACGTATGGTGACATCACACACCAGTCAGTGACCTGGAAGATGAAAACATTGATGCAGCATTGACAGGGCGGCCACAGCTGTAGCCGACTTGTGGAAAGGGAAGGAAGGAAAGGTACTGTCACAATCCATTTTTGGATTTTTGACAGCTCTGGTTCCACACACATTAAAGCTTTTTTCCTTTCAGGCCATTGGGGGTTAAATACAGTTTTTCCCCAGCTGGCAACCTGGTGTTACTGCAGCGTTGCTGGGTCAGCTAGTGTTGCTGGAGACCGCACCACATCCTTTAAAAGGTTAACTGGTGCATCAGCTGACTATTGGTGATACAGGTCCTTTCTGGAGATCAACCTAGCAGGAGGAGCTCTCTGGTGTCAGCCAAGACTGGTGTTTGGAGCTCTGTTGCTGTTCTATCTGTGCTGAGTTTTTGTTACCTTGTTCCTTTGTTGTTTGTGCATTCCCCTTTTGGTATTGTGTTCCCCACCCCACACTCTCATATTGTGTTGTCCTGTTTATTTGCTTTGTGGTGCTGTTTACTTTGTTCACCTCCTGGGGTGGGGGTTGGGGGTTTAGCTCAGGGTTTCACAGGAGATAGGGAGAGGTCGATGACTTGGGCCTCCCTACCTTCAAGGGCACCACCAAGTTAAGGAAAGACAGGGCTCCCCCTAGCCTGAGCAGTAGTTCAGGGGCCCAGATTCCTCATCTCCTGTTTTCCCATTACTGCCCCGTGACAGGTATGTGTACACCTGATGAAGGCGGATTCACTGCCGAAAAGCTTTGTGAGTAGAATGACCAAGTAAAGTAGTTTCTTTTCTGTCTAGTGTCTGTCTTGGCCTGTGCACCCTTATTATTATTATTATTATACATTTATTATTATTATACATTTTTATAGCGCCATTTATTCCATGGCGCTTTACATGTGAATACGGGGCAAATATAGACAATTACATTAAACATGAGCAGATAACAAGGCACACGAGTACATAAGGAGGGAGGACCCTGCCCGCGAGGGCTCATAGTCTGCAGGGGGTGGGTGAGGATACACTAGGAGAGGGAAGAGCTGGCTGTGCGGCTGTTCAGTAGGTTGAGGATCACTGCAGGCTGTAGGCTTGTCGGAAGAGATGAGTCTTCAGGTTCTTTTTGAAGGTTTCTATGGTAGGCGCAAGTCTGATGTGTTGGGGTAGAGAGTTCCAGAGTATGGGGGAAGCACGGGAGAAGTCTTGGATGCGGTTATGGGAAGAAGAGATGAGAGGGGAGTAGAGAAGGAGGTCTTGGGAGGATCGGAGGTCGCGTGTAGGTAGGTACCGGGAGACCATGTCACAGATGTATGGAGGAGACAGGTTGTGGATGGCTTTGTATGTCAGTGTGAGGGTTTTGAACTGGAGTCTCTGGGCGATAGGAAGCCAGTGAAGGGCTTGACACAGGGGAGAGGCTGGGGAATAGCGGGGGGACAGGTGGATTAGTCGGGCAGCAGAGTGTAGGATGGATTGGAGTGGTGCCAGAGTGCTAGAGGGGAGTCCAGAGAGTAGGAGGTTGCAGTAGTCGAGGCGGGAGATGATAAGGCCATGCACTAGCGTTTTTGCAGTGTTGCGGTCAAGGAAAGCACGGATCCGGGAAATATTTTTGAGTTTGAGACGACAGGAGGAGGCAAGGGCTTGGATATGTGGCTTGAAAGAGAGGGCAGAGTCGAGGATCACCCCGAGGCACCGGGCGTGTGGGACTGGGGATAGTGAGCAGCCATTGACATTGATGGATAGATGTGGTGGAGGGGTAGAGTGAGATGGGGGAAAGATGATGAATTCTGTTTTGTCCATGTTCAGTTGTAGAAAGCGAGCAGTAAAGAAGGCTGAAATGGCAGACAGACAGTGCGGGATTTTGGTAAGCAAGGAGGAGAGGTCAGGTCCGGAGAGGTAGATCTGCGTGTCGTCGGCGTAGAGATGGTACTGCATACCGTGGGATTCTATGAGCTGTCCCAGGCCGAAAGTGTAGATGGAGAAGAGTAGGGGTCCTAGAACAGAGCCTTGAGGAACACCGACTGACAAGGGGCGAAGTGAGGAGGTGGTGTGGGGGAGGGAGACACTGAATGTTCGGTCTGTCAGATATGACGAGATCCAGGAAAGGGCCAAGTCTGTGATGCCAAGGGATGAGAGGATTTGTAGCAAAAGGGAGTGGTCAACAGTGTCAAAGGCAGAAGACAAGTCCAGGAGAAGGAGGACAGAGTAGTGTCGCTTGCTCCTGGCAGTTAGTAGGTCATTGGTGACTTTAGTTAGGGCAGTTTCAGTTGAGTGATGGGAACGGAAGCCTGATTGTAACCGATCAAAGAGGGAGCAGGAGGAGAAGTGGGAGGACAGTTCAAGATGGACGTGTTGCTCCAGCAATTTGGAGGCATAGGGGAGAAGAGATATTGGGCGATAGCTAGACACAGAGGATGGGTCGAGGGAGGGCTTTTTGAGGATGGGTGTGATCTTGGCATGCTTGAAGGATGAGGGAAAGACACCTGTTGTGAGTGAGAGGTTGAAGAGGTGCGTTAGGGTTGGGATGAAGACCGTGGAAAGGTTAGGGATGAGGTGGGATGGGAGCGGGTCAAGCGTGCAGGTGGTGAGGTGTGATCTTGACAGGAGGGTGGAGAGCTGATCTTCTGTCATGGTGGAGAAGCTGGTTTTGGAGGAGCAGGGTTGAGCAGCTAAGAGGGGCAGTGGGCGCTGTGGGCCAAAGCTTTCTCTGATCGTATTGATCTTCTGTTTAAAGAAAGAGGCGAAGTCATCAGCAGAAATGAGGGGGGAGGGAGGAGGTGCGGGGGGACGGAGTAGAGAATTGAAAGTGTTGAAAAGCTGTTTAGGGTTGTGAGACAGGGAGGATATGAGGGATGAGAAGTAAGTTTGTTTTGCGGCAGTGAGCGCAGACTTGAAGCTGGCGAGGGACTGCTTGTATGCAGTGAAGTGGTCGGCAGAGTGGGATCGCTTCCATCTCCGCTCAGCAATCCTGGAAGCCCGTCTCAATTCTTTGGTCAGGCTGGTCAGCCAGGGCTGCCTGTTAATTGTACGAGTTTTACTATGCATGAGTGGGGCGGCCGAATCGAGTGTTGTTGTTATTGTGGTGTTATAAAAAGTGGCAGCAGCATCTGTGTCATGAAGGGAAGCTATGTCTGTGAGAGGGAGAAGGGACTCAGAGAGTGATTGTAAGTTGAGATGTTTGAGATTTCTGCGAGGGTGAGTGAGTTTGTGGAGTGGGGGTTGCACACTAGGAGAGGAGAGGGACGAGAATGTCAGTAGGTTGTGGTCAGACAGGGGGAGGGGTGTGTTAGTGAGATTAATAAGGGAGCAGAGGCAGGTGAAGATGAGGTCCAGCGTGTGGCCATCTTTGTGAGTGGCCTCAGAGGACCATTGAGTGAGGCCAAAGGAGGCAGTCAGTGATAAAAGTTTAGAGGTAGCTGAGGTGAAAGTGTCAATGGGGACATTGAAATCACCCATGATGATAGTGGGGATGTCAACAGAGAGGAAATGAAGTAGCCAGGTGGTGAAGTGGTCGAGAAAGGTGGAGATGGCTAGTTCTGGGGGGCGGTAGATGACAGCCAGCTGGAGGTTGGAGGGGGAATAGATGCGGACAGAGTGCACCTCAAACGAGGGAAGAGTAGCGGAGGGTGGTAGCGGGATTGGAGTGAAGGAGCAGGTGTCGGACAGGAGCAAGCCAACTCTCCACCGCGTTTGTTGCTGGGGCGAGGGGTGTGAGAGAGGTGGAATCCGCCATAGGAGAGCGCAGCTGGAGAGGCCGAGTCAGAGGGGGTGAGCCAGGTTTCAGTGAGGCCGAGGAAGGAGAGTTTGTTGGTGATGAAGAGGTCATGGATAAATGTCAGTTTGTTGCAGATGGAGCATGCGTTCCATAGTGCTCCAAGTAGGGGGAGCTGGGGAGTGGGGGCTGGATGAATGGGTATGAGGTTGTCGTGGTTGGGAAAACATGCGGAGGATCGTGGCAGGGGGTTAGAAACGAGTGTGGGGATGAATTGAGGAGGGCCGGGATTTGGGGATATGTCACCAGCAATGAGGAGTAACAGACAGATCATTAGAAGGTGGGAGCAGGATAGGACATGATGCGGCCGTGTGTGTCTGGAGAAAAAGGATTGTATGTGGAGGAACAGTTCTGAGGAGAAGGTGAGATGGCTGGGGAGTATGGAGGAAGAAATGACTAGTTCCTTACTAGGAGGAGGGATTGCAGGAGATTGTAAGAAGGAAAGTAGTATGGGGGTGAAAGAGAAAAGAAACCGAAACATTGTAGTGGTTAGTAGTCTGTTACCTTCCAGTCAATTCCAGTCCAATTCAGTCTAATTCAGAATCATAATTAAAAAGATGTAATTTAACCCCTTTCTGCCATCAGACGTACTATTCCGTCCATGTGGGGTGGGCTTTACTTCCCAAGGACGGAATAGTACGTCATGCCCTTTAATGCGACACTGCTACTTAAGTCGCAGTGATCGCATTAAAATTCCGACGCCATCTTACCTGCAGGAAGATGGTGTCGGCATCCTAGGGCCTGTCGCCGCCCCCCCGGCCTCCCGATCGCTGTGATTGGCTGCTCAATTCTGAGCAGCCAATCGCAGCCTTTCTCATTGTTTCAGCCAATCAATTTGGCTGAAACAGTGAGGTCCCAGCCTAGGATCGAGTACCGATGTACTCGATCCTAGGCCAGTGCCTGGCAGTGCCAGGCATGGGCCCACACCCCCCCAGGATTGGCGCGATCGAGATCGATCGATCGCGCCAATCGCAGGGCACAGCGGCGGTGTTACCGCTCTGTGCCCTGCCTGTCCCTGCGCGCTCTGCAGCCCCGGACCATGGCTCCGGATCCCCTGCCATGGCTCCGGAGCATTCAACGCTGATTGGCGCGATCGACGATCACATCGATCGCGCCAATCGCAGGACACAGCGGCGGTGTTACCGCCGCTGTTACCGCCGCTGTGTCCTGCCTACCTGCGCGCTCTGCAGCCCCCTGTTCCCTGCCTCTGGACCGGCATCCTTCTAGTCTGATTGGCGCGATCGATGTGATCGTCGATCGCGCCAATCACAGGGCACAGCAGCGGTGTGACCGCGCTGTGCCCTGATGGTGACCTGCCGGTGACCTGCCTGTCACCTGCTGGTGACCTGCTGGTGACCTGTGTTAAGTCCTTCTCAGTCCCTGGCTTACTAGAGGTAGGGATCCAGAGTAGATGACACGCAAACAAGGTATTGTGTGATCATGTACAGGGGAAGCCCAGGAGCACATCTCCCTCTCTGGGCTTTGCCCTCCCTTTATATAGAAAAGAATTATACTTTTACAGACATGCGCACAAGCGCTCATATTTCACTATCTCTTACATAAACAATCTATACCAGTCTTTATCAGTAGAAAGTTACATCATCTAGAAGGTGAATAAAGGCTGCTATTGAAAGAAGGAATGCACACATGATTACTTCCATAAAAGGAAATGTCAAGTCAGCAGAAATGTATCTTGTTGTAAGCCAGATTTCTCAGGAAGAAGACAAGATGGATTGTTTTAGTTCAGTCTGATCTCCACAATTCCCCCCTTTGACATTTTCTTTTATTTATTTTATTACCACAGGGCCAAAGACAAAGCCTTTATTTGGTATTACACATGTACATGCTTGTATTCAATAAGAGAATCAAATCTAGTATTAATTCTTCCGTTTAACTCTCGCAACCTTTTCTTTGTTTTGCAATAAGTAATGGGTACAGATCCAACAATCTGTCAGGGTTTGTGTATTGTTTAACAAGTCATGCACTAATTTTCTATGATGTTGTACGAATCTATTGTTCAAAGGGGCTAGAGAATTCAGTCTATCCCACGCCTCCGTTGAGGTTATCATTATTAACATCAATATCATGAGTTTATACTGCTTTTCTTGCAATGGCTTGCATGTATCCATGATGCCTTTCCTTCAAGCTTGACTGATGTAGGTGTTGTCAACAGGACTTGGAAGGGTCCGTCAAACCTTGGTTCTAGAGCCTTTCTGGTGTGTCTTTTTACATAGACTTGATCACCTGGTTCCAACTTGTGACTTCCTTCTGTGTTGTCAGGATCTGGAAGGGAAGCAAAAACTTGTGCATGCACCTTAGTTAATTGTTTCTGAAGATTTTGCACATAAGAAGTCAATGACTCAATATTTAACACAAGTTGCTGTGGAAAATAACATCCTAAATTGGCAGTCCTGCCAAACAAAATTTCATATGGAGACAGTTTAGTCTTACCCCTTGGGGTATTGCGTATTGAGTAAAGGGCCAGTGAAAGGCATTCTGTCCAAGGCTTTCCTGTTTCAGCCATGGCTTTCTGTATTTTTAATTTTAAAGTTCCATTCATGCGTTCTACCTTACCAGAACTTTGAGGATGGTACGGAGTGTGTAACTGACTTTCAACACCCAACATTTTCAGTACATTTTGAAATATTTCTCCAGTAAAATGAGTACCCCTATCTGACTCGATCACTTCAGGGAGACCGTAACGGGGTATCAGTTCGGCAACTAGCTTTACAGCAGTGTTTTTAGCTGAAGCCTTCCGAACTGGATAGGCCTCTGGCCACCCCGAGAACATGTCCACACATACCAACACATACTCATACCCATTACTTTTTGGCAGCTGGATAAAGTCTATTTGTAATCGCTGAAACGGGTAGAGAGGTCGGACGTGGTGCTTCATAGGGGTCTTTGCTGTCTGTCCGGGATTATGTGTCAGGCATATAGCGCATGCAGCACAATAGTCTCTTGCATAGTTGCCAAAACCTGGAGCCAACCAGACTTGCTTTGCCAGTAGTGTCATTGCATTTGCAGACACATGCGTAGGGTGGTGCAGTCCACCAACTACAATCGGATACCAGGCTCTAGGTAGACATATTAGTCCATCTTTCTTCCAAATTCCCGCTTGTTCTTCTGCCCCTTCCTTTTTCCACCTGTCCCTCTCCTCTTCTCCTGCATCTTCCTGTGCTTGTCTCAGTCTATCTTCAGTATTTTCTGTGAGGTTTACAGTATGAACCTGTTGTAAGGGTTTGACTGCTGCTGCTTTGGCTGCTTTATCAGCCCTATCATTTCCCCTAGATTCCCTAGTGTCGAGTCTCACATGTGCAGCTACCTTGATTACTGCTACTTCTTTTGTTTCTTGTGCAGCCTCTAAGATCTGTTTGATCAGAGAAGCATGTTTTACAGGTTGTCCTGACGCTGTCATGTAACCTCTAGCTCTCCAGATTACTCCAAAATCAAACACAATACCATGTGCATACCTAGAATCAGTGTATATATTAGCTGTCTGGTTCTCAGCTATTTTAAGAGCTTCAATCAATGCTGTTAGTTCTGCTTCTTGTGCAGATTGTTTCGGTGGAAGTGGTTCTGCTTTGAGAGTTTCAGATTCTGACACAACTGCATACCCTGTATGGAAGTTACCTGTGTCATCTGCAAACCTACTACCATCTATAAACAGCTCTAAATCTGGATTTTGAAGTGGTGTTTCGGATACATTGGGTAAGCCTACCGTTTCTTGTAAAATGAGCTCTGTACAATCATGTGTGTCTGTAGGGAAAAAATTTGCGTGTGTATCAGTGTCCTTATTCCCCCCTTCAGACTCGAGAGGTAGCAGTGTAGCTAAATTGAGAGTCTGAAGCCTTGCAAATGTGATAGTAGAGGGGAGCAACAAAGAACACTGTAGCCGCAAATGTCTGGCCATGGAAATGTGTTTTGGTTGGACCTGGTTTAATATCCCATAAACATCATGTGTAGTTTGAACTGTGAGTGGATGCTCTAGGACAATTTCTGATGCTTTGTCCAACAATAGTGAGACAGCAACAACTACACGTACACAGGTTGGCGCTGCTCTAGCTACGGGATCTAACCTTGCTGAAAGATATGCAATTGGTCTTTGTTTCCCTGCATGCTTCTGGGTAAGAACTCCTGTAGCATGGGAATCAACTTCTGCAGCCATAAGCTGAAACGGTTTGGTGTAGTCTGGTAGCCCTAACGCTGGAGCTGAAACAAGGGCATCTTTTAATTGTTGGAACGAAATCTGACCTTCTTTTGTCAACAAATAAGGTTCACTTTTTACACAGTCATACAGTGGTTGCATTAGTTGACTTGCATGTATAATCCATTGTCTACAATGAGACACTATTCCTAAAAATGCTCGTAGCTGTTTATGATTTCTAGGCTCATTCATCTGTCTTATTGCTTCAGTTCTTTGTGGTGTAAGATGCTTTTTACCTTGAGAAATGCAATGACCTAGAAAGACCACTTTGGTCTGACAAACTTGTAGCTTTTGTCTATTCACTTTACACCCTTCTTTTTCTAAAAAACATAGTAAACTCACAGTGGACCTTTCTGCAGTTTCTAGATCTGGGCAGCAAAGTAGTAGGTCATCCACATACTGCAAAATTACTACCTGTGGTTCGGGTTCAAACCTCTGAAGGACTGTTTGTAGGGCATTTGAATAAAGAGTAGGGGAGTGTATCATTCCCTGTGGAAGGCGTGTCCACGCCAACTGTTTGCCCTTAAATGTAAATGCAAACAAATGCCAACTATCTTGGTGTAAAGGAACCGAGAAAAATGCATTTGAAAGATCTATTACAGTAAATACTTGAGAACTAGCTGGTATCTGTGATAGTAACGTATGAGGATTGGGTACAACTGGGGTGATTGGATCTAGAACTTTGTTTATTTCTCTTAAATCATGTACCATACGATATTTGGGCATAGAACTCTTATCAAGAGTTCTCTTTTTGACTGGATACAGAGGAGTGTTAGCAGGTGATTGTATCTCTACCAAAACTCCTTTCTCTTTATATCCCTCTATCTGTTTTGTAATCGCTAGTTCCTGCTGGGCACTCACAGGGTATTGTCTGAGCTGTGGGAGAACAGTTCCTGGTTGCACAGATAGTTTTACAGGAGAGATATGCAATAGTCCCACATCAGTGTCACCCTGTGCCCACAGTGTTTCTGGGACCATTGAGAGGTCTAGATCTGTGGTGTACTCTTTTTCTTCAGCATAATCCTCAAAAGCCTGAATTCTAACATATTGTTCTAATGTTTCTGCATCATCAGGGATAGTCAGTATAACTGTGCCATCTTCCCTAAAATTGATGTTAGCTTCTAATTTCTTTAGGACATCAGTTCCTAACAAACATGTTGGGGCACCTCTGGCATACAAAAATCTGGATGCAAAACATTTAGGTCCTAAGGAGACCTCTAGGGGCACAGTATATGGCAGTGTTCGAATTACCCCATCATAACCCTCAGCAAAAGTTGTTTGTTCTGAAATATCTTCCGGATTCGGAAGAAAATCTTGATTCAAAATTGAGGAAGTTGCACCTGTATCTATCAAAAATGGAATCTCTCTCCCCCCCACATTCACCTGTATCATAGGTCTTCTAGCTGGTAGGGAAGTTTGTAACACATCGAGTCAATCTGAATCTGGTATGGGACCATCTATGATGGTAGATTTCTGCTGGTTGTCCGTTTGGGGAGGGTTATTTCTGGGAACAAATTTGCCTGACTTTATATCTGCCAACTTCTTCCTGCACTCTCTTTGGAAATGACCTGGCTTTTTACAGTAGTGGCAAGGAAAGTTGTGTCTCACTCTTCCTCCTGTATTAGCTTGTGCTATTCTAACAGGCTTACGATTCTCTCTCATATCCATGACTATTCCTAAACATCGTTGTTTCACAATATTTGGTTGTTCAATTGTTCTCCAATCTGGAGTAGAGGATTTAAATTTTTCTCTGATTTTCGGATCTAGCCCCTCTATTAATTGTTTTGTAAAAAGTCTCCTTACTGAAGCATCAGTCAAATCCAATCCTTCATCCCTAAAGCTATTTTCTAATTCTTGACTATATTCTTCAATACTTTGCCCAAATTTCTGCATAATCACACCCGTAGATCCCCTTTCCCTCTGTTTTTCTCTCATGAAAATTATTAATGCCTCTGTGAACTGGGTACCTGATGCTTCTGTCTGTAAGGCACCCCCTTCTGCCACTGGTCTATTGGGCTGTAGGTGTGTCAATAATTCCTGAAAAAGTCCGGGGGACATTTTCATTCTACATAATTCTTCCCCGTCCGCCCAGACCCCAGCATGAGTCTGCATGATTTGTTGTATGTATTGTGCAAATCGGATGGGATATTGAGTGGGATCAGGCGCATTATGCAGGAGGGACATACCTTCAGCAGGGGACCAAGGAAAATACTGTCGGGTCTGGTGATATCTAGTTCCCATTACCCCGTCAGCACCAGGTTCCCTAAAGGGTCTTGGTACTACCCTAACAGGGGCAAGTACAGCGCCATGTCTAGGTGTACCACAGACTAGGCAATCATTTCTCCAATCTGGATTTTGTTGTCCACAGTGTGAACATACCCATCCTCCTACCCCACCAAGATTGGGATACAAGGCTGGAAATTGTTTTCCTCCTTCTGCTCCTCCAGATGGTACAAATGATTGGGCTTTTGGATCTAGGTAAGGTGGTGGGATTATGTCACAACTTTTTCCCTTCCCCATAATCCATTTGGAAGTGTCTGGATCATACTTCCAATTCTCCTCTTTAGCTGTTTTTGAGACCTCTATCATACAGTGTATGATTTCTTCCCACCCATTGTCTTTGATAATTCCACCTCGTTCTTTACTCAGTCTTTCCCATTCAGTGCTAAACATAAGTGCTTCTGAAATTCCCAATTTTTCTCTTACCCTTCTAATCTGACTTCTGACTGTCTTCCCACATCTTTCCTGTATGATATCTGCTGCTTCCACTTGTCCTAAGACGGTTTTTGTCTGTTTATTTCCCATTTTTCTTTTTTTTTTTTTTCAATATTAGCTATTTCTACCCCAGGTGACGTTTGGACAATCACTTATCCTAGGTGATGTCTCGTTGCCTTCTCTCCTAGGGAGCTAAAATATTGAAGGGCTGATCTGCTCCATTCTTTCTAATGTGCAGAATGTACTTAAGTGCTATTATGCACGCAAACAGACCCAGCAACACCATACAGATCACAAAACTTTCTGTGTCAGTTAGCATACTTGTCCCAGGCTCATGGACCCGCGTCCTGGGCTCATTCTATCAAACCTTATCCAGAAATGAAGGAGGTTAAGCACTTAAATGAGAGTCAAGCATGGGCGGAGGTCTCCCCGAAAGGACGCAACCACATGACCCAGTTAGGCTGACTTCCGTGTATAAGGCTTATACCCCAACTATTTCGGCTTATTTTTCTACGCACTTTTGCTCTTCTTTCACAACATACCACAACCTTCACTCTGTTCACACACTGCCAGGGACAGGACTCATAAATCTATACAATATAGTAACCCGAGTTTTATAGGTATCTACTCACTACTAGACTAACCCAGCGTGACACGGCTCATAGAGATCTTTCGGATAATACAAGGCAGATAAAAGAGAACTAATAATGTCTCTTACCTGGCCAGGTTTTTCAGTTCATTTGCCGTCCATTATCCCAGATCTCCATTGTCCGTATCCGCAGGTGAATCTCGAGCAAATACTCTCATCTCGGGTCCCCGTTCGGTGCGCCAAAGAAATGTTAAGTCCTTCTCAGTCCCTGGCTTACTAGAGGTAGGGATCCAGAGTAGATGACACGCAAACAAGGTATTGTGTGATCATGTACAGGGGAAGCCCAGGAGCACATCTCCCTCTCTGGGCTTTGCCCTCCCTTTATATAGAAAAGAATTATACTTTTACAGACATGCGCACAAGCGCTCATATTTCACTATCTCTTACATAAACAATCTATACCAGTCTTTATCAGTAGAAAGTTACATCATCTAGAAGGTGAATAAAGGCTGCTATTGAAAGAAGGAATGCACACATGATTACTTCCATAAAAGGAAATGTCAAGTCAGCAGAAATGTATCTTGTTGTAAGCCAGATTTCTCAGGAAGAAGACAAGATGGATTGTTTTAGTTCAGTCTGATCTCCACACCTGCCTATGATCGGAGCTGTGAGCTCCGATCATAGGCTGGTGCATAGCAACACCAGCGTCACCAGGGCCTTCTTTGATTGGTGGGATCGATGTGATCATCGATCCCACCAATCACAGGTCACAGCAGCGGTGTGACCGCTCTGTGACCTGTCTCACCTGCCCCTGACCTGTGTAACTGCTCTGAAGGAATCCTCACACTTGGTGAGGATTCCTTCAGAGCGGTCACGCTGCGAGATCCCCTCCTGTGCTGAGACGTGTGGTGCCACAGTAGCCTGTGACACCACAATTCTTGCTAAAGAAAGAAGAGAGAAGAAAGAAGAGAGACTACAAACCATAAGTGTTGATACCCCGGTCCCGGCCCGATCTCTATTCATTCTCCCATCCCCCCTTCTCCCATCCCCCCTTCTCCCATCCCCCCTTCTCCCATCCCCCCTTCTCCCATCCCCCTCCTTGCGCCGTATCCGTGCCCAAATTTAGCAGCCGCCGAGCGTTGATTGGTGACGCAGTTCACCTATCAACACTCGTGCTCGCTTTGTTTTCACCCCCTTAGCGCCGCCGAGCGTTGATTGGTGACGCAGTTCCCCTATCAACACTCGTGCTCACTTTTTTTTCCCCATCCCCGTGCGCTCCCCCAGCCGCCGCGTCTAATCCGTGCCTTTTCTTTTTTTTTTTCACCATCCCCGTGCGCTCCCCCAGCCGCTGCGTCTAATCCGTGCCTTTTCTTTTTTTTTTTCCCCATCCCCGTGCGCTCCCCCAGCCGCTGCGTCTAATCCGTGTCTTTCCTTTTTTTTTTTTTCCCCCATCCCCTTGCGCTCCCCCAGCCGCCGCGTTTAATTTGTGCCTTCCCTTTTCTTTTCTTTTTTCCCATCTCCGTGCGCTCCCCCAGCCGCTGCGTCTAATCCGTGCCTTTTCTTTTTTTTTTTCCCCCATCCCCTTGCGCTACCCCAGCCGCCGCGTGTAATCTGTGCCTTCCCTTTTCTTTTTTTTTTTTTTTCCCATCTCTGTGCGCTCCCCCAGCCGCTGCGTCTAATCCGTGCCTTTCCTTTTTTTTTTCCCCCCATCCCCTTGCGCTCCCCCAGCCGCCGCGTTTAACTTGTGCCTTCCCTTTTCTTTTCTTTTTTTTTTTCCCCCATCCCCTTGCGCTACCCCAGCCGCCGCGTGTAATCTGTGCCTTCCCTTTTCTTTTTTTTTTTTTTTCCCATCTCTGTGCGCTCCCCCAGCCGCTGCGTCTAATCCGTGCCTTTCCTTTTTTTTTTTCCCCCCCATCCCCTTGCGCTCCCCCAGCCGCCGCGTTTAACTTGTGCCTTCCCTTTTCTTTTCTTTTTTTTTTTCCCATCTCCGTGCGCTCCCCCAGCCGCTGCGTCTAATCCGTGCCTTTCCTTTTTTTTTTTTCCCCCATCCCCTTGCGCTCCCCCAGCCGCCGCGTTTAATTTGTGCCTTCCCTTTTCTTTTCTTTTTCCCATCTCCGTGCGCTCCCCCAGCCGCTGCGTCTAATCTGTGCCTTTTCTTTTTTTTTTTCCCCCATCCCCTTGCGCTCCCCCTGCCGCCGCGTCTAATCTGTGCCTTCCCTTTTCACATCCCCGTTCGCACACCCAGCAGCCGCCGAACTCTGATAAGTGAACCGTGTCACTTATCAGAGCTCTCGTGCCTGGCGTTTTTTCCACATCCCCGTTCGTACACCCAGCAGGCGCCGAAATTTGATAAGTGACGCGGTTCACTTATCAGAGCTAGGGCCTGCTGTTTTAGACTTTTCCTTTCACAGGTATTTTTTTCTCCCCTTTGCTTTTTTTTTCCTTTAGCTTTTTCTTTTTAGAATAGTTTGCACCAAACACTATCCCCCCACACGTACACAGTTACCAATAAAGTACACAAAAGCACCATACTGACAAAAAAATGTCCCGTTCGTCCCGTTCGTCCCAACAGCGCTATTCAGCGGAGGAGGCATATGCTTTCCTTGCCTCCGACACTGATAGCGAGGGAGAGGATCCCACTTTTCTTTATTTTTCTGATTCTTCCTCATCCTCTTCCTCATCCTCTTCCCCCTCCTCATCTTCCTCCTCCGGCCCTGCGGAACCGCCACGCAGACGCCGCAGGACAGAAGAAGTGCCCATCATTCATGAAGATGAAGATGAGGCAGGGCCCACTCCTGAAGATGAACCAGCGCGCCCCTCTTCGGACCCCGTATGGACCTCGCCCCCCGAAAATTACGAGCCACTGATTCCTGATTTTGTGGCAGAATCAGGAATCAGGTTTGACACCACCGGTCTCACAGAAATAGACTTTTTCAAAGTCTTTTTCTCTGAGGATTTTGTTAACCTCATGGTGGAGCAAACTAATTTGTACGCTCGTCAATTTTTGGAGCAAAACACCGGTTCATCATATTCCAACTGGTCTCCTGTAGACGCAGTTGAGATGATGCAGTTTTGGGGCCTGATGCTTCATATGGGGCTCCTGAAGAAGCCAGAAGTTCGGCAATATTGGAGTGTTGATATTTTATTCAACACTCCAGTGTTCCGAATGGTCATGGTCCGAACGCGTTTTGAGGCCATCCACAAGTTCCTGCATTATTCCGATAATGCACAGTGTCCCGCACGAGATGACCCCAACTTTGACCGTCTGTTCAAAGTTCGGCCTGTCATCGAACACTTCAACAAAAAGTTCGGTGAAGTGTACGTGCCCAAAAGGGACATCTGCGTGGATGAGTCCTTGGTTCATTTTAAGGGGCGGCTCGGATTCCGTCAATACCTGCCCAGCAAGAGGGCCAGGTATGGAATCAAACTCTACAAGCTGTGTGAGAGTACCTCAGGGTACACCCACAGCTTTAGAGTCTACGAGGGGAAGGACAGCAGGATTGAACCGCCTGAGTGTCCCCCTGTCCTGGGAGTGAGTGGGAAAATAGTGTGGGATTTGGTGCACCCACTGCTGGATAAAGGTTATCACCTCTATACTGATAACTTTTATTCCAGCATCCCACTCTACAAATCCCTCTCTTCGCGAGGTACCGCAGCCTGCGGTACTGTCCGCAAAAATCAGAGAGGCCTCCCAAAGACGCTACTTGGGCAGATGCTCAGAAAAGGTGAGAGCAGAGCCCAATGTAGCGACCACCTGCTGGTGGTCAAGTACAAGGACAAGAGGGATGTCCTTCTCTTGACCACCATACACGGTGATGGCAGTGCCCTCAGCACTGTACGGGGTACCTCTACACAGGTCTGCAAACCGGACTGTGTACTGGGGTACAACAAAAACATGGGGGGCGTTGATCTCTCCGATCAACTCCTCCAACCATACAGTGCTTTGAGGAAGGCCAAGGTGTGGTACAAAAAGCTGTCCGTGCACATCGTACAAATGGCAATGCTCAACGCTTTCCTGCTGTCACGATGTGTACGCCACAGCGATACGTCGTACCTTCAGTTCCAGGAGGTAGTGGTTAAGGCCCTGTTATTTGGCACGAGGGAAGGAGCTGGCCCCAGTACTTCCGGAACTGAAGGTGCTCGTATCGTACCAGGTCAGCATTTCCCGGGGGAGGTCCCGCAAACTGCAAAAAGAGGTAAGTCGCAAAAAAGGTGCCGAGTGTGTTACAAAAGGGGAATACGCAAGGACACCATTTATCAATGCGACACCTGCCCCGAAAAACCTGGCCTGTGTATGAAGGATTGCTTCAGAGTGTACCACACCTCCATGCACTACTAATTTACTTTACAGTAGATTAGTTCCAAAAAGGGGGCACATCTATGTAAGTTCATTGGGGATCTAGTTTACAAAATGTCACTTGTGGGTTTTTTTTTACTGTTTGGGCACATCAGGGGCTCTGCAAACGGAACATGACGCCTGCAGACCATTCCATCAAAGTCTGCTTTCCAAAACGTCACCACATCCCTTCCGAGCCCCGACGTGTGCCCAAACAGTATTTTTTCCCACATGTGGGGTATCACCGTATTCAGGACAAATTGGACAACAACTTTTGGCGTCCAATTTCTCCTGTTACACTTGGGAAAATTAAAAATTGGGGACTAAATGATCATTTTTGTAGGAAAAAATAGGATATTTTATTTTCACGCCCGGGCGTTATAAATTTAAGTGAAACACTTGGGGGTTCAAAATTGTCACCACACACCTAGATAAGTTCCAAATTAGGTCTAGTTTCCAAAAATGGGGTCACTTGTAGGGGATTTCTACTGTTCAGGCACATCAGGGGCTCTGCAAACAGAACATGATGTCCGCGCACCATTCCATCAAAGTCTGCTTTTCAAAACGTCACTACTTCCCTTCCGAGCCCCGAAGTGTACCCAAACAGTAGTTTTCTCCCACATGTGGGGTATCAGCGTACTCAGGACAAATTGGACAACAACTTTTGGGGTCCAATTTCTCCTGTTACACTTGGGAAAATTAAAAATTGGGGACTAAATGATCATTTTTGTGGGAAAAAATAGGGTTTTTTTTTTTTCACGCCCGGGCATTATAAACTTTTGTGAAGCACTTGGGGGACAAAAGTGCTCACGACACATCTAGATAAGTTCCTTAAAGGGTCTTGTTTCCAAAATGGGGTCACTTGTGGGGGTTTTCCACTGTTTAGGCACATCAGGGCCTTGCCAAACGCAACATGGCGTCTGATCTCAATTCCAGCCAATTTTAGCTTGAAAATGCCAAACGGCGCGCCTTTCCTTCTGAGCCCTGCCATGCGCCCAAACAGTGGTTCCCCCCTACATATGGGGTATCAGCGTACTCAGGACAAAGTGGACAACAACTTTTGGGGTCCAATTTCTCCTTTTACCCTTGAGAAAATAAAAAATTGGGGACTGAACGATCATGTTTGTGGAAAAAATAGGATTTTTTATTTTCACGCCCGGGCATTATAGACTTTCGTGAAGCACTTGGGGGATAAAAGTGCTCACGACACATCTAGATAAGTTGCTTAAAGGGTCTAGTTTCCAAAATGGGGTCACTTGTGGGGGTTTTCCACTGTTTAGGCACATCAGGGGCTTGCCAAACGCAACATGGCGTCTGATCTCAATTCCAGCCAATTTTAGCTTGAAAATGCCAAACAGCGCTCCTTTCCTTCTGAGCCCTGCCATGCGCCCAAACAGTGGTTCCCCCCTACATATGGGGTATCAGCGTACTCAGGACAAAGTGGACAACAACTTTTGGGGTCCAATTTCTCCTTTTACCCTTGAGAAAATAAAAAATTGGGGACTAAACGTTCATGTTTGTGGAAAAAATAGGATTTTTTATTTTCACGCCCGGGCATTATAAACTTTCGTGAAGCACTTGGGGGATAAAAGTGCTCACGACACATCTAGATAAGTTCCTTAGGGGGTCTAGTTTCCAAAATGGGGTCACTTGTGGGGGTTTTCCACTGTTTAGGCACATCAGGGGCTTGCCAAACGCAACATGGCGTCTGATCTCAATTCCAGCCAATTTTAGCTTGAAAATGCCAAACAGCGCTCCTTTCCTTCTGAGCCCTGCCATGCGCCCAAACAGTGGTTCCCCCCTACATATGGGGTATCAGCGTACTCAGGACAAAGTGGACAACAACTTTTGGGGTCCAATTTCTCCTTTTACCCTTGAGAAAATAAAAAATTGGGGACTAAACGATCATGTTTGTGGAAAAAATAGGATTTTTTATTTTCACGCCCGGGCATTATAGACTTTCGTGAAGCACTTGGGGGATAAAAGTGCTCACGACACATCTAGATAAGTTCCTTAAAGGGTCTAGTTTCCAAAATGGGGTCACTTGTGGGGGTTTTCCACTGTTTAGGCACATCAGGGGCTTGCCAAATGCGACATGGCGTCCGATCTCAATTCCAGCCAATTTTACCTTGAAAATGTCAAACGGCTCTCCTTTCCTTCTGAGCCCTGCCATGCGCCCACACAGTGGTTCCCCCCTACATATGGGGTATCAGCGTACTCAGGACAAATTGGACAACAACTTTTGGGGTCCAATTTCTCCTTTCACCCTTGAGAAAATAAAAAATTGGGGACTAAACGATCATGTTTGTGGAAAAAATAGGATTTTTTATTTTCACGCCCGGGCATTATAAACTTTCGTGAAGCACTTGGGGGATAAAAGTGCTCACGACACATCTAGATAAGTTCCTTAAAGGGTCTAGTTTCCAAAATGGGGTCACTTGTGGGGGTTTTCCACTGTTTAGGCACATCAGGGGCTTGCCAAATGCGACATGGCGTCCGATCTCAATTCCAGCCAATTTTACCTTGAAAATGTCAAACGGCTCTCCTTTCCTTCTGAGCCCTGCCATGCGCCCACACAGTGGTTCCCCCCTACATATGGGGTATCAGCGTACTCAGGACAAATTGGACAACAACTTTTGGGGTCCAATTTCTCCTTTCACCCTTGAGAAAATAAAAAATTGGGGACTAAACGATCATGTTTGTGGAAAAAATAGGATTTTTTATTTTCACGCCCGGGCATTATAAACTTTCGTGAAGCACTTGGGGGATAAAAGTTCTCACGACACATCTAGATAAGTTCCTTAGGGGGTCTAGTTTCCAAAATGGGGTCACTTGTGGTGGTTTTCCACTGTTTAGGCACATCAGGGGCTCGCCAAACGCGACATGGCGTCCGATCTCAATTCCAGCCGATTTTAGATTGAAAATGTCAAACGGCGCTCCTTTCCTTCTGAGCCCTGCCGTGCGCCCAAAAAGTGGTTCCCCCTCACATGTGGGGTATCAGCGTACTCAGGACAAATTGGACAACAACTTTTGAGGTCCATTTAATCTTTTTACCCTTGGGAAATTAAAAGAATTATTGCTGAAAGATCATTTTTGTGACTAAAAAGTAAAATGTTAATTTTTTCCTTCCATGTTGCTTCTGCTGCTGTGAAACACCTGAAGGGTTAATCAACTTCTTGAATATGGTTTTGCGCACCTTGAGGGGTGCAGTTTTTAGAATGGTGTCACTTTTGGGTATTTTCTGCCATATAGACCCCTCAAAATGACTTCAAATGTGAGGTGGTCCCTAAAAAAATGGTTTTCTAAATTTTGTTGTAAAAATGAGAAATTGCTGGTCAACTTTTAACCCTTATAACTCCCTAACAGAAAAAAATTTTGGTTCCAAAATTGTGCTGATGTAAAGTAGACATGTGGGAAATGTTACTTATTAAGTATTTTGTGTGACATATCTCTGTGATTTAATTGCATAAAAATTCAAAGTTAGAAAATTGCGAAATTTTCAAAATTTTCGCCATATTTCCGTTTTTTTCACAAATAAACGCAGGTAATATCAAAGAAATTTTACCACTATCATGAAGTACAATATGTCACGAGAAAACAATGTCAGAATCACCGGGATCCGTTGAAGCATTCCAGAGTTATAACCTCATAAAGGGACAGTGGTCAGAATTGTAAAAATTGGCCCGGTCCATAACGTGCAAACCACCCTTGGGGGTAAAGGGGTTAAAAGATGGAAGTTAAAAGATGATTTGCAGCAGACTGAGTCTATAGCAGACTCATGCATGTGAATATATCCCCAGTTAAGGGCAATCAGGTGTGAATGAGGGGGTGGCTGGGTATGGGAGACCAGATGTAGAGAGTTAAGCAAAGGTCATAAAGTGAGGGAGGGGTAAGACTGACCACTCAAAGAGATGCCAGGATCACACAATGGGATACATGAAAACAGGTCATGGAAACAAGCTCATAGGTGAGAAAGCATACTAAAAGGATTATATGTGCTGCACCAAGACACTCAGATCCAGGGGAAGCATAGAAAAGCCAGTGCAGTATACAGAGACATTCAGAAGCCAGGGAGAGCTGGGTAAAGTCAGTGCATACCATGGAAAATCAATGCAGTATACAGAGACATTCAGAAGCCAGGGAGAGCTGGGTAAAGTCAGTGCATACCTTATCAGCAATACCTTTCCTTCCTTGCAATTTACACCCTTCTGGGTGAGCGGCTGGGTGCATTACAGTCCCAGCAGACCATCCACCAGCCTGTAAGACCTGTAAGACGTAAGACCTGCGGTGACAACGGCATCACATGTAGATCCACATGACCAGTCAACCCCCGAACATGGAAGCGGGGATGGTGAATGGTGCACCGCAGGCTCTGCAAACGTGGTTATGCTGGCAGCATAACCACGGCAGGTTAGTGTACTTTGTTCTCAATCTCCTCCACTTGACCACTGAGTATCACACCAGGAGTGCCCCCTCCTCTCTTCTCCCTTTTGTTTCTGACTTGTGGAAATGGGCACACAAGTGGATTACTTTCACAAGTAGTTTAGTCAGATCTGCATAGGTTTGGAGAAACTGCTCAACCACTAAGTTGCGCTTGTGGGCCAGGCATGGTACGTGTGCAAGGTTGCCAAGCTTCAGAGCTGCCACCAGGCTACAACCATTGTCACACACAACTATGCCGGATTAAAGGCTCTGGCAAAAGAGCCACTGATCATTCTGGTATGTTAGACCTTCCAAAAACTCTGCAGTGGTGTGCAATTTGTCACCAAAGCAGATTTGCTCAGCAGAGCCTGTTGTTGCTTGGGCAAGGCATTTTTGCAATGCTTGCAGCTTGTGACTGATGTTGATGTTTCGGATATGGAGGCTAAGGAGGAGGAGGAGGTGCAGAAACTGCTATAGAAGGTGGGTAAACCCTGATTGAACCAGGGCCCTCAATCCTCGGTATCGGTAGAACGTATTCACTTGTCCAGGTGTCGTTGGATAAGAGGACCTTCCCAGTAACAGCATTGGTCAAGGCATGGTTGATGTTATGTGACACATTCTTGTGGAAAGGTACTGTTACACTTAACGACTTACCAATGATCACGACCAGCGATACGACCTGGCCGTGATCGTTGGTAACGGTAAGCTGTTGTTTGGTCGCTGGGGAGCTGTCACACAGACAGCTCTCTCCAGCGACCAACGATCAGGGGAAAGACTTCCTCATCGTTGAAACTGTCTTCAACGATGCCGAAGTCCCCGGGTAACCAGGGTAACCAGGGTAAACATCGGGTTACTAAGTGCAGGGACGCGCTTAGTAACCCGATATTTACCCTTGTTGCCATTGTAAAAGTAAAAAAAAAAAAAAAACATTACATACTCACATTCCGATGTCTGTCACGTCCCCCGCCATCAGCTTCCCGCACTGACTGTGTCACCGCCAGCTGTAAAGCAGAGCACAGCGGTGACATCACCGCTGTGCTCTGCTTTACAGCCGGCGCTGACACAGTCAGTGCGGGAAGCTGATGGCGGGGGACGTGACAGACATCGGAATGTGAGTATGTACTGTTTTTTTTTTAAACTTTTGCAATGGTAACCAGGGTAAATATCGGGTTACTAAGCGCGGCCCTGCGCTTAGTAACCCGATATTTACCCTGGTTACAAGTGAACACATCGCTGGATCGGCGTCACACACGCCAATCCAGCGATGACAGCGGGTAATCAGCGACCAAAAAAAGTCCTGATCATTCCCCAGCGATCAACGATCTCCCAGCAGGGGCCTGATCGTTGCTCGCTGTCACACATAACGAGATCGTTAGCGGGATCGTTGCTACGTAACAAAAAGCGTGACATTGCAACGATATCGTTAACAAAATCATTATGTGTGAAGGTACCTTAAGGTGAGGACTAAACGCCAGGAAAAATAGCAATGGCTGAGGACAGAGTACGGAGGGCTGCCTTCTGCCATGAGGTTGCAAAAAGCTTCCACATCCGCAAGCCTAAACAGCAACATTTCCAGGGCAAACAGTCTGGAAATGTAGCCATTTAGTTTTGTGACATGTGGGTGGGTGGCTGCGTATTTATGTTTCAAGGACTGTCGTAGGGACAACTGAACACTGTGCTGGGACAAAGAAGTGGACGTGGTTGCTGACGGTAGTTGCAAGTGTGCAATGACAGTTTCAAGGTGGGAGGCATCTTCGCCTACATTATGTACAGGGGATTGGCTTGCACTTATAACAGATGAAGAGGCAGTAGTGCCACCCACAGAAACAGTTTCTGAACTTTGTCTTTCGGCCCATGTAGTTGCATGCTATGCTTGTGTGACGCCCAGGAGACCGGGGTACCCAGCACCGGACCAATGGGGTCTGTCTCTTGAGGGAGATGTCACGGGTGGCTTGACCCGGTGCTGTGGCCTCAGGCAATGCACAGTGTAAGGGGTATCATGAGGGAACAGGCACTTACTTGATCAGCAGCAGGTTCTCCCAGCGGTGATGATCCTGATCCTAGATAGGTGGCTATTGTCCAAATGAAAGACTGAGGCACTGAAACGTATAACCAGTTTACTTCAACATAAAGGGATTTACAACCAGTCCTGTCACCGGAGTCTGTATGGGAACTCTGAATTACTTTGACCCTGCCGGGGTCTTCGCCTCTTATTGTACGCAGTTTCTGTGTGGCCCTGCTGCTGTATGTGAACTGGCTGCCGGCCCAATCTGTCCCCTCCGGGTCCTGGTTCGACGGGCAACCCGAGTCCTTTTATCGGCTTACCCCCTCCAGGAGTACCGCTGAACTCTGTGTCTGTTGCTGCGTCCGGCCTTAGTGAAGCTGATATCACCTCACGTTTTTCCGGTTGCTGTATTATATATAATGAATACAGCCACGGATCCGGTGTCCGTCTTTACGCCTGTTCTGGGTAGTGATTAATGCTACCCGGTTCTCACAATGTCCTTTTTCTCTGTCCCTCTTCTCCTCAGGCCGGTGATTTGGGCCTGGAAACCGTCATAGGACTGTTAGAAATTCAGTTGTATGACCTGACTTTCAGCTCCTTAGCCCAACTGCCAACTCTTCTCTCAGACCAGAATGGATCAAGGGGAGTCTCTGGAGCTCCCCTTCTGGCCGGAGGTGGTAGTGCAGTTTTGCTATCTTAGTACTTGTATTTAGTGTCAGTAACTATTTTTGTGGCAAATACCCCTAGGGGTGCCACACTTGCATGCGCCTTAGCATGCTGGTGGTGGTCAGGCTGATAGTTGTGGCATGACAGATGTTGCTTGCTCATGGCAGATGTTGAAAATGGCCTTTATGGGTTAACTGGACTGTGTTTAAAAAAGTGCCAGACTCTGGAATAATTAACGCTTGGCTTGTCCACTTCACAGGTGTTGGTGCTCTGGAGAACAGTTACCCAGCTTGTTTATCTGGCCACCCCACTGCCTCTTTCTGCCTGTTATGGTGCTGCAGTTCCCTCTTCCTGTGTACTTTTGTCCTCTGCATGTCACCATGCCGGGTTGGGTCAGTTACTTCATTGTCCACCATCCCATGTTCCACTTCCGCAACCTGGTCCTCCTCCTGACTTGCTGATGTAACAACATCACTTTTTGGCAAGTGTCTCATCATCCTCCACCTCTTGTGACAGCAACTGCATTTTCCCACTGTTGCCTTCTTATAAGTGTGGCTGCTCAAATATTTGAGCATCGCTACATGCCATCTCCTCATGTCCTGCTTGAAACAGGCAGCGTGAGATGCCAGAATCAATAAATAGAAATGTGAACAGCTCTTCGGAGTGTCCAAGTGTAGGATCACTTGTGTCCAGGCACTTGGCATGGTGGGATGAAGGAGGATTGGGGTAAGGATTATGTGGTCCAGAAGCACGGCTTCAGAGACTGGACTGCATGGAAGACAGGGTGTTGCTGTCAAAGTGACTGAAAGCTTTATCTGCTATCTATCCAATAACCTTTCCATACCGGTCTGGCTTCAAGGGTGGTGTTCCGCGTGTCCCTTTAAATTGGGATAGAAAGCTAGGTTTACACGATGTGTCTGTTTATGGTGCTCCCACAGCAGGCACAGGTTTTCCTTGCCCATGGCCTCAGCGCTCACTATCACATCCATTTCAATGTTCCTTACCATATGCTTTGTCCATTTTAAATTACATATGATATATCCCTGTTGAGAAAAGATTGCAGGATTAGTATCGCCAGAAAATGTTCTCACCTCAGATGGACTTGTTACAGCGTTCGAGTAATATATAAATGCTATTTCTAACCAACCAAGTCTGTATTTTTGTTTTGATACACAACTGGTGCAGTATGAATGGCGTATATTTCCCTGCTTAAAAAAATTGACAGGAATACTAGTACTAGCTGTCTAAAAAGCATCAAACATGGGGGCCAGGACTCGAGCTTGCACTCGAGCATGCAAAAAAATACTCGCCGAGAAGAATTTCAAGCACACTTATGCTTGAGTGACTAATAAGCAGTGACAAGCTCATCATTAGTAACAAAAGTTTTGTAATAACCAAAACTATAATATCACATTTTTTTAGCCCAAAGGGTGAACGATAGTAATGATTGAGCATTAAAATGCTCAAGTGCTTTGTAATGAGACACTTTTTATAGGCCATCAGTTGAACCAGATAATATTATTTTTCATTAGTGGCAAGATTGCTTTCTGATTACTAATAGATTTCAGATGGTGTCATGACTAGTGATGAGTAGTAATGATCAAGTATACTTGCTTGGGTTTTCCCGAGCATGCTCGGTTGATCTCCGAGTATTTGTAACTGCTCAGAGATTTTGTTTTCCTTGCCTCAGCTGCATGATTTACAGTTGATAGACAGCTTGAATACATGTGGGGATTCCCTAGCAACCAAGCAACCCCCACATGTACTCAGGCTGGCTAGCAGCCGTAAATCATGCAGCTGTGTCAACAAAAACTAAATCTTCTAGCAGTTACAAATACTCGGAAACCACCCGAGCGTGCTCAGGAAAACCCAAGCGAGTACACTCGCTCATCACTAGTGATGAGCAAGCACTAAAATGCTTGAGTGCTCAGTACACGAATCAAGCAGGTCGGACTCTCGAACGGGCTCGACTTGAGTGACGAGTATAATGGAAGTCAATGAGAAACTCAAGCATTTTTCTATAAGACCCTAACAGGAGGTGGGGGGCAGGAAAATCACAGAAATAAATGAAAATTGCTCATATGGAATGGGAACAGCATGGGGAAGACACCTGGACACTTCTCTAACTCCCAGGTCGCATCTCTGACTCACAGTTCGCTGCTGGGAACAATGTTGTCACAGTATAACTCCACTTTTGCCTTGTGACAATAAAACATACAAAACCAAAGATAAAATGTATTTTACACGAAAAAATGTTATGACTTTATATAAAGCCTAGTTAAAAAGAGGAAAAAATAATCCTGCCTTCTCCCCCTCTTAAGTGTCGGGACATTTCTCATCATATTTTCCTCTCGCCTATGGCCACAGTACATGGCATAGTAGAGGGTGAAATAAAACTACACCCACCTGTTGTTAAGACTGGAGGAATGCACCGAATAATAATAATAGAGAATATGAGGTGCGTTCGCACTCCGGGGTCCACCATGCAGAGATGACACCTGCTGCTGAGTAATGGCGGATGGACGCTTGCTCACATGTGGGTTAGACCTCACCCAGTGTGAATGGAAGTGAACTCTGTTGCTTTACATAGTCAAAACAAATATGCTGCAACTTGTTAGCAGTCACAGGGTGCAGCTGAAAGACACTAGTGGGATCCCTATGAATCACCCCCAGTAAACTGGTGATTGGACTCGCTCTGACCCTCGGTGGCTTTTGAGCTCGCGCCTGAGGATGCCCTGAGTCAGATTCTGAGTCCAAGCAGGAATTCCCACCCTACACTGACCGGTTGTCAGGAAAGCGCACTGATTCCGCACGGTGCCACACTGGCGGGCACTGCGAAGAGACGCTGTAACATGTGTTGAGTGTGCAGGTAGCACTGTCGGGCGCTAGGTAGCTTCCACCATTCGCGAGCAGTCATCAAAACAAGGAATGGGAATGATTAAGGAACTTTCATCCATCGACAGACATTCATCTACACACACACACGTAACAAGTTTATACTAGCCATGCAAAACTTTTATAGCTGTAGCTCCCAAGGACCTTTCTAGTGGTCCAATAGGAGCAGCTACAGGACCTCCTGTGGGCATGCTCAGTACGGGAAAAGCAGGACTTAATCCCTGAAATGCCTGCTTGCTGCTGATCAGTACTGGCTACAAAGGCAGAGCCTGGAAAGGCAGTAGTAACCAAACCAAGCACACAGTATCAGCTTGAGCCAGACGCTGAGACCGACGTCTCCGAGGAGCAGGCTTCACTGCAGCTGGAGGAGAATGGGAGACTGAAGCGGACATGGTTCAAGATTCCCCCTGTGCAGCAGCGGGAACTCGACTCCTAACACCTGTAGTCACTGGTAAATGTAATTTTAACATTTTATCACCACTATGGTGTGTGTGACATGGTCAGACACATCAATTTTAATTTATGATAGAGGGACTCTGAAATTTGTAAAGCCTATTAGAATAATGTAAGAACTGCCAACAATTAGAAGGAATATGAATTCCGATACACCATATATGAGACATAAAGGAGGACCTCATACACATTCTGTTAAAATTGTTAGAGCAGTGGGACTCCTAGACTCATAAAACATATGCATTTCTAGCACAAAGACTACCAAAAATTAGAAGCAGGGACTGCAATTCACCCCCTGGAAGACACATAGAGGAGGACCTCAGAAAACATTTTTTTCACATTTTTAAAGGAGTGGGACTGCAAGACTGATGGCCAAAATTTAAAAGAAACAGGGCTTTTAGACCTCAAATAATGCAAAGAAAACAAGTTCATAATCATTTAGAAACAACAATACTAATGTTTTAGCTCAGGAAGAGTTCAGAAATTAATATTTTGTGGAATAACTATGATTTTTAATCACAGCTTTCATGCATCTTGGTATGCTTTCCACCAGTCTTTCACACTGCTTCTGGTGCAAAAATTTATGCAGTTCTTTGTTTCATGGTTTGTGACTATCCATCATCCATTACATTGCAGAGGTTTTCAATGGGGTTCAGGTCTGGAGATTGGGCTGCCCATGACAAGGTTTTGATGTGATGGTCTCTTAATTTTTTACAGATGTGAATATATAAATATTGGCTGGTACAGTGTAATGGTTAAGTGCACATCCTACGACATGGGAGACTGGGGTTCAAATCCCAGCTCTGCCCTGTGGGGAAAAAAAAAACAAATTATATTAAATAAATCAATTATATTTCAAGGCTAATGATGAAAGAGTATACTGTTGCTCGGGTGGTCGCGGAGTATTTGTGACTGCTCGGAGATTTAGTTTTCATTGCCTCAGCTGCATAATTTACAGCTGATAGACAGCTTGAATACATGTTTAGATTCCCTAGCAACCAGGTAACCCACACATGTACTCAGGCTGGCTAGCAGCTGTAAATCATGTAGCTACGTCAACAAAAACAAAATCTCCGAGCAGTTACAAATACTCGGAGACCACCCGAGCGTGCTAGGGAAAATCTGAGCAATGAGTACACTCGCTCATCACTAATCAAGGCTCTTAACACTATAATAACTACCTTAGGTGGCTGTTACAGTGTTCTGGTTAAAGTGCACAGCCACAAATGTGGGAGACTGGGGTTCAAATCCTGATTCTGTCCTGTTGGGCAAGACTACTAACACTATAGTGACTACCTCTATAATCATGAGAGAGTCACAAACAAAGAGATTCATCCTAGTTCGGACATCGCTCAAATTAACAAGGTCCACGTCTGATGTCGAGGAACCAGGAAAATCTGATGATAAATGGGCTATTGGAACAAATCATACATGGACAAGGACATACATACATGAACCTACTATAACAGCAGACCAAATGAGAGAGGATATATGAAGCATATGAGGAAACTCTGGATGGATACAAGACCTGCATGTCCAATGACTGAGAAACAACTAGTCACCCAAAGTTTCAATGTCACAAAGAGAAAGCTATTATCACAACTTGAGATGGATCAACTGAACTGCACCCCACATGAATACCTAGAAGAACAACATGGGGAATTCTGATCCAATCCTGCAACTAGAGAGCACTGCAGCTGATCTGAAACAGAAGATCTTAGATAAACTGCCAAGGCTCAGCAAAGAAACACCACCAGACAGTATGCTAGAAGATGCCAATAGAGCACTTGCATCAATACCTACCATCACCATAACTCAAACTAATAAACTGATCTATGCTACTGCCTCAGAAATCATGGAAATGCTTGGCTATACAACCAGCAAGAACAACAGAAGTACATGCCCCCCTTGGAAAAGAAGACTGGATACAAAGATCAAGGTGACATGAAGGAATCAAGAATAAAGCCAAGCCGGATAATTACAAAGAACCCCAACTGAAGCCCTAGAGACTGCTAAACAAAGGCTCACAGCACTCGCTGCAAGACTAGGAAGATACACTGGAGAAGCTGAGGCCAAGAAGATAAATGCCCTGTTCTCCAAAGAACTGTCCAAGATGTACTCCCAACTACAGAGTAACAGCACAAAGGCATTAGCCACACCAATAACAGAGACCGAACAATACTGGATGAACATATGGGAGAAGGAAAAAACACACACCAGTGCAATGTGTATGCAAGATCTGAGAATGAAACACAGCAACCACCTAACTCAAGAGTCATTATTACAGAAGCAGACATAAAACAGCAGGTCAAGAACATGAAGAGAAGGAGAGCACCTGCACCAGACATGATTCACACCTACTGGCTAAAGAAATTAACAGCAGTACATGAACACATGGCAAAGCAGAAGAACCAACTGCTAGAAGCTGGCCACCACTCAGCTTGTTTAACACAAGAAAGAACAGAGCTGATCATGAAGGATCCTCACAAAGGAACAGTTCTATGCAACTACCGACCAATAACCTGCCTTACAACAACATGGAAACTCCTGTCAGGCATCATAGCCACCAAGCTCAGAAAGGCATTGTGACTGACAACAGAGGCTCTAAACACCACCTCCTAGTAGATAGAGCAGTCTCTCAAGACTCAAGATCCAGACAGCAGAATCTCAGCACAGCCTGGATTGACTACAGGAAAGCCTTGGACTCAATGCCACACACATGGATCTGTGAATGCTTGGCTCTCTACAGTGTCAACAGGATATTAAGAACCTTCCTCAGAAACTCAGTGGGGCAATGGAGAACAACATTGGAAGTCAACTCAAGCCAACTAGCACATGTTACCATCAAATGCGGCATATACCAAAGTGATGCACTTTCCTCACTGCTGTTCTGCATAGACTTGAACCCCCTCAGTCAGATAACTACAGAGTTTGGCTATGGATACAAGTTCAAGAGTGGAAGCACCATCAGCCACCTCCTCTACTTGAATGACATCAAGCTGTATGCAAAAAAACAAACAAGACATCAATTCACTGATCCACCTGACAAGGATCTACAGCAAAGATATCGGGAGAAGTGCGGCTGGTTGGTAATACAGAGAGGCAATGAAGTCAAGACTGATGGAGTGGAATTACCAGCAGGGCACAGAGCAGATGTGGCAGATGTACAGACATGCTACAAGTACCTCGGTACCCCACAGGGATACAGTAACCATGATGAGGAGGCAAGGAAAGCAGCAGCATCCAAATACCATAAAAGGGTAAGACAGGTTCTGAAGAGCCAGCTCAATGAGAAGACTAAAATCCATGCCATTAATACATATGCCCCACCAGTTATCAGATACCCTGCTGGCATAGTGTGCTGGCCAAAAGAAGAGATGGAAGTTGCAGATGTGAAGTCACAAAAGCTCATCGCAATGCATGGAGGTCTCCACCCTAATTCTATCACCCAAAGATTGTATAACAACAGAAAGGGTGCTTGATAAGCATCCAAGCCACCATCATGGATAAAACATGGAGTGTCCAGAAATACATCAGAAAAATAGCACTAAAAGATGAGATGCTGAGAGAAAGCCTAAGGCAGCAACAACAGAACTGGAAGGAAGATCAGGAACATGAAGCGCCATGGCAAGACAAGCTGCTGAATGGGATGTACTATCGATAGATAATGGAGATGACTGACATGGAGAAATCCTACCAATGGCTGGAGAAAGCTGGCCTCTGAGACAGCACAAAGGCACTAATCATAGCGTCACAAGAGCAAGCACTAAGTACCAGTTCGATAGAAGCAGGAATCTACCACACAAGAACAAGACCCAAGGTGCAGACTATGAAAAGAAACCTCATAAACAGTCAAACACATTTGGATGTTTTGGGATGTCATGATGATTTAAAAAGAGAAAACACAGTAGTTTGACAATAAATGACTTCACCCAACCACTAACCATGACCAGAGAAATAGTTTTGGTGTTATAATTCAAAAAAGGCCAAGAAAGCAAAAATTCTACCGGGGTACGTAAACTTTTGAGCACAACTGTGTATGTAAGAGAATTGTAGAGGTAGGTCTCATGCACATCCTGTAAAGAAGGAGGGCATCACACACCCTGGAAAAATTAGGTGTGAGAGCCACCTGATGAACCTATAAAGATTTTGAGTGAGGGCTGAATGGTGACCCTCAATTTGAATTACCTTTATGTTCTGGTGCTGTCATCCAGTGGAGATGTGAAGTCTGGGCCAATCCAGGCCTTGTTTATTTTGATATGAGTCAGCCTGTTGGTATTTTCAGTTGACAAGTGGATTTGCCTATCAGTTATTATGCCCCAACGGCATTAAGAACTTGGTCAGACAAAACTCTAGCAGCAGGGCAGGCCTCCAAGGCATAGAGGGCAGTTTATTCCATGTGTCCAGCTTGGATATCCAATAGTTGTACCGCACATAGGATTCACAGAAGACACTTGTATGGTCAGCTAGAATCTACTTCACCATTTTCCAAAATGTTACCCTCCTTGTCAGACTATCCCATGCATCAGGGCCAGGCACTGGGAGGGTCTAAAGAAACTGTCCCAGACTTCTGCTAATGTACGTATTCCTCTGCTAGACCTGGTGTGTGTCTCCCTTGTCCCTCTTTCTTGGTTGCTCCACCTAAGCTACATGCTCTTTAATTGTGCGCAGTGAGCGTTTGAATAGATACAGAAGCAGGATGGTTACAGTGATTATTGCATCATCACCGCTCACCATCTTGGTTGCTTCCTCGATGTTTTGCAGAACCTCACAGATGTCAGACAGGCATGTTGAATCTCGCAATCAACTATTGCCCTCTGCTTATCACAAAGGCTTGCCAACATGTGAAATGTGGAGTTACAGCACGTTCTCTTCTCATATCAGTCGGTGAGCTAACACTTGCAAGTGCTGCAGTAGTAATATTAAACACTGTCTAGATGCTTGTTCTAAAATATGCTCTCCTCCAATAACAACTCTCCCTGAACTGCTTCATGAGGACAGTGTGCCGAGTATTGTGTCACTGGATCTTTTATTAGACCCTTTGATGCAATGCGGCCGGCCAATTACAGTAATGCCAGTATAGAACATGGCTACAGCATTACTGTGTAAGTCAGGCAATCTCTGCATGTTTATTGACTTTTTAACATTCGCCAAACATGCAGGGTGGGAACTCTAGTATGGTGCTCGAGCACCCACGATACTCAATCGAGTAACAAGTGTGCCCAAGCACCCCTACGTTCGATGTTGAGTATTGAACAGTAATGAGCTCGCTCGCACATCAGTAGTCAACAACTGTTAGAAACGTAAATAAATGAAAAACAATGCCAAAATAAATGTTTTTTCTTGTCCCACCCACAAAAAAGAGTAAAAAGATGACTCAGTCAAACAACAACATGTTCCACAAAAAGCATCAGTGGAAAAACAAAAATGTTATGGTTATTTGAATTTCTTAATTTGTGTAAATTTAGAAAATCCTAGAAAAAAAAGGTATATACGTTTGCTATCACCATGATTATATTGATCTGCAGATACAAATAAAGGGAATTAATCAGCTGGTACATGCTGTTCAAACTATCGGCAGGATGAATCGGAGCCTGGCTGCATGATTGAAGCCAGATATATTTTTCTCTTAAATGCTTCGATGTTTCAAAGACAATTTAGATAGAAGATCACAAGATGAGACTATTTTGGCACCAGCCCTGGCCAGCTTTCCCTAGCGGCAATTCAGGTGATTGACTGGTCTCTTGCTATGAGGGAGACCTGTCAAACACCTGGAGCAGTGCAGGGAAAAAATTAAGATGAAAAGGTTATTGCTCCCAGAATATGGAAATATAAAACCAAAAAAATGTTTTTCTTGTTCAGAAAAGCAAAGGGCTTGCACCCCTTAATGAATTTGGCCATGAACTGAAGAAAGACTGGCGTTTGCGAGCGTGCAATATGCCACTCTTGATGAATTGCCTCCTTGTTTTTTTATTTAGATGACTTAGATGACTAGATGAAAAAAAATGTTTGCAAAATTGTTTATAACCTTAAAGAAGTTACCGTAAATGTCAGGGGTTATACTTCTCTCTAAACTAGGTGGCTAATATGATGCTGTGGGGACAGAGCTTAAAGTTAAGCTTGTGTCACTCACATGCCGAGCATTTACACTTACTTTAGGTGCTTGCTTACTGTAGGCTGCACTTTTTTCATAACCATTTGGAGTTGCGCTTTTGAAATTAGACACGGATCTACAATTGTTTCTTTAAGGCTATGGCTACTATTATCAAATATAAGACATCCACAGAGGAGTGGGATGATGTAATAACCTAACTGTAAACTTCACTATAATCAACTTTGATATCCCTGGTCTATGTAAATATACTTCTGCTTTGATCATCACAAAATTCCAAAAGTCTCAGTTACGCTAAAGACGCTAAATAAATGCACTTATAAAGTAGGGCAAAATGGAACCAGAGCCAAAAATATTTATTTTTGTATTACAGTGGTAAATGTCTCTTTCTAAATTCTGGGAATATTCAACTTCTAAAAACTGTTGCAATAATACTTTTTGATGTCTTACACAGCTGCCAAGCAAGATCATATTGAGGAAAGCAGAATAAGGGTTGATGTACAAAGGCATTTAATGTTTCATGCAACTTCCAAGTTGGATGAAGCAATACAGGGGTGGACACAGACAGAAAAGGGCACTTGTGCAAAACAGTGCATGGGCCCATTGCAATCAAATAGCTCATCATAATACATCCCTTTATGTGGATGTGACAGAAGCTTTTTGCAGCTATGGAGGTAGAAGTAGGCTCTTACTTCTTGAGGCACTGTGCAGTGGTACAGGTTGAAACAATGGTGAGCTCATCCCTGAAGCCATAATACAGTAAACTGAGCTCATATTCTGTACAGTACCCCATGTGCCTTGTATGATATGGTGACACACTGTATAGCACAGACCAAAAGTTTGGACATACCTTCTCATTTATGGAGAGTGACATACCATCTCTGGCTTGTCAAGGTAAGGAGGCTTATTCGCCGTGCAATGCTCCTCTGGGAAATATAATATGCAAATTGCCTCTTCTGAGAAAAAGAGGACTTAAACTCTATAGCGCCACCTGTTGAAAGTAGCGATCCTACAAGTCACAATCAACCCTTTAAAGAGTCGTGCAATATGACTTAGGATAAAAGCCAAATCAGTATCTCAATTCGCAGACACGGTGTTTTGGGCTGTTGGCCCTCGTCAGTGCGAAGCATGAGAACTGATTTGGCTAGGTGAGAGGCTCTGGACTGGGGTCTAAGGGGTATTGTTTCTCCTTATGGAGAGTGACATACCATTCTGAGAAAAAGAGAAGTGTGGTTATTGTAGGTGAATTCTGCCCAGGAAAGAAGGACTCCCAGTCATCATGGTGAGCATTGGTAAAATGACGAAGATAAGATTTGAGGATTTGATTTACACGCTCCACCTGACCGTTGAACTGGTGATGATAAGCAGAAGAAAAATCTACTGATACCTGCATAAGACCACAGAGCGCTCTTCAAAAACGGGAGGTAAACTGGACTTCTCGGTCGGAGACGATATGCTGAGGGAATCCGTGGAGTCGAAAAACTTGAAGTAAAAAGATCTTCACTAGGTCAGGAGCAGATGGAAGACCAGGTAGAGAGATGAAGTGGGCCATCTTGGAAAATCTGTCTACCACCACCAAAATTGCAGTGCAATTAGAGGACTTCGGTAAGTCGGTGACAAAGTCCATAGCAATATGAGTCCAGGGAACAGATGGCACAGGAAGTGGAAGAAGAGAACCAGAAGGCAGCTGTCGAGGACCCTTGTTCCGAGCACACGAGGAACAGGTAGCAACGAAATCCAACACATCCTGGCGAAGAGAAGGCCACCATGTCCCGCGAACTGGGAGGAATAACCTCAACGTAAGACCTTCAACTTGTCATGATTAGATACGAGGGTCTTTCCCGGAGGCAGCGTGATCATATCTAGAGGAGCTGGATCAAGAATGTGCGTAGGTCTCTCCTCTATATCTATCAGCTGAAAAGACCGGGACAGGGCGTCAGCTCTGATGTCCTTATCTCCAGGTCGGAAATGTAATTCAAAATCGAAACGTCTGAAGAACAAGGACCATCTGGCTTGTCGAGGATTCAGCCTTTTGACTGACTGGACATAGGCTAGATTCTTGTGGTCAGTAAAAATGACAAAAGGATGAACAGCCCCTTCAAGAAGATACCGCAACGCCTCCAGGGCCAATTTGATGGCAAGCAATTCCTTGTCACCGATGGAATAATTCCGTTCTGGAGGAGAAAATGGCTTGGAGAAAAAAAACCACAGGAGACTAATCGACCCGAGTTAGACCTCTGTAGAAGTACAGCTCTGGCTCCGATAGAGGACGCATCCACTTCTAGAATGAATGGCCTATTGGTATCTGGTCGATGAAGCACTGATGCAGAAGCAAACTCTTGCTTCAGAGTTTGGAAGGCTGTTTCAGCCTCCGGTGGCCAAAGATTAGGATCGACCCCCTTGCAGACCAAAGCAGAGATTGGCTTAGACAGAGAGGAGAAGTGAGGAATAAATTGCCTGTAGTAATTGGCAAAGCCAAGAAATCACTGAATAGCCTTTACTCCCGATGGACGGGGCCAACTCAGAACGGCAGACACCTTCTCAGGATCCATCTTCAGACCATCCTCGGAAACGATATAACCCAGGAAAGGCACGGAAGACTGTTCAAAGATGCATTTTTCAATCTTAGTGAAGAGATGATTCTCCCTTAGACGAAGTATGACTAGGCGAACGTCTCGTTGATGGGTGGATAGATCAGGAGAGAAGACGAGGATGTCATCCAAGTAGACCACAACACTGGTATAGAGACAGTCTCGAAAGATGTCATTGATGAACTCTTGGAACACTGCAGGCACATTACAAAGCCCAAAAGGCATTACAAAATACTCATAGTGTCCGTCCCGAGTGTTGAATGCGGTCTTCCATTTGTCTCCCGCACGGATGCGAACTAAGTTGTAGGCTCCCCGAAGATCAAGCTTGGTGAAGATTCATGCTCTTCTCAGACGGTTGAAAAGTTCAGAGATAAGAGGTAACGGGAAGTCATAGAAGAACGAAGAAATTTTCTCTCCCGAGCTCGTTCCTGAAAGCGAAGATCTATTCGTGTTGCCAAGGCAATTAAATCCACCAAATTAGTTGGAGTATCTCGACCTGCTAATTCATCTTTAACACGGCTAGAAAGCCCCCGCCAGAAAGCCCCTACTAACGCCTCATTATTCCTGCCCAGGTCAGAAGATAAGGTCCGAAACTGGATAGCGTATTGCCCAACAGTTAAAGACCCCTACAGTAAATTAAACAATGCCTCAGTGGTTGAGGCCAAATGACCCGGTTCATCAAAAACCCGACAAAAAGTCTCTAGAAATGGAGTGAGCTGAAGAACCACAGGATCATACTGCTCCCAAAGAGGATTAACCCATGCCAAAGCATCTCCTTCCAGATGAGAAACAATAAAAGCCACCTTGGCCCGATCCGTAGGATACTGCATAGGAAGGAGCTCAAAATGAACATGGCACTGATTGAGAAATCCCCGACATAGTTTGTGATCCCCATTAAAGCGAGGAGGTTTGGCTAAACGAGGAGTGGGATGAGGAGCTAGAGCTGGTGAAGGACCGGACGCGGCTGCCTGGAGAGAAATAAGATGATTATCAACAGAAGCCATATACCCCAGAATATGGGACTGAGCGTCACGCTGCTGTGCCAGTTCTTGTTGCAAACTGGCCAGCTGGGAGGCTTTCCCTGCGTCAGAGGACTGGAGAGCAGAGAGACGGGAGTCCATAGACTTCATAAAGGACATCATCCGAGTCTGCTTCTCCCGCAGGAAAGCAAGCTCTTTCTGAGCAGCTGCAGCTCCAGCGGGATCCATGGCCTTTGCTTACTATCAGGACTGGGAAGTGGACCCTCTGGGTCACGACTTCAGAGCCCCCGAGGGCGAGTGAACCAGATGGTGCCACCCCTGTACAGGGAGTGTTAGGGACAGGCCCAAGGAGGGTGAAGCCACAACTGCCGGAGCCAAAGGGACGACTGAAGATAGAATAGAGAGAGAACGGAGGACGGAGGGAAGATGGAGCTACTGAAGAGGCTAGAATAGCGGAGGCACTGGACAGATAGAGGCAGTAAAAGACAAAGTACTGACCGGAAAGATGAAGGCACGCATAGACAAAAACAATGGCGACTTAGAACCAGCAGGCACAGCAGGAATACAGGACTGGCAGGTATGGCAGGAACACGGAACTGGAAGGCACAGCAGGAACGCAGAACTGGAAGACACAGCAGGAACACGGAACTGGAAGGCACAGCAGGAACATGGAACTGGAAGGCATGGCAGGAACGCGGGACTGGAAGGCACAGCAAACAGACAATCTAGAGACAAAGCAAGAGATGCACTGAGCCTAGGAACCTAAGGTGATGCTGGTAATAACCAGCAAATGCAATAGACGCAAAGTCGTTTTACCCGGTCAGATGGAGGAGAGAAATACCCGACGGGCGCCGCCACATTGGGGTGGAGCCAGCGGGTCACAACCTCCCAGAAGCCCCGGCGGTGAGAGGAGCACGTCTGCGCATGTGCGGACCGCCGAAGGGACGAACACCAGGGAATCCAGACGGAGAGGTGGGAGGAGGAGCGTCGGGAGTATATAATATATATGTGTGTCATCTCCCCTGTATATAGTATATACCTGTGTGTCATCTCCCCTGTATATAGTATGTACCTGTATGTCATCTCCCCTGTATATAGTATATACCTGTGTCTCATCTCCCTGTATATAGTATGTACCTGTATGTCATCTCCTCCTGTATATAGTATATAACTGTGTGTCATCTCCCCTGTATATAGTATATACCTGTGTCATCTCCCCTGTATATAGTATGTACCTGTATGCCATCTCCCCTGTATATAGTATATACCAGTGTGTCATCTCCTCCTGTATATAGTGTATACCTGTATGTCATCCTCTCCTGTATATAGTATATACCTGTGTGTCATGTCCTCCTGTATATAGTATATACCTGTGTGTCATCTCCCCTGTATATAGTATATATGTGTGTCATCTCCTTCTGTATATAGTATATACCTGTGTGTCATCTCCTCCTGTATATAATATATACCTGTGTGTCATCTCTCCTGTATATAGTATATATCTGTGTGTCATCTCCTGTATTAGACTGCGTTTACACGTTATTTGGTCAGTATTTTTACCTCAGTATTTGTAAGCTAAATTGGCAGCCTGATAAATCCCCAGCCAACAGGAAGCCCTCACCCCTGGCAGTATATATTAGCTCACACATACACATAATAGACAGGTCATGTGACTGACAGCTGCCGTATTTCCTATATGGTACATTTGTTGCTCTTGTAGTTTGTCTGCTTATTAATCAGATTTTTATTTTTGAAGGATAATACCAGACTTGTGTGTGTTTTTGGGCGAGTTTCATGTGTCAAGTTGTGTGTGTTTAGTTGCATGTGGCGACATGCATGTAGCGACTTTTGTGAGATGAGTTTTGTGTGGCGACATGAGTGTAGCAACTTTTTGTGTGTCGAGTTGCATGTGACAGGTTAGTGTAGCAAGTTGTGTGCAGCAAGTTTTGCGCATAGTGAGTTTTGCTCGTGGCGAGTTTTATGTGTGGTGCGTTTTGAGTATGTGCAAGTTTTTTGTGAGGCAACTTTTGCATGTGTTGCAACTTTTGTGCATGTGGCAATTTTTCCGCGTGTGCAAGTTTTGCGTGTGGCGAGTTTTCCATGAGGTGAGTTTTGCATGTGTGGCGAGTTTTGCGTGAGCCTAGTTTTGCATGTGACGAGATTTGCGTGTGGTGAATTTTGAGCGGCGACTTTTGTGTTTCGACTTTTATGTGGCGAGGTTGGTGTATGTGTCGTGAAATGTGTGCTGAGGGTGGTATATGTGTTCAAGCTCGTGGTAGTGTGTGACGCATTTTATATGTGTGTTCATATCCCCGTGTGTGGTGAGTATCCCATGTCGGGGCCCCACCTTAGCAACTGTATGGTATATACTCTTTGGCGCCATCGCTCTCACTCTTTAAGTCCCTCTTGTTCTCATCTCGCAGCTGTCAATTTTCCTCCGACACTTTTCCTTTCACTTTTTCCCCATTATGTAGATAGGGGCAAAATTGTTTGGTGAATTGGAACGTGCGGGGTTAAAATTTCACCTCACAACATAGCCTATGACGCTCTCGGGGTCCAGACGTGTGACTGTGCAAAATTTTGTGGCTGTAGCTGCAACGGTGTAGATGCCAATCCCGGACATACACACATACACACATACACACATACACACATACACACACACATTTAGCTTTATATATTAGATTAAAGGGCGCAATTGAAATTCTACGACCTCAGGAAGGCATTTATGCAACATGGGCCAGTGTTTTCGAATTATCCCTGTTATTTCTCTGCTTTCCTCACAGAAGGATGTGACCAGGGGAATTATGGCCAGGGCATTGCTGTCTTTTTACTTTTTCTGCATTAAAGTGGTCCTATCTACATCCTTCACTCCATCCCTACACCTATCCAAGATATTTTTTGGATACCTTCTTTGTGTAAATTTGTTCTTCATCAACTTCAATGATGCTTCAAGTCTACTATCATCACTTACAAGTCTTTTCACACGTCAAAACTGGCTAAAATATAAGGACTCAATCAATCTGCGAGGGTGAGAACATATTTTAGCAGATTGTTTCTATCAGTAGGTTTTACATACATTTCTGTGGAAAAAATCCCATTTTCTTGTTTCACAAGAACATCTAGAAATTGAATCTTTGAGTCATTGTCTAGACCATTCAAAAATGTCTTAAAGGCCTCCAACTCAGCAACAGTCCTTCTGCTTACATACATACATACATACATACAGGCTTCTGCTTGTAAAGTTAGTTAACCCCTTCAGATCGATTTACATCGTTGGACGTGACAGAACGACGGAAGGTATGGGATATTGTTGTTTTTTTATTTTACCTTTTTAACAAAACGAGGGTCTTCAGGTGGATTACCAGTATAATAAAATATTACAGAAACCAGTGTATTTATGTCATTAAAAGACTTTGTAATAATGTGTGTGTGTGTTTTTTAACCATTTCATACTATTAGATTAATAATGGATAGGTGTCATAATTGACGCCTCTTCATTAATAATCTGGCTTAATGTCACGTTACAATAGCAAGGTGACATTAACCCTTCATTACCCCATATCCCACCGCTGCACGGGAATGGGAAGAGAGTGGCCAAGTGCCAGAATAGGCGCATCTTCCAGATGTGCCTTTTCTGGGGTGGCTGGGGGCAGATGTTTTTAGCCAGGGGGGCCAATAACCATGGACCCTCTCCAGGCTATTAATATCTGCCCTCAGTCACTGGCTTTACCATTCTGGCGGAGAAAATTGCGCGGGAGCCCACGCCAATTTTTTCCGCGATTTAACCTTTTAAATTAATAGCTAGAGCACCCAAATTTGGCACTTACACACTACTAACATTATTAGTGTGGAATATGCAAAAAAAAGGGATATGAGATAGTTTACTGTATCATGTTGGGTTTGGGAAGGAGATAGCAAAACCTGGCAATTGAATTACCGGCTTTTAAGCTATCTAGCGCTGTATGATATATTAATATATATATACATGTGTCTCACTGACATATATATACAGTACAGACCAACAGTTTGGACACACCTGATTTAAAGATTTTTCTGTATTTTTATGACTATGAAAATTGTACATTCACACTGAAGGCATCAAAACTATGAATTAACACATGTGGAATTGTATACTTAACAAAAAAGTGTGAAACAACTGAAATTATGTCTTATATTGTACGTTCTTCAAAGTAGCCACCTTTTGCTTTGATGACTGCTTTGCACACTCTCGGCATTCTCTTGATGAGCTTCAAGAGGTAGTCACCGGGAATGGTCTTCCAACAATCTTGAAGGAGTTCCCAGAGATGCTTAGCACTTGTTGGCCTTTTTGCCTTCACTCTGCAGTCCAACTCACCCCAAACCATCTCGATTCGGTTCAGGTCTGGCATAGCACCCCATCACTCTCTGTCTTGGTCAAATAGCCCTTAAACATCCTGGAGGTGTGTTTGGGGTCTCTGTCCTGTTGAAAAATAAATGATGGTCCAACTAAACGCCAACCAGATGGAATAGCATGCCGCTGCAAGATCCTCTGGTAGCCATGCTGGTTCAGTATGCCTTCAATTTTGAATAAATCCCCAACAGTATCACCAGCAAAGCACCCCCACACCATCACACCTCCTCCTCCATGCTTTACAATGGGAACTAGGCATGTAGAGTCCATCCGTTCACATTTTCTGTGTAGCACAAAGACACGGTGGTTGGAACCAAAGATCTCAAATTTGGACTCATCAGACCAAAGCACAGATTTCCACTGGTCTAATGTCTAGTCCTTGGGTTCCTTAGCCCAAACAAGTCTCTTCTGCTTGTTGCCTGTCCTTAGCAGTGGTTTCCTAGCAGCTATTTTACCAGGAAGGCCTGCTGCACAAAGTCTCCTCTTAACAGTTGTTGTAGAGATGTGTCTGCTGCTCGAACTCTTTGTGGCATTGACCTAGTCTCTAATCTGAGCTGCTGTTAACCTGCGATTTCTGAGGCTGGTGACTCGGATAAACGTATCCTCAGAAGCAGAGGTGACTCTTGGTCTTCCTTTCCTGGGGCTGTCCTCATGTGAGCCAGTTTCTTTGTAGCGCTTGATGGTTTTTGCCACTGCACTTGGAGACACTTTCAAAGTTTTCCCAATTTTTCGGACTGACTGACCTTCACTTCTTAAAGTAATGATGGCCACTCGATTTTCTTTACTTAGCTGCTTTTTTCTTGCCATAATACAAATTCTAACAGTCTATTCAGTAGGACTATCAGCTGTGTATCCACCAGACTTCTGCACAACACAACTGATGGTCCCAACTCAATTTGCAAGGCAAGAAATCCCACTTATTAAACTTGACAGGGCACACGTGTGAAGTGAAAACCATTCCCGGTGACTACCTCTTGAAGCTCATCAAGAGAATGCCAAGAGTATGCAAAGCAGTCATCAAAGCAAAAGGTGGCTACTTTGAAAGACCTAGAATATATGACATTATTTCAGTTGTTTCACACTTTTTTGTTACGTATATAATTCCACATGTGTTAATTCATAGTTTTGATGCCTTCAGTGTGAATGTACAATTTTCATAGTCATGAAAATACAGAAAAATCTTTAAATGAGAAGGTGTGTCCAAACCTTTGGTCTGTACTGTATATATATATATATATATATATATAGACAGTATATATGTTTTTACGATTTTTTGAGCACATGGATCCATTATATGTCCGTATGTCGGTTTTGCAAGCCTGCGAAAAAAACGCGCAGTACGGATGCCATACGGATTACATACGGAGGATGCCATGCGCAAAATACGCTGACACACCCTGCCTACGGAGGAGATACGGACCACTATTTTGGGGACTTTTCTGCGCATTACGGCCGTAAATTACGGACCGTATTTTTATACGCTGAGTGTGAGGCCGGCCTTAGTCTTAGAAGCATCCATTTGCCAATTATAGATTCTTCCAAGGCGATAATCCTGAGCATCTCTGCTCCATTTCTTCCTGTTAATGTCTTCTAATTCCTCTCTAGTTTTTTTTGAACGGGAATCAGTTGTTTCTTTAAACTGTTCCCATAGATCATCTCCCAATTGTTCCTTAAGCGTACCCTCAGTGCTAAGAATATTCCCATGCAACTCCTGGATCTCTTTCTGTAAACTCCATGTTTAGCATTAAAATATCCATAGCAAATTTGTTAGACAAAGGAAAGAAAGTGCACAAAAACCATTTTCAGTGGAAAATAAATTTGGCCGTATATTGGAGCGCAAGCCCCTTGGTATTCTTTTTTGTACAAAATATTCCTTCAAAGTCATAAGGTGCAATTGCAATGTAACCAATCGCTTACTATCATTTCCAAATTTACCTTTCAAGACCAAAAGGGATGGAGTACTCAAAAACATGGCGCTCCCTTCAATTCCTCTCTGGATCCTCTCCTAATCCTCTGGAGTGTAAAAAAAATGTTTTGGGCAATTCTGCATCACCACTCAATGTGGTCATTTTGAAAAATAAAAAAATGGAAAAAAAAAGAAAGAAAAAAGAAAAATATCTGTGCACGCTTCTACGCTGTGGCTTGGTCACAGCACCAATAATTAAGATGGCAGAATATGTGCCTTCATATCTTCTGTGCAGCGCGGGATGGCACCGCTTTTTGTCTAATGGATATGATTTCCTGACATGCGCGGTTAGAACTGCAGGACGCCGAACAGCGCGTGTTTACATATTCTGAGTGGGGTGAGCTACGGCTATGATGATTTCATTAAGAGAATACAGCTGCACGCTGATTGTTAGTTGGCTTGTAAAACTTTTTTATATGAATTTCACTATGTGCACTTTATGGCACTATATTTCATGTTGATGCAATTGATGCAAGTCACATTTTGCACCTTTTTTGTATTACTATATTTGATCGAATATGCTCTTTTCAATGTGATTGAGCTTAAGCTTTGTAATTACTTGCACCCTACATATACTTGTCACATGCACCTATTCATTGCTTGAAAAAGCCAAAACGTTGCTGAGATGGGCTAATAAAAGTAGCTCCTGCTTTTTCCACTAATAATGGTGTGTTGCCTCCGTTTTTTGGATTCCTACATTTGAGGTTTGGTCTCAAACCATCTGAGGGCTCTGCACCCGACTCTATTTTTCTATTTTCACTTTTGTGTTTTTTGTGCTGCTCTAATACTTTTTCTATATATGGATAGATGTAGATAGATATATTGATAGTTAGGCTACATTGACACATCAGTTTTTTTTTCCGTCAGGCAGGATCCGGCAAATTTTTGAAAAAACGGATCCATTGTAAATAGTGAAAAACTTTTTCTCCGCCTAAAAGCTTTTTTGATGGATCCGGCAAAAAGTGGATGAAATGTGTGGCCATCAGGCGCAATCTGGCGCTAATGCAACGCTATGTGAAAAAAACGGATCTGGTGGAAAAACAAACGGATGTTGTTTTCAAAACTTGTTGGATTGTGTCAGGCAGCAAAAACCTGATGTGTGAAAGTAGCCAGATAGCTATATGGATAGATACCGTATATACTCGAGTATAAGCCGAGATTTTCAGCCCATTTTTTTGGGCTGAAAGTCCCCCTCTCGGCTTATACTCGAGTCATATACCCGGGTGTCAGCAGGGGAGGGAGAGCGGGGGCTGTGTAATCATACTTACCTGCTCCCAGCGCGGTCCCTGCAGTCCCTGGCTTCTCCGGCGCTGCAGATTCTTCCTGTACTGAGCGGTCACATGGCACCGCTCATTACAGAAATGAATAGGCAGCTCCACCCCCATAGGGGAGGAGCCGCATATTCATTGCTGTAAATGATCGGTGCCATGTGACCGCTCAATTACAGGAAGAAGCTGCAGCGGCGGAGAAGCCAGGGACTGCAGGGACCGCGCCGCAGCAGGTAAGGGGAGCGCAGCGCTATAATTACCTGCTCCTCGCTCCGGCTCCGTCTGCAGCGTCCTCTAGCAATGACGCTCAGGTTAGAGGGCGCTGTGACGTAGTCAGTGCGCGCCCTCTGCTGAGCGTCAGTGCTGGAGACGGAGCCGCAGAGGAGCAGGTAATTATTGAAAGCGCCGGCGTCCTGAGAAGAGAGGTGAGTATGTGATTTTTTTTTTTTTATGGCAGCACCAGCAGCATTCTAAGGAACACCTATAGGGGCCATAATCAAAGGTGCAGAGCATATAAGGGGCAGCATTCTAAGGAGCACCTATGGGGCCATAAAGGTGCAGAGCATATATGGGGCACAGCATTATAAGGAGCATCTATGGGGCCATAAAGGTGCAGAGCATATATGGGGCACAGCATTATAAGGAGCACCTATGGGGCCATAAAGGTGCAGAGCATATATGGGGCACAGCATTATAAGGAGCACCTATGGGGCCATAAAGGTGCAGAGCATATATGGGGCACAGCATTATAAGGAGCACCTATGGGGCCATAAAGGTGCAGAGCATATATGGGGCACAGCATTATAAGGAGCACCTATGGGGCCATAAAGGTGCAGAGCATATATGGGGCACAGCATTATAAGGAGCACCTATGGGGCCATAAAGGTGCAGAGCATATATGGGGCACAGCATTATAAGGAGCACCTATGGGGCCATAAAGGTGCAGAGCATATATGGGGCACAGCATTATAAGGAGCACCTATGGGGCCATAAAGGTGCAGAGCATATATGGGGCACAGCATTATAAGGAACACCTATGGGGCCATAAAGGTGAAGAGCATATATGGGGCACAGCATTATAAGGAGCACCTATGGGGCCATAAAGGTGCAGAGCATATATGGGGCACAGCATTATAAGGAGCACCTATGGGGCCATAAAGGTGCAGAGCATATATGGGGCACAGCATTATAAGGAGCACCTATGGGGCCATAAAGGTGCAGAGCATATATGGGGCACAGCATTATAAGGAGCACCTATGGGGCCATAAAGGTGCAGAGCATAAATGGGGCACAGCATTATAAGGAGCACCTATGGGGCCATAAAGGTGCAGAGCATATATGGGGCACAGCATTATAAGGAGCACCTATGGGGCCATAAAGGTGCAGAGCATATATGGGGCACAGCATTATAAGGAGCACCTATGGGGCCATAAAGGTGCAGAGCATATATGGGGCACAGCATTATAAGGAGCACCTATGGGGCCATAAAGGTGCAGAGCATATATGGGGCACAGCATTATAAGGAGCACCTATGGGGCCATAAAGGTGCAGAGCATATATGGGGCACAGCATTATAAGGAGCACCTATGGGGCCATAAAGGTGCAGAGCATATATGGGGCACAGCATTATAAGGAACACCTATGGGGCCATAAAGGTGAAGAGCATATATGGGGCACAGCATTATAAGGAGCACCTATGGGGCCATAAAGGTGCAGAGCATATATGGGGCACAGCATTATAAGGAGCACCTATGGGGCCATAAAGGTGCAGAGCATATATGGGGCACAGCATTATAAGGAGCACCTATGGGGCCATAAAGGTGCAGAGCATATATGGGGCACAGCATTATAAGGAGCACCTATGGGGCCATAAAGGTGCAGAGCATAAATGGGGCACAGCATTATAAGGAGCACCTATGGGGCCATAAAGGTGCAGAGCATATATGGGGCACAGCATTATAAGGAGCACCTATGGGGCCATAAAGGTGCAGAGCATATATGGGGCACAGCATTATAAGGAGCACCTATGGGGCCATAAAGGTGCAGAGCATATAAGGGGCACAGCATTATAAGGAGCATCTATGGGGCCATAAAGGTGCAGAGCATATTTGGGGCACAGCATTATAAGGAGCACCTATGGGGCCATAAAGGTGCAGAGCATATATGGGGCACAGCATTATAAGGAGCACCTATGGGGCCATAAAGGTGCAGAGCATATAAGGGGCACAGCATTATAAGGAGCACCTATGGGGCCATAAAGGTGCAGAGCATATATGGGGCACAGCAATATAAGGAGCATTTATGGGGCCATAATCAAAGGTGCAGAGCATATATGGGGCACAGCATTATAAGGAGCATCTATGGGGCCATAATCAAAGGTGCAGAGCATATATGGCACAGCATTATAAGGAGCATCTATGGGGCCATAATCAAAGGTGCAGAGCATATATGGCACAGCATTATAAGGAGCATCTATGGGGCCATAATCAACGGTGCAGAGCATTCTATATAGCACAGTTGTATATGGAGCATCTATGGGGCAATAATGAACGGTATGGAGCATCTATTTTTATTTTTGAAATTCACCGGTAAATGCTGCATTTTCTACCCTAGGCTTATACTCGAGTCAATAAGTTTTCCCAGTTTTTTGTGGCAAAATTAGGGGGGTCGGCTTATACTCGAGTATATACGGTATATCTATGTATCTATAGATATAACTATCTATAAATATATCTATAGATAAATACTGTATATACATAGTTATATCTATAGATATATCCATAGTTATATCTATAGTTATATCCATAGTTATATCTATAGCTATATCTAAATATATCCATCTATAGATATATAGATTTATCCATAGATATATCCATAGATATATAATAGCATGGTGATGTTGATTAATGAACATGTTTAATTAAAAAAAAAAACTGAAAAAAAAAGGCTTGGGCTCCTGCGCAATTTTCTGCGCCAGAGGGGGAAAGCCAACGGCTGGGGGACAATATTTGTAGCCGGTGAAGGGGGTAATACCCATGGCCCCTTCCCAGGCTATGAATATCAGCCCACAGCTGTCTGCTTAGCCTTTACTGGCTATTAAAATAGGGGGACCCTCCAAAAAATTACTCAGGGTCCTCTTATATTTTATAGACAGAGAGGCTGTGCAAACAGCTTCGGGCTGATATTCATAGCCTAGAGAGGGGCCATGGATATTTGCCCCCCTCCCCCCCCGGCTACAAATACCAGCACCCAGCCGCCCCAGAAATGGGGCATCTGTAAGATGCGCCAATTCTGGCACTTAGCCCCTCTCTTCCCAGTCCCCTGTAGGGGTGGGATATGAGGTAATAAGGGGTTAATGTCACCTTGCTTTTGTAAGGTGACTTTAAGCCCGGTAATAATGGAGAGGCGTCAATAAGACACCTATCCATTATTAATCCTATAGTAGTGTAAGAGTTAAATTTAAAAAAAAAGACACAGCCAGAAAAAAGTATTTTAATATTCTTAATTTCACCATACTTACCATACTCGATCGCCTACAAAAAAGTTAAAAATACCGTATATACTCGAGTATAAGCCAACCTGAGTAAAAACCGACCCCCTAATTTTGCCACAAAAAATGGGAAAACTTAATGACTTGAGTATAAGCCTAGGGTGGGAAATGCAGCAGCTACTGCTAAATTTCAGAAATAAAAACAGATACCAATAAAAGTAAAATTAATTGAGACATCAGTAGGTTAAGTGTTTCTGAATATCCATATTGAATCAGGAGCCCCATATAATGCTCCATACAGTTCATGATGGGCCCCATAAGATGCTCCATTCAAAATACGCCCCATAAGATGCTCCATATTAAAATATGACCCATATAATGCTGCACAAAGGTTAATAATGGCCCCATAAAATGCTCCATAGATTATGCCCCATAAAATGCTCCATAGATTATGCCCCATAAAATGCTCCATAGATTATGCCCCATAAAATGCTCCATAGATTATGCCCCATAAAATGTTCCATACATTATGCCCCATAAGATGCTCCACAGACTATGCTCCATAAGATGCTCCACACATTATGCCCCATAAGATGCTCCATACATTATGCACCATAAGAAGCTCCACACATTATGCCCCATAAGATGCTCCACACATTATGCCCCATAAGATGCTCCACACATTATACCCCATAAGATGCTCCACACATTATGCCCCATAAGATGCTCCACACATTATGCCCCATAAGATGCTCCACACATTATGCCCCATATGCTGTTGCTGCGGTTAAAATAAAAAAATCACAGTCACCTCTCTTCACTCAGGCCCCTGGCAATTGCGATATTCACCTTCCTCGTTCCACCGCTGTGCGCCGCTGTGTCTTCCATCCTCTGCAGTGACTGTTCAGGCAGAGAGCGGCGCACACACTAACTATGTCATCGCACCCTCTGACCTGAACAGTCACAACCAGAGGACGAAAGACAGAACTAATGTGTCACTCACTGTCACTGTAGCAGGCATGGCCCGATGGGACTTGTAGTCCCATCGGACGATGCCTGCACACACACACCACAAACCCAAAGACCCCCCCGCACAGCCCCGCAGACCCCCGACAGCCCCGCAGATGCACCGGTAGCCCCGCACAGACCCCCGATAGCCCTGCAGATGCACTGGCAGCCCCGCACAGACCCCCGATAGCCCTGCAGATGCACCGGCAGCCCCGCACAGACCCCCGACAGCTCCACAGATGCATCGGCAGCCCCGCACAGACCCCCAACAGTCACGGAGATGCACCGGCAGCCCCGCACAGACCCCCAATAGTCCCGGCAGACCCCCAACAGCCCCACAGATGCACTGGCAGCCCCGCACAGACCCCGACAGCCCCGCACAGACCTCCGACAGCCCCGCACAGACCACCGACAGCCCCGCAGATGCACCAGCAGCCCCGCACAGACCCCCGACAGCCCCACAGACACACCGGCAGCCCCGCACAGACCCCCCAATAGCCCTAGCAGCCCCCCCGACAGCCCTGCAGACGCACCGGCAGCCCCGCAGATGCTTCGACAGCCCGCACAGACCCCCGACAGCCCCGCAGATGCACTGGCAGCCCCGCACAGACCCCTGACAGCTCTGTGGACACATCGGCAGCCCCGCACAGACCCCCCGACAGCCCCGCAGATGCACCGGCAGCCCCGCACAGACCCCCAATAGCCCCGGCAGACCCCCGACAAGCCCGGCACAGACCCCGACAGTCCCGCAGAGACCCACGACAGCCCCGCACAGACCCACCAGCAGCCCCGCACAGACCCCCGACAGCCCCACAGACGCACCGGCAGCCCCACACAGATCCCCAATAGCCCCAGAAGCCCCCCGACAGCCCCACAGACGCACCAACAGCCCCACACAGACCCCAACAGCACCACACAGATGCACCGGCAGCCCCGCAGATGCTTCGGAAGCCCCGCACAGACCCCGACAGCTCCGCAGACACATCGGCAGCCCCACACAGACCCCCGACAGCCCCTCAGACACACCGGCAGCCCCGCACAGACCCCCAATAGCCCCAGCAGACCCCCAACCAGCCCCGCACAGACCCCAACAGCCTCGCACAGACCCCCGACAGCCCCGCAGATGCACCAGCAGCCCCGCACAGACCCCTAACAGCCCCACAGATGCACCAGCAGCCCCACACAGACCCCGACAGCCCCGCGCAGACGCACCGGCAGCCCTGCAAATGCATCGGCAGCCCTGCAGATGCACCGTCAGCCCCACACAGACCCCCAATAGCCCTGGCAGACCCCCAACAGCCCTACAGATGCACCAGCAGCCCCGCAAAGACCCCCGACAGCCCCACAGACTCACCAGCAGCCCCACACAGACCCCGACAGCCCTGCACAGACCCCCGACAGCCCCGCAGACACATCGACATACCCACTGACAGCCGCAGACCCCGCCCGCACACAGTCACCACCCACACACTCCCTCCTCCTGATCTGCAGCATTTCATCTGCAGCTAAACCACAGATCTTTTTTACATCTGCGGTTTTGCTGCGGATGTGCCCGACTCAATACAAATCTATGGGTGCAGAAATGCTGCAGATCCGCACAAAGAATGACATGCTGCGGAAAAAACAATACTGCGTTTCCGCGCATTTTTTTCTGCAGCATGTGCACAGTAGATTGTGTTTTCCATAGATTTACATGGTACTGTAAACAGCATGGGAAACTGCTGCAGATCCGCAGCGTCAAAAATGCTGCGGATCCGCTGTAAAATCCGCAACGTATGAACATTGCCTGATTGACACAATATTAAAAGATTAAAGGTAAAAAAAAACTGCCAAAAAAGGGTACACAAATTACAGGTGAATCATCACCATTAAGAATGGAGCCTTTACTAGACTCATAGTGAAGATTAATTATTTATAAATTTGTGGCGCAATGAAGCTTCCCAAAAATGTTTTGTTTATAGATCATAAATTGTAAAGCAGTCCAAACATAACAAGCCCCATAGCAGTATTTGCAGCATCCTTATATATATTCCATTGTCAGTCTATATAAGAGTAATTGCCTCCAAGGGAGTGTGCGCAAAAAATCTTAAATGCAAAACGCGCGTCAGGGGTGCCACAGTCATTTAAACGTACAGTACTTATTTATCTTTACTTCCATCCTTAAGGTTTCCTTTCCCTGTTCCTTACTATCATGCCCCCTTCTTATGGATTTTTATTGCTGCATATATCACAATTAGGCACTAGTTGTAAACTTTTTCATACTTTTTGTAAGGCTGAATCATGTAGAGGCAGTTGCTTTTATATAGATTGGCAATGGAATATATATAAGGATGTTACAAATACTATTATGGGACTTATGTTTTGACTGCTTTATTATGTATGATATATAAACAAAATTCTTTTTGGAAGTTTCATTGCTCCACAAATTTCTAAATACTTAATTTTTACTTTAAGTTTAGTAATTGCTCCATTCTTAAAGGTGATGATTTACCTGTAATTTGTGTACCCTTTTTTGGCTGTTTTTTTGCATATTGTTTCCCCATACTAACTGGTTTTACCTTTAATCTTTTAATATTGTATCAATAAAAATCTTCATGTAATTTTATGGCATATACAGTTACGTCCATATATATTTGGACAGAGACAACATTTTTCTAATTTTGGTTATAGACATTACCACAAAGAATTTTAAACAAAACAATTCAGATGCAGTTGAAGTTCAGACTTTCAGCTTTTATTTGAGGGTATCCACATTAACCCCTTCATGACCCAGCCTATTTTGACCTCAAAGACCTTGCCGTTTTTTGCAATTCTGACCAGTGTCCCTTTATGAGGTAATAACTCAGGAACGCTTCAACGGATCCTAGTGGTTCTGAGATTGTTTTTTCATGACATATTGGGCTTCATGTTAGTGGTAAATTTAGGTCAATAATTTCTGTGTTTATTTGTGATAAAAACGGAAATTTGGCGAAAATTTTGAAAATTTCGCAATTTTCACATTTTGAATTTTTATTCTGTTAAACCAGAGAGTTATGTGACACAAAATAGTTAATAAATAACATTTCCCACATGTATACTTTACATCAGCACAATTTTGGAAACAAAATTTTTTTTTGCTAGGAAGTTATAAGGGTTAAAATTTGACCAGCGATTTCTCATTTTTACAACGAAATTTACAAAACCAATTTTTTTAGGGACCACCTCACATTTGAAGTCAGTTTGAGGGGTCTATATGGCTGAAAATACCCAAAAGTGACACCATTCTAAAAAATGCACCCCTCAAGGTATTCAAAACCACATTCAAGAAGTTTATTAACCCTTCAGGTACTTCACAGCAGCAGAAGCAACATGGAAGGAAAAAATGAACATTTAACTTTTTAGTCACAAAAATTATCTTTTAGCAACAATTTTTTTATTTTCCCAATGGTAAAAGGAGAAACTGAACCACGAAAGTTGTTGTCCAATTTGTCCTGAGAACACTGATACCTCATATGTTGGGGTAAACCACTGTTTGGGCGCACGGCAGGGCTTGGAAGGGAAGGAGCGCCATTTGACTTTTTGAATGAAAAATTGGCTCCACTCTTTAGCGGACACTATGTCACGTTTGGAGAGCCCCCGTGTGCCTAAAAATTGGAGCTCCCCCACAAGTGACCCCATTTTCGAAACTAGACGCCCCAAGGAACTTATCTAGATGCCTAGTGAGCACTTTAAACCCCCAGGTGCTTCACAGAAGTTTATAACGCAGAGCCATGAAAATAAAAAATAATTTTTCTTTCCTCAAAAATGATTTTTTTAGCCTGGAATTTCCTATTTTGCCAAGGGTAATAGGAGAAATTGGACCCCAAATGTTCTTGTCCAGTTTGTCCTGAGTATGCTGATACCCCATATGTGGGGGTAAACCACTGTTTGGGCGCACGGCAGGGCTCGGAAGGGAAGGCACGCCATTTGGCTTTTTAAATGGAAAATTAGCTCCAATCATTAGCGGACACCATGTCACGTTTGGAGAGCCCCTGTATGCCTAAACATTGGAGATCCCCCACAAATGACCCCATTTTGGAAACTAGACCCCAAAAGGAACTAATCTAGATGTGTGGTGAGGACGTTGAACCCCCAAGTGCTTCACAGAAGTTTATAACGCAGAGCCATGAAAAAAAAAAAAAATATTTTCTCAAAAATGATGTTTTAGCCTGCAATTTTTTATTTTCCCAAGGGTAACAGGAGAAATTTCACCCCAATAGTTGTTGTACAGTTTCTCGTGAGTAAACTGATACCCCATGTGTGGGGGTAAACCTCTGTTTGGGCACACGCCGGGGCTCGGAAGTGAAGTAGTGACATTTTGAAATGCAGACTTTGATGGAATGCTCTGCGGGCGTCACGTTGCGTTTGCTGAGCCCCTGATGTGGCTAAACAGTAGAAACCCCCCACATGTGACCCCATTTTGGAAACTAGACCCCGAAAGGAACTTATCTAGATGTGTGGTGAGCACTTTGAACCCCCAAGTGCTTCACAGAAGTTTACAACGCAGAGCCATGAAAATAATAAATATGTTTTCTTTCCTCAAAAATAATTATTTAGCCCAGAATTTTTTATTTTCCCAAGGGTTACAGGAGAAATTGGACCACAAAAGTTGTTGTCCAGTTTCTCCTGAGTACGCTGATACCCCATGTGTGGGGGTAAACCACTGTTTGGGCATACGTCGGGGCTCAGAAGGGAAGTAGTGACTTTTGAAATGCAGACTTTGATGGAATGGTCTGCGGGCGTCACGTTGCGTTTGCAGAGCCCCTGGTGTGCCTAAACAGTAGAAACCCCCCACAAGTGACCCCATTTTAGAAACTAGACCCCCCAAGGAACTTATCTAGATATGTGGTGAGCACTTTGAACCCCCAAGTGCTTCACAGACGTTTACAACGCAGAGCCGTGAAAATAAAAAATCATTTTTCTTTCCTCAAAAGTGATGTTTTAGCAAGCATTTTTTTATTTTCACAAGGGTAACAGGAGAAATTGGACCCCAGTAATTGTTGCACAGTTTATCCTGAGTATGCTGGTACCCCATATGTGGGGGTAAACCACTGTTTGGGCACACGTCGGGGCTCTGAATTGAGGGAGCACCATTTGACTTTTTGAATACAAGATTGGCTGGAATCAATGGTGGCGCCATGTTGCGTTTGGAGACCCCTGATGTGCCTAAACAGTGGAAACCCCTCAATTCTAACTCCAACACTAACCCCAACACACCCCTAACCCTAATCTCAACTGTAGCCATAACCCTAATCACAACCCTAACCCCAACCCTAACCCTAAGGCTATGTGCCCACGTTGTGGATTCGTGTGAGATTTTTCAGTATCATTTTTGAAAAATCCGCGGGTAAAAGGCAATGCGTTTTACCTGCGGATTTTCCGCGGATTTCCAGTGTTTTTTGTGCGGATTTCATCTGCGGATTCCGCACGGTATTTTCCACACCATGGGCACAGCGGATTTGGTTTTCCATAGGTTTACTTGGTACTGTAAACCTGATGGAACACTGCTGCGAATCCGCAGCGGCCAATCAGCTGCGGATCCGCAGCCAAATCCGCACCGTGTGCACATGGCCTAATTCTAAAGGTATGTGCACACGCTGCGGAAAAAGCTGCGGATCCGCAGCAGTTTCCCATGAGTTTACAGTTCAATGTAAACCTATGGGAAACAAAAATCGCTGTACACATGCTGCAGAAAAACTGCACGGAAACGCAGAGGTTTACATTCCGCAGCATGTCTCTTCTTTCCGCGGATTCCGCAGCGGTTTTACAACTGCTCCAATAGAAAATCGCAGTTGTAAAACCGCAGTGAAATGCGCAGAAAAAACATGGTAAATCTGCCATAAATCCGCAGCGGTTTAGCACTGCGAATTTATCAAATCCGCAGCGGAAAAATCCGCAGAGGACCAGAATACGTGTGCACATACCAAAACCCTAACCCTAGCCCTAACCCTAGCCCTAACCCTAGCCCTAACCCTAACCTAGCTCTAACCCTAGCCCTAACCCTAGCCCTAACCCTAGCCCTAACCCTAACCCTACCCCACATTAGTATTTCCAGCCATGGCCGATGATATTGCAGCATCGGCCATGGCTGGATTGTAATATTTCACCCGTTATAATAGGTGAAATATTACAAATCGCTCTGATTGGCAGTTTCACTTTCAACAGCCAATCAGAGCGATCGTAGCCACGGGGGGGGTGAAGCCACCCCCCCTGGGCTAAACTACCACTCCCCCTGTCCCTGCAGATCGGGTGAAATGGGAGTTAACCCTTTCACCCGATCTGCAGGGACGCGATCTTTCCATGACGCCACATAGGCGTCATGGGTCGGATTGGCACCGACTTTCATGACGCCTACGTGGCATCATGGGTCGGGAAGGGGTTAAAATTGGATGAAGGGTTTAGGAGTTTCAGCTCCTTAACCTGTGCCACCCTGTTTTTAAAGGGACCAAAATTATTTGGACAGATTAAATAATTTTAAATAAAATGTTTATTTTTAGTACTTGGTTGAAAACCCTTTGTTGGCAATGACTTCCTGAAGTCTTGAACTCATGGACATCACCAGACGCTGTGTTTCCTCCTTTTTGATGCTCTGCCAGGACTTCACTGCGGTGGTTTTCAGTTGCTGTTTGTTTGTGGGCCTTTCTGTCTGAAGTTTAGTCTTTAACAAGTGAAATGCATGCTCAATTGGGTTGAGATCAGGTGACTGACTTTGCCATTCAAGAATATTCCACTTCTTTGCTTTAATAAACTCCTGGGTTGCTTTGGCTTTATGTTTTGGGTCATTGTGCATCTGTAGTAGGAAACGACGACCAATCAGTTTTGCTGCATTTGGCTGGATCTGAGCACACGGTATGGCTCTGAATACCTCAGAATTCATTCGGCTGCTTCTGTCCTGTGTCACATTATCAATAAACACTAGTGACCCAGTGCCACTGGCAGCCATGCATGCCCAAGCCATCACACTGCCTCCGCCATGTTTTACAGATGATGTGGTATGCTTTGGATCATGAGCTGTACCACACCTTCACCATACTTTTCTCTTTCCATCATTCTGGTAGAGGTTGATCTTGGTTTCATCTGTCCAAAGAATGTTCTTCCAGAACTGTGCTGGCTTTTTTAGAGTTTTTTTTTAGCAAAGTCCAGTCTAGCCTTTCTATTCTTGATGCTTATGAGTGGCTTGCACCGTGCAGTGAACCCTCTGTAGTTACTTTCATGCAGTCTTCTCTTTATGGTAGATTTGGATATTGATACGCCGACCTCCTGGAGAGTGTTGTTCACTTGGTTGGCTGTTGTGAAGGGGTTTCTCTTCACCATGGAGATTATTCTGCGATCATCCACCACTGTTGCTTTCCGTGGGCGCCCAGGTATGTTTGCATTGATGAGTTCACCAGTGCTTTCTTTCTTTCTCAGGATGTACCAAACTGTAGATTTTGCCACTCTTAATATTGTAGCAATTTCTCGGATGGGTTTTTTCTGTTTTCGCAGCTTAAGGATGGCTTGTTTCACCTGCATGGAGAGCTCCTTTGACTGCATGTTTACTTCCCAGCAAAACCTTCCAAATGCAAGCACCACACCTCAAAACAACTCTAGGCCTTTTATCTGCTTAATTGAGAATAACATAACGAAGGGATTGCCCACACCTGTCCATGAAATAGCCTTGGAGTCAATTGTCCAATTACTTTTGGTCCCTTTAAAAACAGGGTGGCACATGTTAAGGAGCTGAAACTCCTAAACCCTTCATCCAATTTTAATGTGGATACCCTCAAATGAAAGCTGAAAGTCTGAACTTCAATTGCATCTGAATTGTTTTGTTTAAAATTCATTGTGGTAATGTCTATAACCAAAATTAGAAAAATGTTGTTTGTGTCCAAATATATATGGACCTAACTGTAGCTTCCTGTCTATTTTTTTATTTATGTAATGTTTGGATGTGCCATGGATCTAGGCATGGTATATATTCTTTGAGGTTTACAATATGTATTTAAGTCTACAGATCTGAAGATGGATCATTTTGCAACATATTTTCTCTTTTCCAAATTGATACCAATACAAGATTTGTTTTAGCCATATGAGGCAAAGATTTACATTCCATGCAAAAAATGTTAAGTAATCCCAATTCCTGACAGTTATTATTTCAGGTTTATGTCAACATACATGGAGATTTTATGAATGCTTTGTCACTCTCATTTTTGGCAATTTTAGCCAAGCTTAATTTTTTAATGTCTTGAAAATTCATAGCAGCATTCAATTTGGACAATGTTTAAAGTTTCACCACTGCCAAATAAAATTGTTACTGATAGTTATTTTTTACATCAGCAGTAGTGTTGAGCGATACCGTCCGATACTTGAAAGTATCGGTATCGGATAGTATCGGCCGATACCCGAAAAATATCGGATATCGCCGATACCGATATCCGATACCAATACAAGTCAATGGGACATCAAGTATCGGAAGGTATTCTCATGGTTCCCAGGGTCTGAAGGAGAGGAAACTCTCCTTCAGGCCCTGGGATCCATAGGGAGGTGTAAAATAAAGAATAAAAATAAAAAATATTGATATATTTACCTCTCCGGCGGCCCCTGAACTCAGCGCGGGTAACCGGCAGGCTTCTTTGTTCAAAATCAGCGCTTTTAGGACCTGAGAAACACGTCCCGGCTTCTGATTGGTCGCGGGCCGCCCATGTGACCGCCATGCGACCAATCACAAGCCGCGACGTCACCGCAAGCTATTAGCGCGCTCATTTTTAAAAATGAGCGCGTTAATGGCTTTCAAAGACGTAGCGGGTTGTGATTGGTCGCGGCCGCGACCAATCACAAGCCGCGACGTCACCGCAAGCTATTGACGCGCTCATTTTTAAAAATGAGCGCGTTAATGGCTTTGAAAGACATAGCGGCTTGTGATTGGTCGCGTGGCCGCGACCAATCACAAGCCGCGACGTCACCGCAAGCTATTGACGCGCTCATTTTTAAAAATGAGCGCGTTAATGGCTTTGAAAGACATAGCGGCTTGTGATTGGTCGCGTGGCCGCGACCAATCACAAGCAGCGACGTCACCGCAAGCTATTGACGCGCTCATTTTTAAAAATGAGCGCGTTAATGGCTTTGAAAGACATAGCGGCTTGTGATTGGTCGCGTGGCCGCGACCAATCACAACCCGCTACGTCTTTGAAAGCCATTAACGCGCTCATTTTCAAAAATGAGCGCGTTAATGACTTTCAAAGACGTAGCGGCTTGTGATTGGTCGCGGCCACGCGACCAATCACAAGCCGCTATGTCTTTCAAAGCCATTAACGCGCTCATTTTTAAAAATGAGCGCGTCAATAGCTTGCGGTGACGTCGCGGCTTGTGATTGGTCGCGGCCGCGACCAATCACAACCCGCTACGTCTTTGAAAGCCATTAACGCGCTCATTTTTAAAAATGAGCGCGTTAATAGCTTGCGGTGACGTCGCGGCTTGTGATTGGTCGCGTGGCCGCGACCAATCACAAGCCACTACGTCTTTGAAAGTCATTAACGCGCTCATTTTTCAAAAATGAGCGCGCTAATAGCTTGCGGTGACGTCGCGGCTTGTGATTGGTCGCGTGGCCGCGACCAATCACATGCCGCAACGTCTTTGAAAGTCATTAACGCGCTCATTTTTCAAAAATGAGCGCGCTAATAGCTTGCGGTGACGTCGCGGCTTGTGATTGGTCGCGTGGCGGTCACATGGGCGGCCCGCGACCAATCAGAAGCCGGGACGTGTTTCTCAGGTCCTAAAAGCGCTGATTTTGAACAACGAAGCCTGCCGGTTACCCGCGGACTCACCAGGGGCCGCCGGAGAGGTAAATATATCAATATTTTTTATTTTAATTCTTTATTTTACACATCTCTATGTATCCGATACTGATACCCGATACCACAAAAGTATCGGATCTCGGTATCGGAATTCCGATACCGCAAGTATCGGCCGATACCCGATACTTGCGGTATCGGAATGCTCAACACTAATCAGCAGTATAATATGTAAAGAGTTTAGGTTATTTAGGCTGTCATAACGGTCAAAGTTTCTGGAATTCAAACAAAATGGTGATTTTTTTTCTTCTGTCTTTGTTTTTAAAGTCCTCTAATTTTAATTTGACTTCCACAAGACTCTGCAGATTTGTTTTTATGAATTCCTTATTCTATTGAACAGTAAATGACATGTACTGTACATCATATCAATAGTCTGTAAAAACATGAAGCGATTAACAGGAATACAAGATACAGTGGGGCAAAAAAGTATTTAGTCAGTCAGCAATAGTGCAAGTTCCACCACTTAAAAAGATGAGAGGCGTCTGTAATTTACATCATAGGTAGACCTCAACTATGGGAGACAAACTGAGAAATAAAAATCCAGAAAATCACATTGTCTGTTTTTTTAACATTTTTTTTGCATTTTATGGTGGAAAATAAGTATTTGGTCAGAAACAAACAATCAAGATTTCTGGCTCTCACAGACCTGTAACTTCTTCTTTAAGAGTCTCCTCTTTCCTCCACTCATTACCTGTAGTAATGGCACCTGTTTAAACTTGTTATCAGTATAAAAAGACACCTGTGCACACCCTCAAACAGTCTGACTCCAAACTCCACTTTGGTGAAGACCAAAGAGCTGTCAAAGGACACCAGAAAGAAAATTGTAGCCCTGCACCAGGCTGGGAAGACTGAATCTGCAATAGCCAACCAGCTTGGAGTGAAGAAATCAACAGTGGGAGCAATAATTAGAAAATGGAAGACATACAAGACCACTGATTATCTCCCTCGATCTGGGGCTCCACGCAAAATCCCACCCCGTGGGGTCAGAATGATCACAAGAACGGTGAGCAAAAATCCCAGAACCACGCGGGGGGACCTAGTGAATGAACTGCAGAGAGCTGGGACCAATGTAACAAGGCCTACCATAAGTAACACACTACGCCACCATGGACTCAGATCCTGCAGTGCCAGACGTGTCCCACTGCTTAAGCCAGTACATGTCCGGGCCCGTCTGAAGTTTGCTAGAGAGCATTTGGATGATCCAGAGGAGTTTTGGGAGAATGTCCTATGGTCTGATGAAACCAAACTGGAACTGTTTGGTAGAAACACAACTTGTCGTGTTTGGAGGAAAAAGAATACTGAGTTGCATCCATCAAACACCATACCTACTGTAAAGCATGGTGGTGGAAACATCATGCTTTGGGGCTGTTTCTCTGCAAAGGGGCCAGGACGACTGATCCGGGTACATGAAAGAATGAATGGGGCCATGTATCGTGAGATTTTGAGTGCAAACCTCCTTCCATCAGCAAGGGCATTGAAGATGAAACGTGGCTGGGTCTTTCAACATGACAATGATCCAAAGCACACCGCCAGGGCAACGAAGGAGTGGCTTCGTAAGAAGCATTTCAAGGTCCTGGAGTGGCCTAGCCAGTCTCCAGATCTCAACCCTATAGAAAACCTTTGGAGGGAGTTGAAAGTCTGTGTTGCCAAGCGAAAAGCCAAAAACACCACTGCTCTAGAGGAGACCTGCATGGAGGAATGGGCCAACATACCAACAACAGTGTGTGGCAACCTTGTGAAGACTTACAGAAAACGTTTGACCTCTGTCATTGCCAACAAAGGATATATTACAAAGTATTGAGATGAAATTTTGTTTCTGACCAAATACTTATTTTCCACCATAATATGCAAATAAAATGTTAAAAAAACAGACAATGTGATTTTGTGGATTTTTTTTTCTCAGTTTGTCTCCCATAGTTGAGGTCTACCTATGATGTAAATTACAGACGCCTCTCATCTTTTTAAGTGGTGGAACTTGCACTATTGCTGACTGACTAAATACTTTTTTGCCCCACTGTATTTACATTTTTTAACAGAATTCCCTTACCAATGGTTAATTTTGTACAATTAAAAATTATATCAGTCTAAAAATAAATAAAATTCACCAATTTTGAACCATAACGCAAATAATAGGTCATAGACAATATTTGAACAATTACTCAAATATAAGTTTGGCTATTTATTTTTCAATAAACATGTGTTATATTCAATCTTCAGCAAGATTAGGAAGCAAATAGTAACCTTGTGTTGTATCCTTGAAATGACAAATAAAAGAGCCCTTGATGCTCATTTACAGACATTATTTGAGAGAGAAAAGGATCAAGGTGTATCGTAAATCTGAACATCTGCAGAACAGTACACCTCAAGTCAGTCTAAATCTCAAACACATGTGCTCAAGAAGAAGACATGCTATTAATTTGTCCTCAATTATGCACATCACAAGGAATATTCTACTGGAGATTGGAATGGAAAATGAATTGAAAGCTTTGTGCATTTATATGAAAATAAGATGCAATGAATCGAAGTTAATTCATTCAGTGATGTTTTACTAAGTATTTACTCAGAGTGGAATATTGGATGATTAAAAAATTACACTCTGTGGCATCTAATCTGGTGCTTTCTTGAATGGTTCTTTTTCAAATAGAAGACAATTATAGACCAATGTCAATCAAATAGTTCAACTTTACTGCATAACACTCATATGAAGTATAGAATCAAAAGGTAGCATAACTTCTTTATGTTGCAAAATAAACAAGTCCTACCATTTATTTCTCTCTATCATGGAACCTGCATTTTAAGGTTCTGCTTCTCAGACCCATACCATGCTTCTCAAAGGTTCTGCTTTTCTCTCACTTAACTTTGGCTTCTCAAGGGCTTCATCTAACAAGGGTTAACTCTGCTCTCAATGGTTGTGTCAATTATTTCATCCCCTCCAATGGTAAGTCACTACCCACTGTGCACCCTGCTGCTTCAGAAAAAAGAACAAACAAAAACTGTATGGCCATCACTTCTAAAGTGCTACAGAGACTCCCTAGCGACCAAACAGCGACGCTGCAGCGATCCGGATCGTTGTCGGTATCGCTGCAGCGTCGCTATGTGTGACGGTACCTTAAGGCTATCTCTTGTTCTGTGGGATCCAAGGCAAACTTGACAAAGGTAATCAGGACACTGCACCCAATGTCTCTGTAGTGAAACTGGTAGTGGCCCAGACATGGGGAAGGTAAAAATAGTCTTCAGAACATCATAATAACCAATTTGGAGTAAAGGACAGTTATCAAGGTGCTGGAAGAAATCTCATTGAGGACTCTCCAGAAAGCATTGACAGTAGACACTACTGGAAAAGAAGAGATGCATGCACTGAAACCTACCTGTCTCCCTCAGAAATATGGGCTGGAAAGTGCCAACGGACCCTCTAGAAATAGTTCTAACAGACTGGGACGTCATGTGTAAAGTGGCAGCGCATTCACTCCTTACCTTATCTCCAATCTTGACCCCACACTGGCGATTAGCCAAGTCTTATTTTTGTAATGTTTCTCTCCTCAGCTGTCATCCCATTTCCTTTTACTATAAAGATTAATTATGCCCAAATACCTTAGAAAACTCGGACCCTAAAACTTATCTCTCCCAACTGCCAACAGATGAGTTGGGAGGCCTCCTTACTCATTAAACAGTTGATTGATCCTACCTAAAATAGTTGACTTTTCTCTAATGTTGGGACCTTAAGTTTGCAATCGCCTGACACAACAAACTTCCCTCTACAGTTGCACCTGCTGACCTCAGAAAAAGTGCATATTTCAAGAAACAAGTGGTGTGCAGAGTCAATTGAAGGTGAGAACCTATGTGGAAACATAGCTGCATGTAAAAACAAATCTTACTAAAAAATGTTCTTGTAATTTGTTATTTTTGAGTCAAGGTGGCTTTATTAGTACTAAGGGTAGACATACTGCATGTGCAGCCGGGTTGGATGCACAGTGGCGCATGTGGAAAGAAATGAGAATGATATGTCAAGCTGCAATTTTTCTGACACATGCCATTGCTGTGTTCATCCTGCTTCCCACCATGGAGATTTTTCTCCAATTTAGCAGATTGGGAGATGCCGCACCCAGCTTCTGTCTGTGGTCAGCATATGCATTTTAAATAGTTAACCACTCACACACTACCCATAGTCTTTACGTATCCTGGTGGCCCAGTTCCTACTCTTCAGTGATGTTCTAAAGCATCACTGTATTGCGGCACAGCTACACGGATCGGCAGGAGTCCTCAGGCTTTTACCATCAGTGCCTTTTCTATTGCTGTATACTCTGCGCTAAACTAGTGATGTGTATGCAGTAATATGAAGCTCTGACAGAGCTTAGGCTGGGGTCACACTTCCGAGTGCAATGCGAGAAACTTGTACGAGTCGCTTGCATGAATACCCGGGACTGCCTATGGCACTCGGAACTCACAGTTCCCGCAGAGCAGTACTAGTACGGGGCATGTCAGGAAAGGGTTAATGAATGGAGGCATCCTATGATGTACCTATTCATCATAGGTCGTAAAGGGGTTAAACTGCATGTGCGAAAAAATAAAAATGTACCTGGAAAGGGGGAGCACCATATCTGTGAGGGATCGGCCCGATGGTGGTACGGACAAATTTGCTTACCTGCACCATCCATGGAGGAAGCTAAGTAACCCTTTGTATATCTGTTAAACTCCTGATGAACCTCCTGTAATATGAGGAGGGGAAACGCGTTGAGTTTGGAAAGGGAAGTACCTTGATTAATCGAGTGTTATGTTGAAATATCATCTGGGGTTGTTATATGTCAGAAAGGTCTAAGTGGGATGTGTCTTTATGGTATTTGCTGATATTCTGAATCATTGGTTTCATATCTATGACTTGAGTAATGGGGTTATGTTACCTGTTATTCATTGCACTTTATATTAGTCCTTGTTTACATATCTAATTGGAAACTATATTATATGTGGAGTATGAATGATCAGCACATTAATTAAATATTTATATATGCGAAAAAGACACCTGTGAATTGTAATTCTCCTGACATTTCTATACATCTATAAAACATCCTGCCTACCTTCGTTTACATAGGGTCAGATCAGCGCATAGTCTTCGTGGAGTGGGGGCACCATTTGCGTTTTTGTTAGGGTGCCAACCCCCGCTGACAGGAAGGGAAAGTATAGCTAGTGAGATAGATTTATCGAGTCATTGCTGTTGACTCACTATCTATTCCAGAGGGGCACTGTGTGTGTGATTTTTTCCATTCCCCGTCCCAGCAAGGGACCACTAGGGGTAGCAGGGAGAGTCGACGAGGAGCGGGGGCGCCATTGCGCAGGACTTATAGGGTGCCAACCTTCGCTGGTAGGTAGGGTGCCTTTAGTTCAGTGTAGGGATTGGCACCATTCTGGCCTTTCCTATGGTATGCTGCTATTTTGGTGATGGTGTAGTTGTGCACATATATGGTATTTTTATTATATTATATTAATAAAAGTTAACTTTTAATTCTTGGGATTCTTTCTGTGAGCTCTACCTGGTAAGTAACGGGATAAATGGCCTGGTTTTACAATTCAAAATAAATCAATAGTACACAACACATGAAAATAAGAAACTTTGCAATATGTTGAACATCTTACAGTTAAATTTGCTTCTTTATCCTCTTGGACTGATCTGTCGCTTTCACCAGGGTTGGACACTGACAGCTTGGGGCCCCTGTGCAAGAAATGTGTCTGGGTCCCCCTCTGTTTATGGCGACACTTACAGATACATATATAAATATTACATAGTCTCCTTTATTATGTACTGTATATTGTTGTCTCTTATTACACAGTGCACCATCCCTTAAATATCAGATTATATAGAGCCCTGTTCTTTATTACATACTGTCCTGTCTTGTTAGATATACTGTATATAATAATGAATATATAATAATGAATATATATATAATATAATATATAATAATGAATATATACTGTATATAATAATGAAACCAGGGATTCAAGCTTCAGGAGGCTAATTTGCATATTCCAGGTGCCTTCTGGGAGAAGCGAAGTCTCCCTAAGCTAGAAGATCGTTGGGTACAGCCGGGACCAGCTGCTTCGAAAGCATCACCAAACCAGGGATTCAAGCTTCAGGAGGCTAATTTGCATATTCCAGGTGCCTTCTGGGAGAAGCGAAGTCTCCCTAAGCTAGAAGATCGTTGGGTACAGCCGGGACCAGCTGCTTCGAAAGCATCACCAAACCAGGGATTCAAGCTTCAGGAGGCTAATTTGCATATTCCAGGTGCCTTCTGGGAGAAGCGAAGTCTCCCTAAGCTAGAAGATCGTTGGGTACAGCCGGGACCAGCTGCTTCGAAAGCATCACCAAACCAGGGATTCAAGCTTCAGGAGGCTAATTTGCATATTCCAGGTGCCTTCTGGGAGAAGCGAAGTCTCCCTAAGCTAGAAGATCGTTGGGTGCAGCCGGGACCAGCTGCTTCGAAAGCATCACCAAACCAGGGATTCAAGCTTCAGGAGGCTAATTTGCATATTCCAGGTGCCTTCTGGGAGAAGCGAAGTCTCCCTAAGCTAGAAGATCGTTGGGTGCAGCCGGGACCAGCTGCTTCGAAAGCATCACCAAACCAGGGATTCAAGCTTCAGGAGGCTAATTTGCATATTCCAGGTGCCTTCTGGGAGAAGCGAAGTCTCCCTAAGCTAGAAGATCGTTGGGTACAGCCGGGACCAGCTGCTTCGAAAGCATCACCAAACCAGGGATTCAAGCTTCAGGAGGCTAATTTGCATATTCCAGGTGCCTTCTGGGAGAAGCGAAGTCTCCCTAAGCTAGAAGATCGTTGGGTACAGCCGGGACCAGCTGCTTCGAAAGCATCACCAAACCAGGGATTCAAGCTTCAGGAGGCTAATTTGCATATTCCAGGTGCCTTCTGGGAGAAGCGAAGTCTCCCTAAGCTAGAAGATCGTTGGGTACAGCCGGGACCAGCTGCTTCGAAAGCATCACCAAACCAGGGATTCAAGCTTCAGGAGGCTAATTTGCATATTCCAGGTGCCTTCTGGGAGAAGCGAAGTCTCCCTAAGCTAGAAGATCGTTGGGTACAGCCGGGACCAGCTGCTTCGAAAGCATCACCAAACCAGGGATTCAAGCTTCAGGAGGCTAATTTGCATATTCCAGGTGCCTTCTGGGAGAAGCGAAGTCTCCCTAAGCTAGAAGATCGTTGGGTACAGCCGGGACCAGCTGCTTCGAAAGCATCACCAAACCAGGGATTCAAGCTTCAGGAGGCTAATTTGCATATTCCAGGTGCCTTCTGGGAGAAGCGAAGTCTCCCTAAGCTAGAAGATCGTTGGGTACAGCCGGGACCAGCTGCTTCGAAAGCATCACCAAACCAGGGATTCAAGCTTCAGGAGGCTAATTTGCATATTCCAGGTGCCTTCTGGGAGAAGCGAAGTCTCCCTAAGCTAGAAGATCGTTGGGTACAGCCGGGACCAGCTGCTTCGAAAGCATCACCAAACCAGGGATTCAAGCTTCAGGAGGCTAATTTGCATATTCCAGGTGCCTTCTGGGAGAAGCGAAGTCTCCCTAAGCTAGAAGATCGTTGGGTACAGCCGGGACCAGCTGCTTCGAAAGCATCACCAAACCAGGGATTCAAGCTTCAGGAGGCTAATTTGCATATTCCAGGTGCCTTCTGGGAGAAGCGAAGTCTCCCTAAGCTAGAAGATCGTTGGGTACAGCCGGGACCAGCTGCTTCGAAAGCATCACCAAACCAGGGATTCAAGCTTCAGGAGGCTAATTTGCATATTCCAGGTGCCTTCTGGGAGAAGCGAAGTCTCCCTAAGCTAGAAGATCGTTGGGTACAGCCGGGACCAGCTGCTTCGAAAGCATCACCAAACCAGGGATTCAAGCTTCAGGAGGCTAATTTGCATATTCCAGGTGCCTTCTGGGAGAAGCGAAGTCTCCCTAAGCTAGAAGATCGTTGGGTACAGCCGGGACCAGCTGCTTCGAAAGCATCACCAAACCAGGGATTCAAGCTTCAGGAGGCTAATTTGCATATTCCAGGTGCCTTCTGGGAGAAGCGAAGTCTCCCTAAGCTAGAAGATCGTTGGGTACAGCCGGGACCAGCTGCTTCGAAAGCATCACCAAACCAGGGATTCAAGCTTCAGGAGGCTAATTTGCATATTCCAGGTGCCTTCTGGGAGAAGCGAAGTCTCCCTAAGCTAGAAGATCGTTGGGTACAGCCGGGACCAGCTGCTTCGAAAGCATCACCAAACCAGGGATTCAAGCTTCAGGAGGCTAATTTGCATATTCCAGGTGCCTTCTGGGAGAAGCGAAGTCTCCCTAAGCTAGAAGATCGTTGGGTACAGCCGGGACCAGCTGCTTCGAAAGCATCACCAAACCAGGGATTCAAGCTTCAGGAGGCTAATTTGCATATTCCAGGTGCCTTCTGGGAGAAGCGAAGTCTCCCTAAGCTAGAAGATCGTTGGGTACAGCCGGGACCAGCTGCTTCGAAAGCATCACCAAACCAGGGATTCAAGCTTCAGGAGGCTAATTTGCATATTCCAGGTGCCTTCTGGGAGAAGCGAAGTCTCCCTAAGCTAGAAGATCGTTGGGTACAGCCGGGACCAGCTGCTTCGAAAGCATCACCAAACCAGGGATTCAAGCTTCAGGAGGCTAATTTGCATATTCCAGGTGCCTTCTGGGAGAAGCGAAGTCTCCCTAAGCTAGAAGATCGTTGGGTACAGCCGGGACCAGCTGCTTCGAAAGCATCACCAAACCAGGGATTCAAGCTTCAGGAGGCTAATTTGCATATTCCAGGTGCCTTCTGGGAGAAGCGAAGTCTCCCTAAGCTAGAAGATCGTTGGGTACAGCCGGGACCAGCTGCTTCGAAAGCATCACCAAACCAGGGATTCAAGCTTCAGGAGGCTAATTTGCATATTCCAGGTGCCTTCTGGGAGAAGCGAAGTCTCCCTAAGCTAGAAGATCGTTGGGTACAGCCGGGACCAGCTGCTTCGAAAGCATCACCAAACCAGGGATTCAAGCTTCAGGAGGCTAATTTGCATATTCCAGGTGCCTTCTGGGAGAAGCGAAGTCTCCCTAAGCTAGAAGATCGTTGGGTACAGCCGGGACCAGCTGCTTCGAAAGCATCACCAAACCAGGGATTCAAGCTTCAGGAGGCTAATTTGCATATTCCAGGTGCCTTCTGGGAGAAGCGAAGTCTCCCTAAGCTAGAAGATCGTTGGGTACAGCCGGGACCAGCTGCTTCGAAAGCATCACCAAACCAGGGATTCAAGCTTCAGGAGGCTAATTTGCATATTCCAGGTGCCTTCTGGGAGAAGCGAAGTCTCCCTAAGCTAGAAGATCGTTGGGTACAGCCGGGACCAGCTGCTTCGAAAGCATCACCAAACCAGGGATTCAAGCTTCAGGAGGCTAATTTGCATATTCCAGGTGCCTTCTGGGAGAAGCGAAGTCTCCCTAAGCTAGAAGATCGTTGGGTACAGCCGGGACCAGCTGCTTCGAAAGCATCACCAAACCAGGGATTCAAGCTTCAGGAGGCTAATTTGCATATTCCAGGTGCCTTCTGGGAGAAGCGAAGTCTCCCTAAGCTAGAAGATCGTTGGGTACAGCCGGGACCAGCTGCTTCGAAAGCATCACCAAACCAGGGATTCAAGCTTCAGGAGGCTAATTTGCATATTCCAGGTGCCTTCTGGGAGAAGCGAAGTCTCCCTAAGCTAGAAGATCGTTGGGTACAGCCGGGACCAGCTGCTTCGAAAGCATCACCAAACCAGGGATTCAAGCTTCAGGAGGCTAATTTGCATATTCCAGGTGCCTTCTGGGAGAAGCGAAGTCTCCCTAAGCTAGAAGATCGTTGGGTACAGCCGGGACCAGCTGCTTCGAAAGCATCACCAAACCAGGGATTCAAGCTTCAGGAGGCTAATTTGCATATTCCAGGTGCCTTCTGGGAGAAGCGAAGTCTCCCTAAGCTAGAAGATCGTTGGGTACAGCCGGGACCAGCTGCTTCGAAAGCATCACCAAACCAGGGATTCAAGCTTCAGGAGGCTAATTTGCATATTCCAGGTGCCTTCTGGGAGAAGCGAAGTCTCCCTAAGCTAGAAGATCGTTGGGTACAGCCGGGACCAGCTGCTTCGAAAGCATCACCAAACCAGGGATTCAAGCTTCAGGAGGCTAATTTGCATATTCCAGGTGCCTTCTGGGAGAAGCGAAGTCTCCCTAAGCTAGAAGATCGTTGGGTACAGCCGGGACCAGCTGCTTCGAAAGCATCACCAAACCAGGGATTCAAGCTTCAGGAGGCTAATTTGCATATTCCAGGTGCCTTCTGGGAGAAGCGAAGTCTCCCTAAGCTAGAAGATCGTTGGGTACAGCCGGGACCAGCTGCTTCGAAAGCATCACCAAACCAGGGATTCAAGCTTCAGGAGGCTAATTTGCATATTCCAGGTGCCTTCTGGGAGAAGCGAAGTCTCCCTAAGCTAGAAGATCGTTGGGTACAGCCGGGACCAGCTGCTTCGAAAGCATCACCAAACCAGGGATTCAAGCTTCAGGAGGCTAATTTGCATATTCCAGGTGCCTTCTGGGAGAAGCGAAGTCTCCCTAAGCTAGAAGATCGTTGGGTACAGCCGGGACCAGCTGCTTCGAAAGCATCACCAAACCAGGGATTCAAGCTTCAGGAGGCTAATTTGCATATTCCAGGTGCCTTCTGGGAGAAGCGAAGTCTCCCTAAGCTAGAAGATCGTTGGGTACAGCCGGGACCAGCTGCTTCGAAAGCATCACCAAACCAGGGATTCAAGCTTCAGGAGGCTAATTTGCATATTCCAGGTGCCTTCTGGGAGAAGCGAAGTCTCCCTAAGCTAGAAGATCGTTGGGTACAGCCGGGACCAGCTGCTTCGAAAGCATCACCAAACCAGGGATTCAAGCTTCAGGAGGCTAATTTGCATATTCCAGGTGCCTTCTGGGAGAAGCGAAGTCTCCCTAAGCTAGAAGATCGTTGGGTACAGCCGGGACCAGCTGCTTCGAAAGCATCACCAAACCAGGGATTCAAGCTTCAGGAGGCTAATTTGCATATTCCAGGTGCCTTCTGGGAGAAGCGAAGTCTCCCTAAGCTAGAAGATCGTTGGGTACAGCCGGGACCAGCTGCTTCGAAAGCATCACCAAACCAGGGATTCAAGCTTCAGGAGGCTAATTTGCATATTCCAGGTGCCTTCTGGGAGAAGCGAAGTCTCCCTAAGCTAGAAGATCGTTGGGTACAGCCGGGACCAGCTGCTTCGAAAGCATCACCAAACCAGGGATTCAAGCTTCAGGAGGCTAATTTGCATATTCCAGGTGCCTTCTGGGAGAAGCGAAGTCTCCCTAAGCTAGAAGATCGTTGGGTACAGCCGGGACCAGCTGCTTCGAAAGCATCACCAAACCAGGGATTCAAGCTTCAGGAGGCTAATTTGCATATTCCAGGTGCCTTCTGGGAGAAGCGAAGTCTCCCTAAGCTAGAAGATCGTTGGGTACAGCCGGGACCAGCTGCTTCGAAAGCATCACCAAACCAGGGATTCAAGCTTCAGGAGGCTAATTTGCATATTCCAGGTGCCTTCTGGGAGAAGCGAAGTCTCCCTAAGCTAGAAGATCGTTGGGTACAGCCGGGACCAGCTGCTTCGAAAGCATCACCAAACCAGGGATTCAAGCTTCAGGAGGCTAATTTGCATATTCCAGGTGCCTTCTGGGAGAAGCGAAGTCTCCCTAAGCTAGAAGATCGTTGGGTACAGCCGGGACCAGCTGCTTCGAAAGCATCACCAAACCAGGGATTCAAGCTTCAGGAGGCTAATTTGCATATTCCAGGTGCCTTCTGGGAGAAGCGAAGTCTCCCTAAGCTAGAAGATCGTTGGGTACAGCCGGGACCAGCTGCTTCGAAAGCATCACCAAACCAGGGATTCAAGCTTCAGGAGGCTAATTTGCATATTCCAGGTGCCTTCTGGGAGAAGCGAAGTCTCCCTAAGCTAGAAGATCGTTGGGTACAGCCGGGACCAGCTGCTTCGAAAGCATCACCAAACCAGGGATTCAAGCTTCAGGAGGCTAATTTGCATATTCCAGGTGCCTTCTGGGAGAAGCGAAGTCTCCCTAAGCTAGAAGATCGTTGGGTACAGCCGGGACCAGCTGCTTCGAAAGCATCACCAAACCAGGGATTCAAGCTTCAGGAGGCTAATTTGCATATTCCAGGTGCCTTCTGGGAGAAGCGAAGTCTCCCTAAGCTAGAAGATCGTTGGGTACAGCCGGGACCAGCTGCTTCGAAAGCATCACCAAACCAGGGATTCAAGCTTCAGGAGGCTAATTTGCATATTCCAGGTGCCTTCTGGGAGAAGCGAAGTCTCCCTAAGCTAGAAGATCGTTGGGTACAGCCGGGACCAGCTGCTTCGAAAGCATCACCAAACCAGGGATTCAAGCTTCAGGAGGCTAATTTGCATATTCCAGGTGCCTTCTGGGAGAAGCGAAGTCTCCCTAAGCTAGAAGATCGTTGGGTACAGCCGGGACCAGCTGCTTCGAAAGCATCACCAAACCAGGGATTCAAGCTTCAGGAGGCTAATTTGCATATTCCAGGTGCCTTCTGGGAGAAGCGAAGTCTCCCTAAGCTAGAAGATCGTTGGGTACAGCCGGGACCAGCTGCTTCGAAAGCATCACCAAACCAGGGATTCAAGCTTCAGGAGGCTAATTTGCATATTCCAGGTGCCTTCTGGGAGAAGCGAAGTCTCCCTAAGCTAGAAGATCGTTGGGTACAGCCGGGACCAGCTGCTTCGAAAGCATCACCAAACCAGGGATTCAAGCTTCAGGAGGCTAATTTGCATATTCCAGGTGCCTTCTGGGAGAAGCGAAGTCTCCCTAAGCTAGAAGATCGTTGGGTACAGCCGGGACCAGCTGCTTCGAAAGCATCACCAAACCAGGGATTCAAGCTTCAGGAGGCTAATTTGCATATTCCAGGTGCCTTCTGGGAGAAGCGAAGTCTCCCTAAGCTAGAAGATCGTTGGGTACAGCCGGGACCAGCTGCTTCGAAAGCATCACCAAACCAGGGATTCAAGCTTCAGGAGGCTAATTTGCATATTCCAGGTGCCTTCTGGGAGAAGCGAAGTCTCCCTAAGCTAGAAGATCGTTGGGTACAGCCGGGACCAGCTGCTTCGAAAGCATCACCAAACCAGGGATTCAAGCTTCAGGAGGCTAATTTGCATATTCCAGGTGCCTTCTGGGAGAAGCGAAGTCTCCCTAAGCTAGAAGATCGTTGGGTACAGCCGGGACCAGCTGCTTCGAAAGCATCACCAAACCAGGGATTCAAGCTTCAGGAGGCTAATTTGCATATTCCAGGTGCCTTCTGGGAGAAGCGAAGTCTCCCTAAGCTAGAAGATCGTTGGGTACAGCCGGGACCAGCTGCTTCGAAAGCATCACCAAACCAGGGATTCAAGCTTCAGGAGGCTAATTTGCATATTCCAGGTGCCTTCTGGGAGAAGCGAAGTCTCCCTAAGCTAGAAGATCGTTGGGTACAGCCGGGACCAGCTGCTTCGAAAGCATCACCAAACCAGGGATTCAAGCTTCAGGAGGCTAATTTGCATATTCCAGGTGCCTTCTGGGAGAAGCGAAGTCTCCCTAAGCTAGAAGATCGTTGGGTACAGCCGGGACCAGCTGCTTCGAAAGCATCACCAAACCAGGGATTCAAGCTTCAGGAGGCTAATTTGCATATTCCAGGTGCCTTCTGGGAGAAGCGAAGTCTCCCTAAGCTAGAAGATCGTTGGGTACAGCCGGGACCAGCTGCTTCGAAAGCATCACCAAACCAGGGATTCAAGCTTCAGGAGGCTAATTTGCATATTCCAGGTGCCTTCTGGGAGAAGCGAAGTCTCCCTAAGCTAGAAGATCGTTGGGTACAGCCGGGACCAGCTGCTTCGAAAGCATCACCAAACCAGGGATTCAAGCTTCAGGAGGCTAATTTGCATATTCCAGGTGCCTTCTGGGAGAAGCGAAGTCTCCCTAAGCTAGAAGATCGTTGGGTACAGCCGGGACCAGCTGCTTCGAAAGCATCACCAAACCAGGGATTCAAGCTTCAGGAGGCTAATTTGCATATTCCAGGTGCCTTCTGGGAGAAGCGAAGTCTCCCTAAGCTAGAAGATCGTTGGGTACAGCCGGGACCAGCTGCTTCGAAAGCATCACCAAACCAGGGATTCAAGCTTCAGGAGGCTAATTTGCATATTCCAGGTGCCTTCTGGGAGAAGCGAAGTCCCCCTAAGCTAGAAGATCGTTGGGTACAGCCGGGACCAGCTGCTTCGAAAGCATCACCAAACCAGGGATTCAAGCTTCAGGAGGCTAATTTGCATATTCCAGGTGCCTTCTGGGAGAAGCGAAGTCCCCCTAAGCTAGAAGATCGTTGGGTACAGCCGGGACCAGCTGCTTCGAAAGCATCACCAAACCAGGGATTCAAGCTTCAGGAGGCTAATTTGCATATTCCAGGTGCCTTCTGGGAGAAGCGAAGTCCCCCTAAGCTAGAAGATCGTTGGGTACAGCCGGGACCAGCTGCTTCGAAAGCATCACCAAACCAGGGATTCAAGCTTCAGGAGGCTAATTTGCATATTCCAGGTGCCTTCTGGGAGAAGCGAAGTCTCCCTAAGCTAGAAGATCGTTGGGTACAGCCGGGACCAGCTGCTTCGAAAGCATCACCAAACCAGGGATTCAAGCTTCAGGAGGCTAATTTGCATATTCCAGGTGCCTTCTGGGAGAAGCGAAGTCTCCCTAAGCTAGAAGATCGTTGGGTACAGCCGGGACCAGCTGCTTCGAAAGCATCACCAAACCAGGGATTCAAGCTTCAGGAGGCTAATTTGCATATTCCAGGTGCCTTCTGGGAGAAGCGAAGTCTCCCTAAGCTAGAAGATCGTTGGGTACAGCCGGGACCAGCTGCTTCGAAAGCATCACCAAACCAGGGATTCAAGCTTCAGGAGGCTAATTTGCATATTCCAGGTGCCTTCTGGGAGAAGCGAAGTCTCCCTAAGCTAGAAGATCGTTGGGTACAGCCGGGACCAGCTGCTTCGAAAGCATCACCAAACCGCGCGCCGTAATTTTGCCTGTAGGACATTATTGCAAGAGAGCTTGGCTGAGTAGATTACACAAGAAGGAAAACACACAGCAAGTCAGCAGGATCTAGGAGCAACATGGCAGATGTGACAACCTACATGGTGAGCTGCAGCATGTGCTACATGTTCACAGATCGACCAGAAGAAGAATCCAATTTCACCTGTCAGAAGTGTAGACTAGTGGCCCTTTTAGAAGAAAAGGTGCGGGGTCTGGAAGAAAGAATAGCAACTTTGAAACTCATCAAAGAGAATGAAGACTTTCTAGACAGAACAGAAGCATCTCTACTGGTCACAGAAGGTGCAAAAAGTGTCAGAGAACCTCCAAAAGCAGATGAGTGGAAGCATGTGACCAAAAGAAGCAAGAAGACCATGGAGAAATCACCAACCACACAACTGAAGAACCGATATCAAATCTTTGTAGAGGATGAAGATGGCACACCTAAGAATGAAGCAATACCAGCAAGCAAAAAAGAAAAGGGCACACAGCAACAAGTGACAGCAAAAAGTACAGCCAAGAAGCAACGAAGAGTGGTGGTGGTGGGAGACTCACTACTGAGAGGCACAGAAGCAGCCATCTGCAGACCGGACATAACTGCAAGAGAAGTATGCTGCCTTCCAGGTGCGATGATCAAGGATGTGACCGATAGGATACCAAAGCTCTTCAGCTCCAAGGACGTCCACCCATTTCTTCTGATACATGTTGGCACCAATGACACGGCAAGGAAGGACCTACCGACAATCTGCAAGGACTTTGAAGAGTTGGGGAAGAAAGTAAAGGAACTGGATGCACAGGTAGTTTTTTCTTCTATCCTTCCAGTAGACGGGCATGGCACCAGGAGATGGAACAGGATCCTTGATGCAAACAACTGGCTAAGACGATGGTGCAGACAACAAGGATTTGGATTCCTGGACCACGGTGTGAATTACTGGTATGATGGACTCCTCGCCAGAGACGGACTACACCTCAACAAACCTGGGAAACACACATTCGCCAGAAGACTCGCTACACTCATCAGGAGGGCGTTAAACTAGAAGAAGAGGGGACGGGAAGAAAAACATTAGACTCGAACAAAGACGACCCAGGAAAACATACTCAGAAGGGAGGTAAGAACATTTCTAAAACAATCCACAGTGAGGAGATTGGAACAAAACAAAATCCTCTAAACTGCATGCTCGCAAACGCCAGAAGCCTGACAAACAAGATGGAAGAACTAGAAGCAGAAATATCTACAGGTAACTTTGACATAGTGGGAATAACCGAGACATGGTTAGATGAAATCTATGACTGGGCAGTTAACTTACAGGGTTACAGTCTGTTTAGAAAGGATCGTAAAAATCGGAGAGGAGGAGGGGTTTGTCTCTATGTAAAGTCTTGTCTAAAGTCCACTTTAAGGGAGGATATTAGCGAAGGGAATGAGGATGTCGAGTCCATATGGGTTGAAATTCATGGAGGGAAAAATGGTAACAAAATTCTCATTGGGGTCTGTTACAAACCCCCAAATATAACAGAAAGCATGGAAAGTCTACTTCTAAAGCAGATAGATGAAGCTGCAACCCATAATGAGGTCCTGGTTATGGGGGACTTTAACTACCCGGATATTAACTGGGAAACAGAAACCTGTGAAACCCATAAAGGCAACAGGTTTCTGCTAATAACCAAGAAAAATTATCTTTCACAATTGGTGCAGAATCCAACCAGAGGAGCAGCACTTTTAGACCTAATACTATCTAATAGACCTGACAGAATAACAAATCTGCAGGTGGTTGGGCATTTAGGAAATAGCGACCACAATATTGTGCAGTTTCACCTGTCTTTCACTAGGGGGACTTGTCAGGGAGTCACAAAAACATTGAACTTTAGGAAGGTAAAGTTTGAACAGCTTAGAGATGCCCTTAATCTGGTAGACTGGGACAATATCCTCAGAAATGAGAATACAGATAATAAATGGGAAATGTTTAAGAACATCCTAAATAGGCAGTGTAAGCGGTTTATACCTTGTGGGAATAAAAGGACTAGAAATAGGAAAAACCCAATGTGGCTAAACAAAGAAGTAAGACAGGCAATTAACAGTAAAAAGAAAGCATTTGCACTACTAAAGCAGGATGGCACCATTGAAGCTCTAAAAAACTATAGGGAGAAAAATACTTTATCTAAAAAACTAATTAAAGCTGCCAAAAAGGAAACAGAGAAGCACATTGCTAAGGAGAGTAAAACTAATCCCAAACTGTTCTTCAACTATATCAATAGTAAAAGAATAAAAACTGAAAATGTAGGCCCCTTAAAAAATAGTGAGGAAAGAATGGTTGTAGATGACGAGGAAAAAGCTAACATATTAAACACCTTCTTCTCCACGGTATTCACGGTGGAAAATGAAATGCTAGGTGAAATCCCAAGAAACAATGAAAACCCTATATTAAGAGTCACCAATCTAACCCAAGAAGAGGTGCGAAACCGGCTAAATAAGATTAAAATAGAGAAATCTCCGGGTCCGGATGGCATACACCCACGAGTACTAAGAGAACTAAGTAATGTAATAGATAAACCATTATTTCTTATTTTTAGTGACTCTATAGCGACAGGGTCTGTTCCGCAGGACTGGCGCATAGCAAATGTGGTGCCAATATTCAAAAAGGGCTCTAAAAGTGAACCTGGAAATTATAGGCCAGTAAGTCTAACCTCTATTGTTGGTAAAATATTTGAAGGGTTTCTGAGGGATGTTATTCTGGATTATCTCAATGAGAATAACTGTTTAACTCCATATCAGCATGGGTTTATGAGAAATCGCTCCTGTCAAACCAATCTAATCAGTTTTTATGAAGAGGTAAGCTATAGACTGGACCACGGTGAGTCATTGGACGTGGTATATCTCGATTTTTCCAAAGCGTTTGATACCGTGCCGCACAAGAGGTTGGTACACAAAATGAGAATGCTTGGTCTGGGGGAAAATGTGTGTAAATGGGTTAGTAACTGGCTTAGTGATAGAAAGCAGAGGGTGGTTATAAATGGTATAGTCTCTAACTGGGTCGCTGTGACCAGTGGAGTACCGCAGGGGTCAGTATTGGGACCTGTTCTCTTCAACATATTCATTAATGATCTGGTAGAAGGTTTACACAGTAAAATATCGATATTTGCAGATGATACAAAACTATGTAAAGCAGTTAATACAAGAGAAGATAGTATTCTGCTACAGATGGATCTGGATAAGTTGGAAACTTGGGCTGAAAGGTGGCAGATGAGGTTTAACAATGATAAATGTAAGGTTATACACATGGGAAGAGGGAATCAATATCACCATTACACACTGAACGGGAAACCACTGGGTAAATCTGACAGGGAGAAGGACTTGGGGATCCTAGTTAATGATAAACTTACCTGGAGCAGCCAGTGCCAGGCAGCAGCTGCCAAGGCAAACAGGATCATGGGGTGCATTAAAAGAGGTCTGGATACACATGATGAGAGCATTATACTGCCTCTGTACAAATCCCTAGTTAGACCGCACATGGAGTACTGTGTCCAGTTTTGGGCACCGGTGCTCAGGAAGGATATAATGGAACTAGAGAGAGTACAAAGGAGGGCAACAAAATTAATAAAGGGGATGGGAGAACTACAATACCCAGATAGATTAGCGAAATTAGGATTATTCAGTCTAGAAAAAAGACGACTGAGGGGCGATCTAATAACCATGTATAAGCATATAAGGGGACAATACAAATATCTCGCTGAGGATCTGTTTATACCAAGGAAGGTGACGGGCACAAGGGGGCATTCTTTGCGTCTGGAGGAGAGAAGGTTTTTCCACCAACATAGAAGAGGATTCTTTACTGTTAGGGCAGTGAGAATCTGGAATTGCTTGCCTGAGGAGGTGGTGATGGCGAACTCAGTCGAGGGGTTCAAGAGAGGCCTGGATGTCTTCCTGGAGCAGAACAATATTGTATCATACAATTATTAGGTTCTGTAGAAGGACGTAGATCTGGGGATTTATTATGATGGAATATAGGCTGAACTGGATGGACAAATGTCTTTTTTCGGCCTTACTAACTATGTTACTATGTTACTATGTAATAAGTGAGTACACTATATACTTAGGGGCTGTGCTATACATGATGTTATGCTCCCACCTGCCTCGCCGCATGTGTATCATACTCATCTCGCTGCGGCGTCCCGGCACATCCCTGCTCGCTTACGGTCTTCTCTCCCTGTGCGCTCGGCTCCTGCTCCTCCTCGGGTGCGCATGCGCTCTGGGTTCCACGGCGCACGCGCACACGTCTCTCATTGAATCCTGGCCATGTCTTCTGCGCCGTCCTGTGGACTCTGGCCCGGAAGGTATGCCCTCACTATCTTTATCAGGCCGCCTCTTCCTATCGGCGGGGCCTGATTGTCATTTGCTATCTACAAGTGAATCTGGCTCCATGTCCCTCCTGTGTTACTTCCTGCCTGTTTGCTCACTGCTCACTTCCGTTGCTCTAGCTAAATCCTGGTCTTCTCCTTTGCTCCCTCCTAGTGCCTGCTCTTCGGTGTCTTCCTTCCAGTCCATGTTCCTGTGTCCTTGCCTGCCTGCCTGCCTCCGTCTTCGTCCTAGTCCATGTTCCAGTCTCCAGCCTGTCTGCCCATGTCCTCCCTCCGGTCCCTGCTCCCGTGGTTAGTCTTTCTGTTCGTCTCCTCCGTCCAGTCCGTATTGCCACACGCTCCCTGTTTCTGTCTCCTCGTTAGTCCTTACTGTATCCTATTAGTTGCCTTCTTGCTGGTCCTTCTTTACCAGCTGCCATGGCGATAGTCTCCCTCGGGCCTGTCCCTAACGCTCCCTGTATAGGGGGTGGTGCACTTGGTTAGCTCGCCCATGGGAGGTTCGTTGTCATGGTCCAATGGCTCCACTCTATATTCTCCACAGTTAATCCTCACAGTACAATCAGGCCATGGACCCCGCTGGTACTCCTTTTTCCGTGCAGAAGGAGCTTGGGGTTCTTCGTGAGAATCCGACTAGGATCATGGCCTTTTTAAAAGCCATGGAATCCCGCTTATCGGCGTTACAGCCCTCTGATCCTGGGAACACGTCCCAGATGGCAAGTCTCCAGCAAGAGCTCGCCCAGCAACGCGACACCCAGGGTCACATTCTAAATGATCTTGCTTCACTGGATAATCGTCTGCTTTCCATGCAGTCAGCTGCTTCGGCTCCTGCTCCCGCTCCGCATTCACCACCTCGCCTGGCCAGACCTCCACACTATAGTGGAGATCCCAAGTTATGTCGAGGTTTTTTAAACCAGTGCCAATTACACTTTGAGCTTTTATCACAACTATACCCCACTGATCGGGCTAGGTGGCTTTTGTTGTGTCTCACCTGGAAGGGCAGGCTTTGGCCTGGATTAATCCACTTTGGGAGTGGGATGATCCTCTAGTTCCCCAACTCGCCAATTTTTGGGAGACTTTCTGTAAGGCCTCTACTACCGAGTCCCTTTTTAATCTCCACCAAGGTTCTCTTTCTGTCGGACAGTGCGCCATTCAATTTTGTACTTTGTCATCTGAGTTAGGATGGAACAATGAGGCCTTGGTGGGAGCTTTTTGGCGAGGTCTGTCTTCTCGAATCAAGGACGAGCTGGCGGGTCGAGACACACCAATATCTTTGGAGGATCTCAATTCCTTGGCTGCTTGGATCGATCTTCGTTTCTAGGAATGGCTTCGTGAAACGGCTAGAGAGAGAATACCTTCTCGCCTACCTTTGGCTTCTTCCAGTTCTTCCTCTTCACGATTGGTTTCTTCACCTCCGGTTTTCGCCTCCTGAACCCATGCAGGTGGATCGTCTTCACCCAGCCGAACTACGCCGCAAAGAAAGAATCGCTCAGGGTCTCTGTTTCTACTGTGGCAGCGCTTCTCATCTTCTGCGTTCTTGTCCGGTGAGGCCGGGAAACGCTTCCGCCTAGGCTAGGTAAGAGAGACCTCCCTAGGTATTTGTGAATCCTCTCTACCTTTAACTCTTTCCGTTTTAGTTAGCTTTGGTACCAGTCGTTTTTCTGAGGTGGCTTATCTTGATTCTGGTGCTGCAAGGAACTTTATTCAGCTAGAGGCACTCAAGAGACTCTATATTCCTGTCAAATCTTTCGAGACTCCCCGGCAGTTAGCTTTGGTTGATGGTAGGCCCTTGCGAGAGACAGTTACCCTTGTCACAGAAGAGGTGGAGTTACAGATCGGAGCCCTGCATCGGGAGAAGATTGCCTTCTATGTGCTGCCTTCGTTGTCACATACGATCCTATTGGGTCTTCCATGGTTAAGAACTCATGTACCTGTCCTGGATTGGCGATCTGGTGATGTCCTACGCTGGGGGCTCACACCTGTCAAACCAGGTGTCTTCTTTCCGTGCAACCTGTAAAGACTCTTCAGTCTAATCTGGCACCTGCAGGTTTGCCTTCGGCCTACTGGTCCTTCTCGGACATCTTCGACAAAAAAGAGGCAGAGAACTTGCCCCCACATCGTCTGTATGATTGCCAGATTGACCGTGTACCCGGCACAACACCACCCAGGGGGCGAATTTACCCACTGAATCCTCTCAAGTCTCAAGCTATGACTGAGTATGTCCAGGAGAATCTAGCCAGAGGTTTTTTCCGGAAGTCATCTTCACCCGCAGGCGCGGGTTTCTTTTTTGTCAAGAAGAAAGATGGGTCTCTCCATCACAGCATCGATAACGAGGGCCTTAATAATATCACAATTAAGAACAAGTACCCACTTCCTCTTCTTCCGGAACTATTTGATCGACTACGAGGAGCACGCATTTTTACAAAACTAGATGTAAGGGGTCGAGTTCCTGCCTCTGCACAGGGGGAATCTCGGGCCATCTCCGCTGCAGTCTCCCATTCTTCTCCTGCCGCAGTGGAGCCTGCTCAGCGGAGACATCGATCCCAGCGTTTCGCTCAGTCTGACTCTGTGCTAAGAGTTACTGCTGCATTTCATGCTTCTGCCATTGAAGTCAGTGCTGGGCAATGGCGAGCAGACGCTTCTGGGACTAAGTCCTGCTTTTCTAGTTCTGAGCATGACCAGAGTAAGATCTCTCAGTGGAGATCGAGGGTCACATGATCAGATACTGCAGCTAAGGTCCTTGTAGGTGCTAGGACTAAATCCTGCTTTGCACTCTGAGCATGCCCAGGGCAAGATCTCTCAGTGGAGATCTAGGGTCACATGCTCAGGTACTGCAGCAATTCCATTAGTCCTTCTTTGAAAGGTCCTAAACGTGCTGCAACTATTTAAGGCCCACATGGCCGCACGGCCATGCGCTAGTATTGACTATTGTTATCGTGTGTGTGTTGATGAGTGCAAGTCGTTCCTTAAAAAACCCATCCCTTGTGTATGACTGTTCGCGTAAGGTGTTTGGCTGCAATCTAGCGCCCGGCTGAACTCACAGCTTTAACACACGAAGCAGCGTCTAACTGCTGTGACCGCCAGTGCAGCGCCTTGCACTATTAGAGTGCTTACCTTACCCAAGTCTGGGTGGTTAGTGGCGTCCGCTAGTGTGGCACAGCATGCACTTCTGTGCATAATAGTTACCTCTGATACCCCAATTGTGGTGTCGATCGCAAGAGGTCTACACTAACTCTAATCCTGTGTCCTGGGATAGAGTTCTGTGGTTCCTTGCTTGCGCTCTCTGTGCAGTACCGCAACCCTGTGACTTAACAGGGATCGCTTCCTTCACACAGGGTGAAGTTAACCCGTGTATGTAATCACATTGTACCACCATATAGTACCGCCATTCACTTAGCAGCAGGTTCTTTCCTGCACGGTGGATCCCGGGTGGCGAACCCACCAATCTTACTTAATAAATATATTTGGTTCGTTCCGCCAACCCTAACACTAGATCTCCGTGGGGCCTACAATTTAGTCCGTATTTGTTCTGGCGATGAGTGGAAGACTGCCATTAACAGCAGTGATGGGCACTACGAGTATTTAGTCATGCCCTTTGGTTTATGCAATGCTCCTGCTGTGTTCCAGGAATTCGTGAATTAAATTTTTCGAGATCTTCTGTACACCTGTGTGGTGGTTTACTTGGATGATATCCTTATTTTTTCTCCGGATTTGGTCACCCACAGAAAGCATGTTCATCTGGTTCTACTGCGCCTGAGAGAGAATCACCTTTACGCCAAGCTTGAAAAATGTGCCTTTGAACAGACGTCTCTTCCATTCTTGGGTTACATTATCTCTGACTCAGGTCTTCGCATGGATCCGGAGAAGGTGTCTGCCGTACTCAACTGGCCACGTCCTAATGGTGTCAAAACTATCCAGCGATTCGTTGGTTTCACAAATTACTATCGGCAGTTCATCCCTCATTTCTCTTCCTTGTCTGGTCCCATCACGGCTCTGATACGAAAGGGGTCCAATCCTCACATCTGGTCGTCTGAAGCTTTAGATGCTTTCTCATCTCTGAAACAAGCCTTTGCCTCTGCTCCAGTATTGCATCGTCCTGAGGTGAATAAGCCTTTTGTTCTGGAGGTTGATGCGTCTGCCGCTGGTGCTGGAGCCGTACTTTCTCAAAGGTCATCTTCTAGGAAGTTGGTTCCCTGCGGTTTCTTCTCCAAGACATTCTCTTCCTTTGAACGGGAGTATTCCATCGGCGACAGGGAGCTCTTAGCCATCAAGTTGGCTTTTGAGGAGTGGAGATACGTTTTGGAGGGAGCTGTTCACCCATTTAAAGTCTTCACGGATCACAAGAACCTGGCACACATCTGTTCTGCTCAGAGACGTAATCCTCGGCAAGCTAGATGGTCTTTGTTTTTTGCCCATTTTAATTTTGAGTTGCATTTTTTTCCGGGTTACAAGAATTTCAAGGCTGACGCTTTGTCCAGGTCCTTCTTATCTTCTGACTCAGAGGAGGAGCCCTCGCATATCTTGGATCCATCTCAGGTCATCATGGTGGCACCTGCTAGTTTGTCTTCTCTACCTCCTGGTAAAACTTTCATTCCTGTGTGCAACAGAAGACAAGTCCTTCGCTGGGGACATACTTCCAAATTGGCAGGTCATGTCGGCTTCAAGAAAACACTCTCATTTGTGTCCCGCTTTTATTGGTGGCCGACTTTTCTTCAGGATATCCGAAGCTTCATTGTCTCCTGTCCGTCTTGTGCCAAAAATAAGACTCAAAGGGCATTTACCTTCCGGTTTGCTTAATCCACTTCCTATTCCATCTGCTCCTTGGCAGCACATTGCAATAGACTTTATCACCGATCCCCCTCGATCTTCCAGTTGCACTGTCATCCTTGTCGTCGTAGATAGGTTCTCCAAGATGGCTCACTTTATATCTCTTCCTGGTTTACCTTCTGCACCTGTGTTGGCGAGAGCTTTTATCCATCATATTTTTTGCATTCACGGTCTTCCTCAACATATTGTTTCGGATAGAGGGGTGAGGTTCACCTCTCGCTTTTGGAAGTCTCTCTGCAAGTTTATGGACATCACACTTGATTTTTCATCTGCCTACCACCCACAAATCAATGGTCAAGTGGAACGTACCAATCAAACTTTGGTGACTTCTCTTCTTCACTTCTCTAACTCTCATCAGAACGACTGGGTAGATTTGCTTCCGTGGGCCGAATTTGCTTATAACAATCATATCAGTGAATCTCCTTCCAAGTCTCCTTTCTTCATCATCTACGGACAACATCCTGGTGTACCACTTCCGGTTCCTCCTGTCTCAGGTGTCCCAGCAGCCGATCTTTTGTCCGGGGAGTTCTCTAGGATTTGGCAAGAGACCAGGACCGCTCTTGAACTGGCCTGCGCCAGAATGAAAAAACATGCGGACAAGAGGCGCTTGGACTCTCCTCTTTTTCAGCCCGGTGATAAGGTGTGCCTATCTTCCAAGTTTGTCCGCTTAAAAGTGCCTTCGCACAAACTGGGTCCCCGCTATATTGGGCCCTTTGAGGTCTTGTCCCGTATCAATAATGTCCCTTATAAGTTAAAACTTCCTGCTTCTCTCCGCATCCCCAATTCTTTTCATGTTTCCCTCCTGAAGCCTGTGGTCCTCAATCAGTTCCATTCCACTTTCAATCGTTCTCCTCAGCCTAATTTTTGTAATGATGTCTTTGAAGTTAAAGACATTCTTGCTATGAAAAAAAATAGAGGGAGGGCCTTTTTCCTGGTTGATTGGAAAGTTTTGGTCCCGAGGAGTGATCTTGGGAGCCTCGGGAGAACATTCAGGCTCCTCAAATGCTGGCAAAATTTATTTCGGCTCTTAGGAGGGAGGGGCATAAGGGGGGTACTGTTATACTCCCGCCTTCTTCGCCGCATGTGTCTCATACTCACCTCGCTGCGGCGTCTCGGCGCGTCCCTGCTCACTTACGGTCTTCTCTCCCTGCGCGCTCGGCTCCTGCTCCTCCTCGGGTGCGCGCACGCTCTGGGTTCCACGGCGCACGCGCACACGTCTCTCATTGAATCCTGGCCATGTCTTCTGTGCCGCCCTGTGGACTCTGACCCAGAAGGTATGCCCTCACTCTCTTTATCAAGCCGAATCTTCCTATCGTTGGTGCCTGATTGTCATTTGCTATCTACAAGTGAATCTGGCTCCATGTCCCTCCTGTGTTCCTTCCTGCCTGTTTGCTTACCACTCACTTCCGTTGCTGTAGCTAAATTCTGGTCTTCTCCTTTGCTCCTTCCTAGTGCCTGCTTTTTGGTGTCTTCCTTCCAGTGCGTGCTCCAGCGTCCTTGCCTGCCTGCCTCCGTCTTCCTCCTAGTCCATGTTCCAGTCTCCAGCCTGTCTGCCTGTGTCCTCCCTCCGGTCCCTGCTCCCGTGGTTAGTCTTCCTGTGCGTCTCCTCCATCCAGTCCATATTCCCATGCTCTCCCTGTTTCTGTCTCCTCATTAGTCCTTACTGTACCCTATTAGCCCTAGAAAGCATACCTGGGGCCTCGCAGGCCTGCCAGGTTACTTGTTTTCTATTTTCTGTAAAAGTACTTTAGTTAGAATTTTAAAAATCTCGGTAATCCTCAGGTATATAGTTATTAGTAATTTCCAGTTATTCATATATTTTTATATTACAGACATTTCGGTATAACAACCATTTTTGGGGACTACCCCATATTCACGCACCTGGGGCCTTTTAGGCCTGTACTAGGTTTACATGTGATACTCAGTCTTTTTGTCTGTATTGTTGCTGGGGAAGAACTTTTATGACTCTGCTATTGCTGGGAAGAGTGTGGATTCTGCATGACAACATGGTAAGTATGGCATAAAAATTTTCTAGATGTGCGATTTAGCAAGCTATTATGGGATGAATGGTCTGATTTACTGTGGCAAAGAAGCTGATGCTCCAGTCCAGAAAGACCTATGTTCCGACATAGTAAAAACACTTGTTCCACCAATTTTCAATTCAGGAAAAAATATTACAATGGATAATTACTTTACCAATTTTAAAATGGCCAACTTTTTGCTTCAAAAGCAACTTACACTTGTTGGTACTGTGAGGCCAAACCGCCGCGAAATTCCTCCAATCATGAAGCACAATGCGCAGCGAACAATCTACGAGAGTTTATTCGGTTTCTGCAATCAAGCAACAATGGTGTCTTATAAAGCCAAGAAAGAAAAATCCGTGATATTACTGACTACAATGCATCATGATGGAAGTATTGACACCAATGACAGGAATAAAAAACCTGAAATCATACTGCATTATAATAAGACAAAAGGAGGTGTCGACAAGCTGGACGAAATGGTTGGAGAGTATTCGTGCAAATGGCAGACTAAACGTTGGCCTGTTGCCCTTTTTTCCAATATCCTTGATGTGTCAGCCCTCAATAGCTACATTGTTTAATGTCAAACTAATCCAGAATTCCATGCCAACAGGAAAGACAAGAGACGTCTATTTTTGACAGAACTTTGTTATGAACTTTTGATGCCTACTATAATGGAGAGAAGCAGCATGATATGCTTATCAAGGCAAATTACGGAGGCAATGATCCGATGTGGAATACGCTTTCTGGAACAACCAGAGCAAAGAGAAAAAAAAGAAAGCGCTGCTGTATTTGTCCAGCAAGAAGGAAAGAAAATCGGAGCGTTTCTGTTCTACTTGTGGACAAAATGTATGCAAGGAACATTCAGCCGAAAAAATAATATGCGAGGATTGTCGGGGGAATATGTAAAGTTACAAATAAATATTCCTGCACCAAGTTTGCTACAACCAAAAATGTTTTCATAAAAAAATTGCATATAGAATGCCTATATTTGGCATGCCTGTTTACTTACTTTTTTGTTGTTTTATGCACATAATTATGTTTTGAAATATACACATCTTAGGCTGTGTTCCCAGTAGCGCTGGGGTTTGCCAGAAGGAGATCCATAATGGATCTGACCTCCTGGTAACTCCAGCTAAGGCTGCCGGAATGGCAGGATTCCGCCAGCCTTAGCTGGGGTCACCAGGAGGTCAGATCCATTACGGATCCCCTCCTGGTGGACCCCAGCGCTAGTTGGAATGCATCCTTACCTTGCAATTGTAAAATACATTTTGAAACGTATTTTTTATTTGAGTTATTCCGTGTTATTTGCACACAGGCGTGAATATGGGGTAGTCCCAAAAAAAGGTTGTTATACTGAAATGCCTATAACATAAAACTATATGAACAACTGGAAATTACTAACAACTATATACCTGAGGAATATCTAGAGTTTCAAAATTCTAGCTAAAGTAATTTTACAGAAAATAGAAAACAAGTAACCTGGCAGGCCTGCGAGGCCCCAGGTATGCGTCCGCCAGCCTTAGCTAGGGTCACCAGGAGGTCAGATCCATTACGGAATCCCATCCTGGCGGACCCCTGCGCTAGTGGGAATCCATCCTTACTTTGCAATAAACTTTGAAAAGTATTTTTATTTGAGTTATTCCATGATAATTGTAAACAGGCCTAAAAAGCCCCAGGTGCGTGAATGTGTAGATTTCTATGGGTATGCGTTCTAGGGTTAGTTGCCTTCTTGCCCATCCTTCTTTACCAGCTGAGTACAAAAAAGTGAGTACACTATATACTAAAGGACTGTGCTTTGCATAATAAGGTTACATCCCTGTATCTGTGTGCAATGTTGGTGTGCTGCCCGCTTTTACAGACACATTGATCATGTCCTATTCTGATCCTCAAGATAGTATCAGAACAGGACATTCTCAGATCCATGATTTTCATGTATTTGTGAATGGACTTGTAAAACTCTATGAGTCTGTGTGCCATCTGGTAAAAAAAAAAAATTTGGAAACACACATACATTTCACACAAATCTGAGTATGTAGAATAAGTGATTTTATAAAAAACACTATCACTCCAAATCACAGTGCAGTGCAGATACAGAATAATATCTATATCCAGGCACTTACCGCTGACGTCTCGTCTGATTAGAGTCGCTTTCTCCTGTTTCTTATCCATCTGGTCAGACCTACAAGCTGATATCACCCAGCCACGATTCCTCTTTTCATAATGATCTTTGCAACACTGAAAATAACCATCACATACATTGTATACATACATATGTCTCCCCCTGAATACAGATATGTTCCCCATCATTAATACATTAGCCACGCACCATTAAAAATATAACGTGATCAGAAACACTGTGTCCCCCATTAACTATAATCTCTGCCTCCTAATAATATAAATTATTCAGTCTGTGACTCTCCACAATTAACTGTAAGGCTATGTGCACACGGAAAATATGTAAGGTTTTGCAGTACAAGTGAATTGAATGAGAATCCTGAAGTCATGCACACATTGCTTATTTTTTCTTGCAGATTTGCAGCAGATTACAATCTGCATAATGTCAATTCTTGCAGCGTATTTCACCTATACTAATGGGAAAAATACACAACAAAAGCATGGCAAAAATGTGGCAAAAAAATAATTTTACGCAGCGTTCTTCCTGCCACCCCAATCATTGCCCTCTCCACCAACCCAATCATTGTTTTCCCCCACCAACCCAATCGTTGTTCTCCACCACCACCCCAATCATTTTTCTCCCCCACCACCTCCATCATTGCTGTTTCCACCACCCCAATTATTGTCCTCCCCATCACCTCCATCATTAACAATAAATAATAATAATTTTATTTATATAGCGCCAACATATTCCGCAGCGCTTTACAAATTATAGAGGGGACTTGTACAGACAATAGACATTACAGCATAACAGAAATACAGTTCAAAACAGATACCAGGAGGAGTGAGGGCCCTGCTCGCTAGGGTTGAGCGAAACGGGTCGAACATTTTCAAAAGTCGCCGACTTTTGGCTAAGTCGGGGTTTCATGAAACCCGATCCGACCCCTGTGCGTGGTCGGCCATGCGGTACGCGACTTTCGCGCCAAAGTCGCGTTTCAATGACGCGAAAAGCGCCATTTCTCAGCCAATGAAGGTAAACGCAGAGTGTGGGCAGCGTGATGACATAGGTCCTGGTCCCCACCATCTTAGAGAAGGGCATTGCAGTGATTGGCTTGCTGTCTGCGACGTCACAGGGGCTATAAAGAGGCGTTCCCGCCGACCGCCATCTTACTGCTGCTGATCTGAGCTTAGGGAGAGGTTGCTGCCGCTTTGTCAGAAGCAGGGATAGCGTTAGGCAGGGTCCATTAACCACAAAACCGCTTGTGCTGCAGCGATTTGCACTGTCCAACACCACCCTCGGTGTGCAGGGACAGTGGAAGTTTTTTTTTTTCCCCTCAGCGCTGTAGCTCATTGGGCTGCCCTAGAAGGCTCCCTGATAGCTGCATTGCTGTGTGTACGCCGCTGTGCAAACCAACTGCTTTTTTCAAAGCACAAATCCTCTTGTTCCTTCCTTTCTGCACAGCTATCTTTTTTGTTTGTCCACACTTTTTATTTCATTTGTGCATCAGTCCACTCCTTATTGCTGCCTGCCATACCTGGCTGAGATTACTGCAGGCAGGGAGATAGTAGCTGCCTGCCATACCTGGCTGAGATTACTGCAGGCAGGGAGATAGTAATTGTAGGACATTCCCTGTTTTTTTTTTTTTTTTTTTTTGGTGGGAGATTAAGATTGGCAATTTGGCATTTCTGCTAGAGTGCCATCCCTGTGTGTGCCATCTCTCTCACATAGTGGGCCATAGAAAGCCTTTTCATTTTTCTGTATTTTTTTTTGTGGGGTGTATAAATTCTCCCTGATAAAAATACAGTGGGAGATTAATATTGGCCTTTGGGCTTGTGTGCCAGTCCTGAGTGTGCCATCTCTCTCACAAATAGTGGGCCATAGAAAGCCTATTTTATTTTTTTTGGGGTTTTATAAATTCTCCCTGAAAAAAGGGAGATTAATATTGGCCTCTGGGCTTGTGTGCCAGTTGTGAGCGTGCCATCTGTGCCAGTCCTGAGCGTGCCATCTCTCTCACAAATAGTGGGCCATAGAAAGCCTATTTAAATATTTTTTTGGTTTTATAAATTCTCCCAGAAAAAAAGGGAGATTAATATTGGCCTCTGGGCTTCTGTGCCAGTCCTGAGCGTGCCATCTGTGCCAGTCCTGAGCGTCCCATCTCTCTCACAAATAGTGGGCCATAGAAAGCCTATTTAATTTTTTTTTTGGTTTTATAAATTCTCCCAGAAAAAAAGGGAGATTAATATTGGCCTCTGGGCTTCTGTGCCAGTCCTGAGCGTGCCATCTGTGCCAGTCCTGAGCGTCCCATCTCTCTCACAAATAGTGGGCCATAGAAAGCCTATTTAATTTTTTTTTTGGTTTTATAAATTTTCCCTGAAAAAAGGGAGATTAATATTGGCCTCTGGGCTTGTGTGCCAGTTGTGAGCGTGCCATCTGTGCCAGTCCTGAGCGTGCCATCTCTCTCACAAATAGTGGGCCATAGAAAGCCTATTTAATTTTTTTTTTGGTTTTATAAATTCTCCCAGAAAAAAAGGGAGATTAATATTGGCCTCTGGGCTTCTGTGCCAGTCCTGAGCGTGCCATCTGTGCCAGTCCTGAGCGTCCCATCTCTCTCACAAATAGTGGGCCATAGAAAGCCTATTTTTTTTTTGGGGGGGGTTTTAGAAATTCTCCCTGGAAAAAAAAAGGGAGATTAATATTGCCCTTTGGGCTTGTGTGCCAGTACTAAGCGTTCCATCTCTCTCTCTCTCTCTTAGTCAGTGGGCCATAGAACGCCTATTTTTGGTTTTATTTGTTTTCTAAATTCTCCCTGCAAAAAATCATTTTATTTTATTTGGTTTCTAAATTCTTCCTGATAAAATCATATTTTTTTTATTATTTTTTTTTCTAAAGTCTCCCTGAAAAAAAAAAAAAAAAAAAAAAAAACAGTGGGAGATTAATATTGGCCTTTCTGCTTGTGTGCCAGTCTTGACTCCTGGGTGCGTCATCTCTCAGTCAGTGGGCCATAGAACGCCTATTTTTGGTTTTATTTGTTTTCTAAATTCTCCCTGAAAAAATCATTTTATTTTATTTGGTTTCTAAATTCTTCCTGATAAAATCATATTTTTTTTATTATTTTTTTTTCTAAAGTCTCCCTGAAAAAAAAAAAAAAAAACAACCAAAAAAAACAGTGGGAGATTAATATTGGCCTTTCTGCTTGTGTGCCAGTCTTGACTCCTGGGTGTGCCATCTCTCTCTCTCTCTCTCTCTCTCTCTCTCTCTCTCTCTCTCTCCAATTGTGGTCCATAGAAAGCCTATATTTTTTTTCCTTGATTTGGGTTCCAAAATCTACCAGAGAAAATAACTACATCAATCATTGGTAGAAAAATATTGGCCTCTGGGCTTGTGTGCCACTTCTGATTCCTGTGTGCGTCATCTCTCAGTCAGTGGGCCATAGAACGCCTATTTTTGTTTTTATTTGTTTTATAAATTCTCCCTGAAAAAATCATTTTATTTTATTTGGTTTCTAAATTCTTCCTGATAAAATCATATTTTTTTTATTATTTTTTTTTCTAAAGTCTCCCTGAAAAAAAAAAAAAAAAAACAGTGGGAGATTAATATTGGCCTTTCTGCTTGTGTGCCAGTCTTGACTCCTGGGTGCGTCATCTCTCAGTCAGTGGGCCATAGAACGCCTATTTTTGTTTTTATTTGTTTTGTAAATTCTCCCTGAAAAAATCATTTTATTTTATTTGGTTTCTAAATTCTTCCTGATAAAATCATATTTTTTTTATTATTTTTTTTTCTAAAGTCTCCCTGAAAAAAAAAAAAAAAAAAAAAAAAACAGTGGGAGATTAATATTGGCCTTTCTGCTTGTGTGCCAGTCTTGACTCCTGGGTGCGTCATCTCTCAGTCAGTGGGCCATAGAACGCCTATTTTTGGTTTTATTTGTTTTCTAAATTCTCCCTGAAAAAATCATTTTATTTTATTTGGTTTCTAAATTCTTCCTGATAAAATCATATTTTTTTTATTATTTTTTTTTCTAAAGTCTCCCTGAAAAAAAAAAAAAAAAACAACCAAAAAAAACAGTGGGAGATTAATATTGGCCTTTCTGCTTGTGTGCCAGTCTTGACTCCTGGGTGTGCCATCTCTCTCTCTCTCTCTCTCTCTCTCTCTCTCTCTCTCTCCAATTGTGGTCCATAGAAAGCCTATATTTTTTTTCCTTGATTTGGGTTCCAAAATCTACCAGAGAAAATAACTACATCAATCATTGGTAGAAAAATATTGGCCTCTGGGCTTGTGTGCCACTCCTGATTCCTGTGTGCGTCATCTCTCAGTCAGTGGGCCATAGAACGCCTATTTTTGTTTTTATTTGTTTTATAAATTCTCCCTGAAAAAATCATTTTATTTTATTTGGTTTCTAAATTCTTCCTGATAAAATCATATTTTTTTTATTATTTTTTTTTCTAAAGTCTCCCTGACAAAAAAAAAAAAAAAAAAAAAAACAGTGGGAGATTAATATTGGCCTTTCTGCTTGTGTGCCAGTCTTGACTCCTGGGTGTGCCATCTCTCTCTCTCTCTCTCTCTCTCTCTCTCTCTCTCTCTCTCTCCAATTGTGGTCCATAGAAAGCCTATATTTTTTTTCCTTGATTTGGGTTCCAAAATCTACCAGAGAAAATAACTACATCAATCATTGGTAGAAAAATATTGGCCTCTGGGCTTGTGTGCCACTTCTGATTCCTGTGTGCGTCATCTCTCAGTCAGTGGGCCATAGAACGCCTATTTTTGTTTTTATTTGTTTTATAAATTCTCCCTGAAAAAATCATTTTATTTTATTTGGTTTCTAAATTCTTCCTGATAAAATCATATTTTTTTTATTATTTTTTTTTCTAAAGTCTCCCTGAAAAAAAAAAAAAAAAAACAGTGGGAGATTAATATTGGCCTTTCTGCTTGTGTGCCAGTCTTGACTCCTGGGTGCGTCATCTCTCAGTCAGTGGGCCATAGAACGCCTATTTTTGTTTTTATTTGTTTTGTAAATTCTCCCTGAAAAAATCATTTTATTTTATTTGGTTTCTAAATTCTTCCTGATAAAATCATATTTTTTTTATTATTTTTTTTTCTAAAGTCTCCCTGAAAAAAAAAAAAAAAAAAAAAAAAACAGTGGGAGATTAATATTGGCCTTTCTGCTTGTGTGCCAGTCTTGACTCCTGGGTGCGTCATCTCTCAGTCAGTGGGCCATAGAACGCCTATTTTTGGTTTTATTTGTTTTCTAAATTCTCCCTGAAAAAATCATTTTATTTTATTTGGTTTCTAAATTCTTCCTGATAAAATCATATTTTTTTTATTATTTTTTTTTCTAAAGTCTCCCTGAAAAAAAAAAAAAAAAACAACCAAAAAAAACAGTGGGAGATTAATATTGGCCTTTCTGCTTGTGTGCCAGTCTTGACTCCTGGGTGTGCCATCTCTCTCTCTCTCTCTCTCTCTCTCTCTCTCTCTCTCTCCAATTGTGGTCCATAGAAAGCCTATATTTTTTTTCCTTGATTTGGGTTCCAAAATCTACCAGAGAAAATAACTACATCAATCATTGGTAGAAAAATATTGGCCTCTGGGCTTGTGTGCCACTCCTGATTCCTGTGTGCGTCATCTCTCAGTCAGTGGGCCATAGAACGCCTATTTTTGTTTTTATTTGTTTTATAAATTCTCCCTGAAAAAATCATTTTATTTTATTTGGTTTCTAAATTCTTCCTGATAAAATCATATTTTTTTTATTATTTTTTTTTCTAAAGTCTCCCTGACAAAAAAAAAAAAAAAAAAAAAAACAGTGGGAGATTAATATTGGCCTTTCTGCTTGTGTGCCAGTCTTGACTCCTGGGTGTGCCATCTCTCTCTCTCTCTCTCTCTCTCTCTCTCTCTCTCTCTCTCTCCAATTGTGGTCCATAGAAAGCCTATATTTTTTTTCCTTGATTTGGGTTCCAAAATCTACCAGAGAAAATAACTCCATCAATCATTGGTAGAAAAATATTGGCCTCTGGGCTTGTGTGCCACTCCTGATTCCTGTGTGCGTCATCTCTCACTCAGTGGCCCATAGAAAGCATATAGTTTGTTACATTTGTTTTCTAAATTCTCCCTGCAAAAATCAAATTTCTTTTTTTTTTGGGGGGGTTTCTAAAGTGTTCCTGAAAAAAATAAAAATAAAAAACAAATAATAGTGTGACATTAATATTAACATTTGTGCTTCAGTGACAGTCCTGCGTGTGGGGCATCTCTCTAATTTGCAGCCACCAAAAAAAGAGTGTGTAACATTGTGCCTGATTTTCGCGGTGGTCTCACCAACCTGTAAAGGGGTAGCTAAATCATACTGAAGTTATAGCTCACCGTGTAAGTTGTGTGACTGCAACAAATAACGTTAGTTTGGTTACGTTTTTAAAACAATGAGGAAGTCTAGTGGAAGAGGTCGTGGCCGGGGGCGTTCATTGTCAGCTGGTAATGAGGGTAGTGGTAGTGGTGGAGCATCAGGTGGTCGTGGGGAAAAAAATATTGCACCTAAGTCTGGAGCTGTGGAGCCAGGTTCGTCGTCCGGCTACACAAGGCCTCGAACGCTCCCTTTTCTGGGATTAGGAAAACCGCTTTTAAAGCCGGAGCAGCAAGAGCAAGTTTTGGCTTATCTTGCTGACTCAGCCTCTAGCTCTTTTGCCTCCTCTCGTGAAACTGGTAAAAGTAAAAGCAGCGCGTCGTTAGTGGATGTTCACGGTCAGGGACAAGTCACTTCCTTGTCCTCTTCAGCAAAAACAACAACAGAGAAGAATGCAGCAGGCGACACAACGGGTTACTCCATGGAGCTCTTTACACATACCGTCCCTGGCTTAGAAAGTGAAGCAGTTAACAGTCCATGCCCATTACAAATTGAATCTGACATGGAGTGCAGTGACGCACAGCCACAGCCAGACTACTATGCTGGTCCTTTGACTCAGACCACAACATTGCCCTCGCAGGGTGCTGATCAAGAATCAGACCCTGATGAGACTATGTTGCCCCATCACGAACGCTATACCACCGAACGACACGGTGACACAGACGAAGTTGCGCAGGAGGTACAAGAAGAGTTATTAGATGACCCAGTTCTTGACCCCGATTGGCAGCCATTGGGGGAACAGGGTGCAGGCGGCAGCAGTTCTGAAGCAGAGGAGGAGGAGGGGCCGCAGCAGGCATCAACATCGCCACAGGTTCCATCTGCCGGGCCCGTATCTTGCCCAAAACGCGTGGCAAAGCCAAAACCTGGTGGAGGACAGCGTGGCCATCCGGTTAAAGCTCAGTCTGCAATGCCTGAAAAGGTATCCGATGCTAGAAAGAGTGCAGTCTGGCATTTTTTTAAACAACATCCAATTGATCAGCGCAAAGTCATCTGTCAAAAATGTTCTACTTCCTTAAGCAGAGGTCAGAATCTGAAAAGTCTCAATACTAGTTGCATGCATAGACATTTAACCACCATGCATTTGAAAGCTTGGACTAACTACCAAACGTCCCTTAAGGTTGTTGCACCCTCGGCCAATGAAGCTAGTCATCAACGCAACATCCCTTCCGGCAGTGTAGGACCACCATTTAGCGCACCACCTGCTGTATCTGTGCAGGTATCTTTGCCAGGCCAAAGCAGTCAGGGTCAGGGAATCACCAGTTTCGTAGTAGGAAACACTGCATCTAGGGCACCGGCGGCAACAATACCATCTCCCACCGTCTCTCAGTCTGCCATGTCCACCGGCACCCCCGCTAGTTCCACGATCTCCATCTCTCCAGTCCAGCTCACCCTACATGAGACTATGGTTAGAAAAAGGAAGTACTTAGCCTCGCATCCGCGTACACAGGGTTTGAACGCCCACATAGCTAGACTAATCTCGTTAGAGATGATGCCCTACCGGTTAGTTGAAAGCGAAGCTTTCAAAGACCTGATGGACTACGCTGTACCACGCTACGAGCTACCCAGTCGACACTTTTTTTCCAGAAAAGCCATCCCAGCCCTCCACCAGCATGTTAAAGAGCGCATCGTCCATGCACTCAGGCAATCTGTGAGCACAAAGGTGCACCTGACAACAGATGCATGGACCAGTAGGCATGGCCAGGGACGTTACGTGTCCATCACGGCACACTGGGTAAATGTGGTGGATTCAGGGTCCACAGGGGACAGCAAGTTTGGGACAGTTCTGCCTAGCCCACGGTCTAGTAAACAGTTGTCTGTAGCCGTTCGCACCCCCTCCTCCTCCTCCTCCTCCTCGTCCTCCTGCAGAAGCAAGAGCTCGTCCACAGACCGCAGTCGCACAAACACTCCATCCGCACCTGCCACTGTTGCACACCAGGTCTCCCATTATGGGGCAGCTACTGGCATACGTCAGCAGGCTGTATTGGCTATGAAGTGTTTGGGCGACAATAGACACACCGCGGAAGTTCTGTCCGAGTTCTTGCAGCAAGAAACGCAGTCGTGGCTGGGCACTGTAGATCTTGAGGCAGGCAAGGTAGTGAGTGATAACGGAAGGAATTTCATGGCTGCCATCTCCCTTTCCCAACTGAAACACATTCCTTGCCTGGCTCACACCTTAAACCTGGTGGTGCAGTGCTTCCTGAAAAGTTATCCGGGGTTATCCGACCTGCTCCTCAAAGTGCGTGGACTTTGCGCACATATCCGCCGTTCGCCTGTACACTCCAGCCGTATGCAGACCTATCAGCGTTCTTTGAACCTTCCCCAGCATCGCCTAATCATAGACGTTGCAACAAGGTGGAACTCAACACTGCACATGCTTCAGAGACTGTGCGAACAGAGGCGGGCTGTTATGTTTTTGTGGGAGGATACACATACACGGGCAGGCAGTAGGATGGCAGACATGGAGTTGTCAGGTGTGCAGTGGTCGAAGATTCAAGACATGTGTCAAGTCCTTCAGTGTTTTGAGGAATGCACACGGCTGGTTAGTGCAGACAACGCCATAATAAGCATGAGCATCCCCCTAATGCGTCTGCTGATGCAAAGTTTGACGCACATAAAGGATCAGGCGTCTGCACCAGAGGAAGAGGAAAGCCTTGATGACAGTCAGCGATTGTCTGGTCAGGGCAGTGTACATGACGAGGTACCGGGCGAAGAGGAGGTGGAGGATGAGGAGGATGATGGGGATGAGTATATTTTTAATGAGGAAGCTTTCCCGGGGGCACGGGAAATTGGTGGCGTGGCAAGGCCGGGTTCTGGTTTTTTGAGGGACACAAGTGACGTAGATTTGCCTGCAACTGCCCCTCAACCAAGCACAACCGCAGATTTGACAACGGGAACTTTGGCCCACATGGCGGATTATGCCTTGCGTATCCTCAAAAGGGACACACGCATTACAAAAATGATGAACGATGACGATTACTGGTTGGCCTGCCTCCTTGATCCTCGCTATAAAGGCAAATTGCAAAATATTATGCCACATGAGAACTTGGAACTAATATTAGCAACAAAACAATCAACTCTTGTTGACCGTTTGCTTCTGGCATTCCCTGCACACAGCGCCCGTGATCGTTCTCACACGAGCTCCAGGGGCCAGCAGACCAGAGGTGTTAGAGGGGCAGAAATCAGAAGTGGCGTTGGCCAGAGGGGTTTTCTGACCAGGTTGTGGAGTGATTTTTCTAGGACCGCAGACAGGACAGGTACTGCAGCATCAATTCAAAGTGACAGGAGACAACATTTGTCCAGTATGGTTACAAACTATTTTTCATCCCTTATCGACGTTCTCCCTCAACCGTCATTCCCATTTGATTACTGGGCATCCAAATTAGACACCTGGCCAGAATTGGCAGAATATGCATTGCAGGAGCTTGCTTGCCCGGCAGCTAGTGTCCTATCAGAAAGAGTATTCAGTGCTGCAGGTTCAATACTAACAGAAAAAAGGACTCGTCTGTCTACCCAAAATGTAGATGATCTAACCTTCATTAAAATGAACCACAACTGGATTTCAAAATCTTTTGCCCCACCCTGCCCGGCTGACACCTAGCTTTCCTATGAAAAGGTCTTGCCTGTGGACTATTCTGAATGACTTTTCCAATCTCGTAATTTTCTTCACCTGATTGTCCAGCATACGACATGTTTCCACCTCACGAAATGGCCAAACTCCCCACACGGGGTCGTGCTATCGCCACTTTGCGCTTGGACCCTTGAGAGTGCTGTTTGTCTGAAGAGGTGGGTGAGCCCGCTTTTGGTCGACGGCACTGCCACTGGGTCCCTCATAGTACAATAAAGTGTCTCTGGCGGTGGTGGTGCGCACCCAACGTCAGACTCACCGTTGTAATATGAGGGGCCCTGTGCCTGTACCGCCGGCCACAAGCCAGTTCCCCCCCCCCCCAGCTCAAACAGTGCTCTACCACTAGCAAAATTATCTCTCACAGCTTCACCAATGTGTAGTCTAGGCGCTGACATCCTTCAATGACTGGCACTGACAATACCATTGTTTTGACATTTTTGTTATGTTAGGCCTTCGAAGCCTGTCTGCGGTCACTCCTTCCACTAGACTTCCACTGACCAGACCACTGCTGCCCGTGTACCCCTGGAACCAATTTAAAATTGCCTACAGCCATGTGTGATTATTTTAGGCCGTCGATGCCTGTCTGCGGTCACTCCTTCCACTAGGCCTCCACTGACCACACCACTGCTGCCCGTGTAACCCTGGAACCAATTTAAAATTGCCTACAGCCAGCCCAATTTTTTTATTTTAGGCCTTCGATGCCTGTCTGCGGTACATTCTTTCAACTACTACTACACTGACCAGGGCACTGCTGCCCAAGTACCCCTGGAACCAATTTAAAATTGCCTACAGCCATGTGTTAATATTTTAGGCCTTCGATGCCTGTCTGCGGTCACTCCTTCCACTAGGCCTCCACTGACCACACCACTGCTGCCCGTGTAACCCTGGAACCAATTTAAAATTGCCTACAGCCATGTGTTATTATTTTAGGCCTTCGATGCCTGTCTGCGGTCACTCCTTCCACTAGGCCTCCACTGACCACACCACTGCTGCCCGTGTAACCCTGGAACCAATTTAAAATTGCCTACAGCCAGCCCAATTTTTTTATTTTAGGCCTTCGATGCCTGTCTGCGGTACATTCTTTCAACTACTACTACACTGACCAGGGCACTGCTGCCCAAGTACCCCTGGAACCAATTTAAAATTGCCTACAGCCATGTGTTAATATTTTAGGCCTTCGATGCCTGTCTGCGGTCACTCCTTCCACTAGGCCTCCACTGACCACACCACTGCTGCCCGTGTACCCCTGGAACCAATTTAAAATTGCCTACAGCCATGTGTGATTATTTTAGGCCGTCGATGCCTGTCTGCGGTCACTCCTTCCACTAGGCCTCCACTGACCACACCACTGCTGCCCGTGTAACCCTGGAACCAATTTAAAATTGCCTACAGCCATGTGTTATTATTTTAGGCCTTCGATGCCTGTCTGCGGTCACTCCTTCCACTAGGCCTCCACTGACCACACCACTGCTGCCCGTGTAACCCTGGAAACAATTTAAAATTGCCTACAGCCAGCCCAATTTTTTTATTTTAGGCCTTCGATGCCTGTCTGCGGTACATTCTTTCAACTACTACTACACTGACCAGGGCACTGCTGCCCAAGTACCCCTGGAACCAATTTAAAATTGCCTACAGCCATGTGTTAATATTTTAGGCCTTCGATGCCTGTCTGCGGTCACTCCTTCCACTAGGCCTCCACTGACCACACCACTGCTGCCCGTGTAACCCTGGAACCAATTTAAAATTGCCTACAGCCATGTGTTATTATTTTAGGCCTTCGATGCCTGTCTGCGGTCACTCCTTCCACTAGGCCTCCACTGACCTGTCTACTGCGGCCCGTGTACCCCTTGAACCAACCTAATAAAATATTTAAAAAATTAATTTGATTATAAAAAATAAGATCGTGTTGAGATCTCAAATGCAGACATTTTAACATTAAAAACAAACACACAACAAAAATCTGGAACTGTACTAAAAAGGTCCACCAGCTACAATTACTTTCTCCTGCAAGAAGTTAACTGAAAGGTTTTTTTGGAGTTGTTAACACAGATATGGCATCCACCGAGTGTTGTCCTGTCGCGTCTCCTTTAAATTATTTCCAATAAGATGTTAAACTATTAATTTAATAAAATCAATAATTAAAAAAATAATTGAGTAAGTCAAAAGCACATTGCAAATAAACATTAATTACAAATCAAGAAGCATGGCGCGTCCGAGGGTGAGTAGATACCGAATAAGAATATAATCACCCTCGGGCGCGCAATGCTTATTTACAACAGCCTTCCTTCCTAAGAATCAGCCCTTCCGTGGTGTAGAGAGAGGTTGTTGTTACACTCCAAGGTGTTCCCCAGGTTGCCTTTCCTGAGCTTCGATCTTCATGCTCTCGTTTAGTAGGTGTCGGAAAGTAGGCTGCATTAGGCCTAAAAAATGGGGAATGGGGTGGAGAGAGATGGTGTGTTACACTCCAAGGTGTTCTCCAGGTTTCCTCGCCATTGCTTCGATCTTCCGACTCTCGTTTAGTAGTTGTAGAAAACTACACTGCATTAGGCCTACAAAATGGGTATCGGGTGGAGAGAGATGGTGTGTTACACTCCAAGGTGTTCCCCAGGTTTCCTTGCCATTGCTTCGGTCTTCCGACTCTCGTTTAGTAGTTGTAGAAAAGTACACAGCATTAGGCCTACAAAATGGGTATGGGGTGGAGAGAGATGGTGTGTTACACTCCAAGGTGTTCCCCAGGTTGCCTTTCCTGAGCTTCTATCTTCAGGCTCTCATTAAATTGTGGTTAAATGGAACAACTGCATTTGGCGTACTAGTTGGTTTGGGGCCTACTATCGGTGTCTGCCACTCCTTGCTGTTCTCCTGGTTTCCTGTCCTGAAATTCCATTTTCAGCCTCTCGTTAAGTAGTTGTTAATGTTAGACTGCATTTGGCCTACTAGTTGGGTTGGGGCCTACTATCGGTGTCTGCCACTCCTTGCTGTTCTCCTCCACTGAACAAAGCTGTGCCGCCTGTTTACTACGGTTGCCAATTTTGAACTGCATTTCGACTACTTACTGATTTGGCCCTACTCTCTGTGTCAGCCTCTCATTCCAGTTGTCCTCCACTGCAATGCCCCCTGGTTATTCCTGTGTTACCAATTTTGAACTGCATTTAGCCCACTTTCTTCTTTGGGCCTATATCTGTGTTTCCACTTCATCGTGCCCATTGCCCAGCCAGTGATAGATGAGTCTGCTGGTACATTGACCCATAACGCAACATTCCCCGTGCACGCTACACAACAACATTGTGACCCTGCTGAAAGTCAGGTTGCTCTTCCCGCATACCATACCACCTTACACGGGGACAAAGAGGAAGGTGCAGATGAAAGTGCAGGTTCCTTCATCAGGTGGGGGGAGGAATACTAGTTGGCGACGTCACTGGCACAGGGCCTCTCATAGTACGCAAAAGTGTTGCTGCCGGTGGGAGGCGCCCCCGCCGTGCAAACACACCGCTGTACTTTGAGGGGCCCTGTGCCAGTGCCAATGCCAACGAGTGGGCCCCCCCTGCTTGCTCAGGATCACAGCACTTGCAAAGTTGAAATACTTACCTCTCCCTGCTCCACTGCCGTGACGTGGTCCAGATTTACTGGGCCCACTAATTACTTGAACCAGCCCTACCCCCCACAACTTTAGCCAAATGACCCCCAATTTCAAATGCCTTCCAATTATTTTAAGGTAAATTACGCTTGACAAGCTTCATTAAGAAGAATGGATGGTTTTGACATTAAAATGGGCACTCTAGGTGTTTTCCTGGCCCCCACTCACTGCCGACTATGCTGCCCCATTGACTTGCATTGGGTTTCGTGTTTCGGTCGATCCCGACTTTACGTCATAATCGGCCGATTTCACTCGACCCGACTTTGGACATAGTCGGGTTTCGCAAAACCCGGCTCGACTCTAAAAAGGTCAAGGTCGCTCAACTCTACTGCTCGCAAGCTTACAAACTATGAGGAAAAGGGGAGACACGAGAGGTGGATGGTAACAATTGCTTTAGTTATTTGGACCAGCCGTAGTGTAAGGCTCGGGTGTTCATGTAAAGCTGCATGAACCAGTTAACTGCCTAAGTATGTAACAGTACAGACACAGAGGGCTATTAACTGCATAAAGTATATGAGAACATGATACGAGGATTTTTTTTTTTTATGATAGGCCACATCATTGCCCTCTTTACCACCCCAACCATTGTTTTCCCCAACAAGCCCATCATTGCCCTCTCCCCCACCTCCATCATTAACCTCTTCACCACCCAAATCATTGTTCTCCCCACCACCTCCATTATTTTGTTTATCCACAACCTCCATCATTGCCCTCTTCACCATCTCCATCATGTCCTTCTCCACCGCCTCTATTATTATACTCTCCACCACCTCCATCATTACCCTCTCCACCACCTCCATCACTGTTCTCCCCAACCACCTCCATCATTGCCCTATCCACCACCTCCATCATTGCCCTATCCACCACATCCATCATAGCCCTATCCACCACCTCCTTAATTGTTCTCCCCCACCTACACATCTCACCTACACACACTCCACCTACACACACACCCCACCGCTCACCTCTCCGCACATTCCCCCGCAGCCACACACACTCATCACTGCTCAATTCTATGCACATTTTCCGGCAGCTGAAGCATCACCATCACCGGCAGCTTTCTATCTGATATAGATGCCTGCTGAATGCTGACGTCATCCAGCCACATGGCTGTGTCAGAATGAAGTGTGGGCAGGAAGCGGAGGGATGGATCCCTGCAGTACTGTTCCGCTGCCATTTTCTCCTCTAGGCAGCAGAGCTGCAGGGATCGCTCCCTGCCTGCCGCAGAAGAGGACAATCTGGCCAGGGGCCCCCCCAGAGCCTCGGGGAGGGAGAAATAGGCCAGATTGCCCTGAGTGTTAGTCGCCCTGCGGGCACCCCTCTCCACCTCCTGACCTTGGTGTAGCTGCACTGGCTGCACATGGCTCACATATATCCCCTTTTCTTTAATTAAAACTTAACACTTTATTAAACATTAATAAAAAAGACTACAATCAGCTCATTAATAAATTGCATCATACCCGCACCAAAAGATAATGAAAACACCAAGGGGAGTGCCTATCCCTACACTGGCCTGACTGTACCTACCTACCAGCGGAGGTTGGCACCCTAAAACCTGCGCACTGGCGCCCCCACTCCTCAACGGTTCTCTCTGCTCACCCTATAGGGCCCTATAGTGGCAGGGAGTGAAGTGGAGGATGAAAAGTAGGTGAGAAAGAGGAGTGATGTATATGTATATTCTTTCTGACTAGTATTTTGTCTTTCCTTAAACCGTTGAAGGAGTAACTGTTCTTGACCAGCTAACTAGACTGAATGATATAATATTCTTGTACAGATGTTATATTGTGGATGGTCTACCTAATACTCTTGATGTTCAGCTATAAATTCAGTAAGTCTTAATGTATGCAGACCAAATAGAATTAGATAAATAAAGGCTTAAGGCAATTTGTTGCATATAATTATAGCTTCTAAGAATCCTCCACATAAGTAACAATTATGAAAAAAATAGATTTTCAGAGAGAAATTACACAATAGCTCCTCTATATATATCAGAAATGTGTGTGGCCTATGCTGGTAAACCAGCAGAGTATTCATATGTGTGTACAGTTAGATATGTCAATGAAACATTATTGATATTTTATATTTTATGTCTCATTCCAACACCATGACCCTGCCAGTAGTCAGATATACACTACTATGACCACAAAACAGCATATAAGTATATCAGTCGGCCAGAAAAATCACCTAAAAAAAAAAAAAATACAACACTATAACCCTAAAAACACCAAGATGTACCATGTAATGAGCTGATTGTAGTCTTTTTTATTAATGTTTAATAAAGTTTTAATTAAAGAAAAAGGGGATATCTGTGAGCCAAGTGTTAGTGATCCCTCATGACAAATTGATGGCAAAAACTGGCTGCACATGCGGTATGTCCGTCCCTGACTTTCACTTTAGAGGCATAATATGTCTTCAGTGAATAGAGATTTTCATATTACTGAGTTGGGAGAAGACAGTTGGTGCTTACAAGATTGTTTGGTGGAGGGAGAGGCAGACATACATCTACAAGATCTCCTGAGAGGATAGTTACACTTTCATTAATTATTTGCTTTCTTGAAGAGTGGTTTTCCACATGATTCAAACACACAACCTCAAGCATGGCAAGCAAAAAGTTCAGCAGTTATCTTCCCCTCCAAACTTTCACAGAGGCATAATATGTCTTCAGTGAATAGAGATTTTCACCTTACTGAGTTGGTAGAAAATTGTTTGGTGGAGGGAGAGGCGGACATCCATCTACAAGTTCTCCTGAGAGGATAGTTGCTAGACATGAGCGAATATCATCTGATCCCTCCTTATTCGGTTAGCTAATAGAGTTTACCAAAAGCTGCCGCGGGAACGCGGATATCTGGATCACTCGCGATAATTAGGTGTTTGACGCCACAGCTGCATGTGTCTCGGCTGTGTGACCGTCACAACACATGCATGGAGAGTCTGTATGTTGTGACTGTCAAACAGCCGCGACACATGCAGCTTCGGCGCTGGACAGCTGATTATTGGGAGCGCTCTGGGTTCCCGCTGCAGCTATTTGGTAAGCTCTATTAGTGAGCCAAATAAGGAAGGATCCGATGACATTGGCTCATGTCTAATAGTTACACTTTCATTAATTATTTGCTTTCTTGAAGAGTGGTTTTCCATATGATTCAATGATTCAAACACACAACCTCTATGGCAAGCAAAAAGTTCAGCAGCTATCTTCCCCAATATATATATATATATATATATATATATATATATATATATATATATACATACAGTATATATATAAATACTAGATGGCGACCCAATTCTAACGCATCGGGTATTCTAGAATATGTATGTATGCATATAGCAGCCACATAGTATGTAACACAGTCCACGTAGTATATAGGAGTACTATGTGGCCTGTGCTATATACTATGTGGCTGCTATATACATACATATTGTAGAATACCCGATGCATTTATACAGGCCACGCAGTAAATAACACAGCCCACATAGTATATAACACTGCCCACGCAGTATATAGCAGCCACGCAGTGTATAACACAGCCCACGTGCTGCATAGGCAGCATCAATAGCAAAAAGTTGGGGGACACACAGGGTTAATAGCAGCGTTAACGGAGTGCGTTACCCGCGGCATAACGCGGTCCATTAACACTGGCATTAACCCTGTGTGAGCGGTGACTAGATGGGAGTATGGAGCGGGCGTTGGGCACTGACTGGACGAAAGTAGGGCGGGACTAATTCTCAGCATGACTGTGCCATCACTGATTGGTCGTGGCAGCCAGGACAGGCAGCTGGCGAGACCAATCAGTGACTTGGGATTTCTGTTACAGACAGACAGAAAGACAGATGGAAGTGACCCTTAGACAATTATATAGTAGATACATGTATGTGACTTGTACTGTACTTGTACTATTCATATATACCTAATGTGAGTATGTATATAAATATTAGTGATAAGCGAAGTGCTTGCCACTACTCGGTACAAGCCTGAGTATCACTGTGCTCGGTGTACTCGGTGAGCACTGAGTATTTCCGGGATTATTCGGCGGGAGCTCGGGTCTCCTCCCTGCAATTCGGGCGCTCTTTAGAGCAGGGGTCCCCAACTCCAGCCCTCAAGGCCCACCAACATGTCATGTTTTCAGGATTTCCTTAGTCTTGCCCAGGTAATAATTGCATCACCTGTGCAATGCAAAGGAAATCCTGAAAACATGACCTGTTGGTGGGCCTTGAGGACTGGAGTTGGGGACCCCTGCTTTAGAGCGCCAATTACAATGCAGGGATTGTCTGCCATGCACTATAATGCCACAGCCATCTTTGCTGTGGTCTATAACAGACCTGGCGCCGCCCTGCTTGCTGCATTCTGCTCCGGACTTAACGAGTGTAGGGAGAGCTGCTGCTGAGATAGGGTCAGAATCGTCTTTTTAATAGTTAGTGTAGGTCTGCAACTGTTCAGCCCACTAATTTGGGGGTCCAGAGATTGCAGTGCTAGGTAAGTAGGGGTGTCTATGTGTACGTATCCACATCAGTGCAAGGCCTGCAGGCATTGTTTGTGAGTACATAGATCTCATTGCATACCTCCAAAAGCTCCAATACTGTCTGCTGCTGCTTATTTAATATATACCTAGCTGCAGTTATCTGTGGCAATTTTTTTTTCTTCACCTTATACCTGCTCTTTTCGTTCTAAAGCAATCCATAGCCCCCTTATTTCTACATTTATTTGCTTGGTCATGCTGCAGACTACAGCCAGGTCATTCTAATCGAAGAGCATGCAAATCTAATAATTTTTTTTTGTCCCAGGCATCCGATGCGAGTGTGCCAAAATATTTTTGTTTGTGTGTCTTAGTCAACTTGTTGACACAATTTAGTTGTGCCCCAAAAAATCAAGGCCAGATTTAGATCAGTCTGTTATCGCAGGCTGACAGCTGGTGTATCTTTAGTGGAAAAATCATAGCTGCACAGGCATAAGTTGCATAGTTCTGTCTGCTAGCCTTTTCAACTCATTTTACTTTTTTTCAAAAAAATCAGCAAAAAACAACCAAAAAAAGTATACAGTCTGTTATGTCAGGCTGAGGCCTGGTGTATCTGTGGTGGAAAAATCTTAGTTTTGCAGGCATAATGATCACATATAATTTTTCTACAAATAAATACATTTGTCTTGAGCTTTTGAAATAGTTCAGTAGTCCATTTAAAATGGGCAAGGCAAGGGGCAAGGCACGGGGAAGTGGATGTGATGCTGATGGTGCATGCAGAGGATGAGGCTGTGGCCAAGCCGAAAGTGGGCCACAACAAAGACCCACATCTTCTCGCTCAAACTTCCTGTCTCAGTTTCTAGGGGACTGCAGCACACCACTATTGAAGCCAGAGCAGTTTGAAATGGTTGTTGGTTAGATTGCAGATAATGCTTTCAGTCACTTAGCCACCACCACCATCACATGTCTTCCACACAGTCAAGTCTGAGTAGCCATGAGTGTGGACAGGATATTCCTCACCCTGATCCTCCTTCCTCCCACCATGACGAATGCCCTGAGACAACTGATCCCACACTTGGACACTCCGAAGAGCTGTTCAGTTTTCCCTTTCAAGATTCCGGACTCTCGTCCAGTCAACTTGAAGTGGGGCCAGATGAGATTGCAATAATAATAATAATAATAATAATAATAATATGATTGTCTCATTATGGACTTAGCAGCTAGAGAGGCGGCTTGGAATAATCAGGCGCAAGGGATTTTTGAGGATATGGCAGCAGGTGGTATTTCCCTGGTGGATGTTGACAAACATACTTATTTTGACAATGTTTCTAGAAACCTGATGGGTCTCCATAAAACACTCACGAAAACATGGTGGAACATCAAAAGTCTTGAAGAATATAAGTGATTTGGACTAGTACCTAGGGGTCTTAGGGTCCAGATTTTTCTGGCATGGGAGGCCGACTGTTCTTTTCAGAAGACCTGGGAAAATGACCTATTTCAATGTTCTTCGATTATTATGAACTTACTCATAGAACATGACCGTTCTTTAATGACTGAGATTAAGGATACAATTAAGAATTGTGAACAAAAGCTACATGCATTTGACCTTAAAACCCAGGTGGAGCCCTTTCAGATACGGCTTAAGACAATGATTGATCAATATGAAAAGGATGTAATTGGGGGTAAAAAATGTAAATTTAAACGTGATCAACTTGATGTAAAAAATGGCAAAGCCTATAGGTGGGTCCATAGAGGAAACAAGAGACATTTGGTACCAGAGAATATTCCTCACAAAGATCACTCCTCCATGGCTGACACACAGTCCAGTTATTTTTTGTCCTCGGAGCAGAGCGACACAGAAGGCGCCATAGGAGGGGTAGACGTGGCAGGAGAGTCCAAAAAGAAAACCAGAGGTTATCGTCAATGGTCTCCCAGATATCGGAGGGAGATTCGGCAGAACGGGAAGCGGTAACAGCTTCACAGTCTAGGATCCCTACCTCCTTACATGCGTCCAATGGTGATACTGGTAAGCTTCAAATTATTAACTTGTCGGATTATGAGTTATCTTCTACGGAACTTTGCCTTCTAAAAAGGGTGCTTTCGTTTTGCCTTATGAATATGCTGGACAAATTTATCTTTATTAAAGATCTGTATTTGTGTTATAGACAGCTTACTTTTAAGTTGATGTATCACCAACCCTCTATTGTTGACAGCTTGCCCATGGAGGAGAGACAGACTTTTAGAGATCTTATTTCCCTGTTGGAAGAGAATGAAAATCCATCAGCAAGAATGCGGTTTTCAGGGAGACTACCCTCCCAGGCCATGCCTAGCTTCTCACGCTTCCCTGCTGTACAGATCTTCTTTGATGCGGTATGTAGGGATATACAGAGGTTGTATACTAAACCTAATATTTTTAATAATGTCAGTAAGTCAGAAAGGGTAGCCCTCCAGAACCTTAATAACAATAAAAATCTTCTCATAAGGGAAACAGACAAAGGAGGGAATATCGTTATCTGGCCATCAGAACTTTATGTTAAAGAAGCCAAACGATAACTTAACAACTCGCTTTTTTTCCAGAAACTTCCCTCCGATCCCACTTCCTGCTTCAACTCCAAACTTGAGAATCTGGTGAATGCAGCTTATTCTTATAACATCATTGGCATTAAAGAAAAAGACTTTCTGACAACAAAATATCCTAGAATCCCGACCTTCTACATGCTGCCGAAGGTGCACAAGTCTTTAAAAGGACCCCCAGGTAGGCCCATAGTGTCTGGCATAGGGGGTATCTTTGAAAAACCGTGCATCTATATTGACTTTTTTTACAGCCTCTTGTGGTCACCTTAAAGTCTTATGGACACGTCGCATTTGTTGAGTATTCTTCAAGATCTCACTATCCCAACTAATACTTTTTTAGTGACCTTGGACGTGGAATCGCTGTAGACGACATGATTTGGGGATCCAAGCAGTTGCCTATTTTCTTGAACAACATTCCACCGGAGACCGACAACATGATTCCTTCATCTTGGATCTCCTACATTTCATCTTGGATAAAAATTACTTTGTCTTTGACCGAGTATTCTTCAGGCAGGTATCCGGTACAGCGATGGGTGCACGCTGTGCACCCTCGTATGCCAACTTATTTTTAGGGTGGTGGGAACTGATCCATGTCTTTAGGATATCCAGAGCAAGAAAAGTAACATCGCACTCACCGGTGTTGAGCAAAAAGCGATTTATTCACATGCAATCATGCGGTGCAGGGAGGGTGGTGAACACATGCGGATGACAGCTGTTTCGTGCTGCAAGCACTTCAACAGATCCAGTTGAAGTGCTTGCAGCACGAAACCGCTGTCATCCGCATGTGTTCACCACCCTCCCTGCACCGCATGATTGCATGTGAATAAATCGCTTTTTGCTCAACACCGGTGAGTGCGCTGTTACTTTTCTTGCTCTGGATATCTTTATACAAATTGTTTTTTTCATCAAGCAGCACCCAGGTGGAGCTTGTATAGCGATTACTTTTTTTCTATTCTGACTAAAGGCTTATACGGTGTGGCATTCAATAGCCCTGAAGCAGAAAGGGTCTTACGTATAACGGCTGTGCGATTGCAATATTTCTGGACTGTGGACTGATCCATGTCTTTGTCTTACCCGAATTCCATAATTATGTTTTTAAATGGTTTCGGTATATTGATGATGTCCTTCTCTTCTGGACTGGGCCCCTTGATGAGTGTCGAACTTTTATTGATGGTCTAAATAACAACCTGTTGAATATTCATCTTACAGCCAACCTTTCTGGTACAGCTGCAGAATTTTTGGACCTTAATCTCAGTATAAAGAACTCATTGGTGAAGACGACTATCGTAAGCCGACCTCTATGAATAGTATTCTACACTACTATTTCAGAAAAAGGAAGAGGGGGGAGAGGGAAAGGTTGAAGCTTGACACGCCGAGACATACATCTATGAGCCGTTGCAAATGAATGTAACTGGTGGGTGCCGTACCTGCTGGTGATTTTCAGCTGAAGTAGAAGAAAAGAGAAGTGGAAATATCCAGCACGTCCATCCAGTGTAAGTAAAATAACCAAAATTTATTAGAACATTGTAACCCCTTCCTGACCCATGATGCCACGTAGGCATCATGAAAGTCGGTGCCAATCTGACCCATGACGCCTATGTGGCATCATGGAAAGATCGCGTCCCTGCAGATCGGGTGAAAGGGTTAACTCCAATTTCACCCGATCTGCAGGGACAGGGGGAGTGGTAGTTTAGCACAGGGGGGTGGCTTCACCCCCCGTGGCTATGATCGCTCTGATTGGCTGTTGAAAGTGAAACTACCAATCAGAGCGATTTGTAATATTTCACCTATTATAACTGGTGAAATATTACAATCCAGCCATGGCCGATGCTGCAATATCATCGGCCATGGCTGGAAACACTGGTCTGCCCCCCCACCCCACCGATCGCCTCCCCAAGCCACCGATCTGTCCGGTACACTGCTCCGGCTCCCCTCCGTCCTGTGCTCCGCTCCCCCCGTGCTCTTGTCCGCTCCCCCCGTGCTCCAATCCCACCCCCCTGCACTCAGATCCACCCCCCCCTGTGCTCCAATCCACCCCCCGTGCTCCAATCCACCCCCATGCTCCAATCCACCCCCCCGTGCTCCGATCCACCCCCCCGCGTTCCGATCCACCCCCCATGCTCCGATCCACCCCCCCGTGCTCCCCCCTACCCCATCATACTTACCGATCCTCCCGGGGTCCTTCCGTCTTCTCCATGGGCGCCGCCATCTTCCAAAATGGCGGGCGTGTTTGGGCGCATGGCAGGGCTCGGAAGGGAAGGCACGCCATTTGGCTTTTTAAATGGAAAATTAGCTCCAATCATCAGCGGACACCATGTCACGTTTGGAGAGCCCCTGTGTGCCTAAACATTGGAGATCCCCCACAAATGACCCCATTTTGGAAACTAGACCCCCAAAGGAACTAATCTAGATGTGTGGTGAGCACTTTGAACCCCCAACTGCTTCACAGAAGTTTATAACGCAGAGCAGTGAAAATAAAAAATAAAAATTATTTTCTCAAAAATGATTTTTTAGCCCGCAATTTTTTATTTTTCCAAGGGTAACAGGAAAAATTTGACCCCAAATGTTGTTGCCCAGTTTGTCCTGAGTATGCTGGTACCCCATATGTGGGGGTAAACCACTGTTTGGGCAAATGCCGGGACTCGGAAGTGAAGTAGTGACGTTTTGAAATGCAGACTTTGATGGAATGGTCTGCGGGCGTCATGTTGCGTTTGCAGAGCCCCTGATGTGGCTAAACAGTAGAAACCCCCCACAAGTGACCCCATTTTGGAAACTAGGCCCCGAAAGGAACTTAGCTAGATATGTGGTGAGAACTTTGAACCCCCAAGTGCTTCACAGACGTTTACAACGCAGAGCCGTGAAAATAAAAAAATCATTTTTCTTTCCTCAAAAATGATGTTTTAGCAAGCAATTTTTTATTTTCACAAGGGTAACAGGAGAAATTAGACCCCAGTAATTGTTGCGCAGTTTGTCCTGAGTATGCTGGTACCCCATATGTGGGGGTAAACCACTGTTTGGGCACACGTCGTGGCTCGGAAGTGAGGGAGCACCATTTGACTTTTTGAATACAAGATTGGCTGGAATCAATGGTGGCGCCATGTTGCGTTTGGAGACCCCTGATGTGCCTAAACAGTGGAAACCCCTCAATTCTACCTCCAACACTAACCCCAACACACCCCTAACCCTAATCCCAACTGTAGCCATAACCCTAATCACAACCCTAACCACAACCCTAATTCCAACCCTAACCCTAAGGCTATGTTCCCACGTTGCGGATTCGTGTGAGATTTTTCCACACCATTTTTGAAAAATCTGCGGGTAAAAGGCACTGGGTTTTACCTGCGGATTTACCGCGTATTTCCAGTGTTTTTTGTGCGGATTTCACCTGCGGATTCCTATTGAGGAAGAGGTGTAAAACGCTGCAGAATCCGCACAAAGAATTGACATGCTGCGGAAAATACAACACAGTGTTCCCGCGTGGTATTTTCTGCACCATGGGCACAGCGGATTTGGTTTTCCATAGGTTTACATGGTACTGTAAAGCTGATGGAAAACTTCTATGAATCCGCAGCGGCCAATCCGCTGCGAATTCGCAGCCAATTACATTGGAGACAAACGACCCCCCCCCCCCTCATATCAATGAATGGCTTAAAAAAGTCCAGGACATCTATAGGATGGAGGAGTTGACCAGTTGGGATTCACATACACATGATAAATTCTTCCGTACATGGTTGCCGTGGCAACTAGCATCTCAAGCTACCCCATAGTTTCTCATCAGATATTCTTCTTACCTGACACATGGTTGTGCTACCTTGATTTTCAAAGGTTTCCTTTATTGCACTGTGATGGACCAGGGTGCAGCTCAATCACCTAGTTGATTAGTCATGCTTGTTTTTTCCCTGTCTTTGTTTCCAAATCGGTCAAAATTATCTGTTCTGCTCCCCGTATGTTTTTGGTTTTATATTGCTCATTTTTTCCTTGACGAGGGATCTTTGTATAGGGAGTTTATTTTGACCATTTCGCTTCCCCCCATCCCCCGGTACACCCCATCCCCATTCCCTTTTTTCTTTTCTTATTGTATTATTGTTTTTGTCTGTTCCAATATCTGAACGATATCTTCTTGAGATGCATGATTCAGACTTTGAAACCTAACTACTCTGATCGGAACTCTTTGCTATCATAACCAGAGCTGTGGACACTTCCGGCAATTAATCTGTAATCGAGGTACTCCTGAATTGTCACAATTTATTTCATGCAAAATTATGTACCCGTAAGACTCAGATTCGTGTATCCTGTATGATGGTTTATTTGTTTATGTGTTTTGAAAAGTTGAAAATAAAAAATTAAAAAAAAAAAAAAAAAAAAAATTTAAAAAAAGAGAGAAAGACCCTCTTTGCCTGACGCGTTTCTGGCGCACCACGGCGCCCTTAGTCATAGGAACTAATACAACATGGAGAAACAGGTTTATATATAACAGGGAACCAATCACAGACATAGCAATCAATTACATTGAAAAAAACAAATGTCATGATTTCATGTTCTACGTGTGTCACGCACGCGCCCAGACTGGGTTGGCGCGGGCATACGGGGGTGTGGCCCCACTGGACCACAGACCAAACCTCCCTGGAAGGGGCGTAACTAAGTAGCTTCCTAGGTGTTCGCTGGAGCCTCTGATGGTGAGGTCAGACTTGTGCAATAGGAAGCTACCAGGTACCACTCCAGAGTGATGTCTGGCTGTGGCTGCTGATCCCACTAAGGAATGGAGCGGGCACGGCTGGCACTCTGGCTGACAGGCGGGCACGGCTGGGACACAGGCAGGCAGACGGGTACAACAGAGACACTGGTGGGCAGGCAGACACGGCTGGCTCTCTGGTAGGCAGGCGGGTACGGCTGGAACAAAGGAAGAACCGGTAGGGACCGGTCTGCAGGCAGGTATGTGAAACAGGTAGGAACCTGTTCAGACAGGAGGACAGCTAGAACCAAGAACAGAAATGCAGGACATACTGATAGGGATTCTAGATTGTGAGCCCCATCGGGGACAGTGATGATAATGTGTGCAAAACTGTAAAGCGCTGCGGAATATGTTAGCGCTATATAAAAATAAAGATTATTATTATTATTAGGAGGCTGAGTACGAGTAGAAGGTGGAACTAAGAGAAGAGAAGGAGAAGGCAGAGCCAAGGACGGAGCCGCAAGAGGCGGAGCCAAGAGCGGAGACGCTGGAGGCGGAGCCAAGAGCGGAGACGCTGGAGGCGGAGCCAAGAGCAGAGACGCTGGAGGCGGAGCCAAGAGCGGAGACGCTGGAGGCGGAGCCAAGAGCGGAGACGCTGGAGGTAACGCCAAAAGCGGAGACGCTGGAGGTAACGCCAAGAGCGGAGATCACCATCAGTGCCATTATACACAGGAGATCTGTAATTAGTAAGCAGTGTCTACAGGTAATACAGTGATCACCGGTGACATTATACACAGGAGCTCTGTATATACTGTATAGGTAATACAGTGATCACTGGTGACATTGTACACAGGACCTCTGTATATAGTATACAGTGTATAGTGTCAGTGTATAGGTAACACTGATTCACCAGTGACGTCTCTAGGTGAAGTCCTTCATCTTTCATCCAGCACAGACCGCCATCACTTCATCCAGCCAGGACTCGTCTCTGCAGGAAATAACACAGTTATCTCGAGTTCCGCTTGTAGAACACATTACTCAATTTTCCCAGCCTCTACATTACACCACATGAAGAAGGCGACATAGTATCACTCTACACAGTAACAGGACCGCCCCCCATTTAAAACAGTATACTCAAAAAATAAAATAAATACATCACTGCAATAATAATATCCCTTAATTAGCCCCTATGGTAATATTCGCCATCCTAGCCCCCGTGTGTCTCATTCCAGGCTCCAGCCATATGTTCTCCCATCCTGCCCCATATGATCTCCCCATCCTGCCCCATCTGTCTCCAATCCTGCACCATCTGTCTCCATTCTGCCCCATCTGTTTCCAATCCTGCCCCATCTGTGTCCAGCACTCTGCCCCATCTGTTTCCAATCCTGCCCCATCTGTGTCCAGCACTCTGCCCCATCTGTTTCCAATCCTGCCCCATCTGTATCCAGCACCCTGCCCCATCTGTTTCCAATCCTGCCCCATCTGTGCCAAGCACTCTGCCCCATCTGTGTCGAATCCTGCCCCATCTGTGTCCAGCACTCTGCCCTATCTGTTTCCAATCCTGCCCCATCTGTGTCCAGCACTCTGCCCCATCTGTGTCCAGCACTCTGCCCCATCTGTTTCCAATCCTGCCCCATCTGTGTCCAGCACTCTGCCCCATCTGTGTCCAATCCTGCCCCATCTGTGTCCAGCACTCTGCCCTATCTGTTTCCAATCCTGCCCCATCTGTGTCCAGCACTCTGCCCCATCTGTGTCCAGCACTCTGCCCCATCTGTTTCCAATCCTGCCCCATCTGTGTCCAGCACTCTGCCCCATCTATGTCCAATCCTGCCCCATCTGTGTCCAGCACTCTGCCCTATCTGTTTCCAATCCTGCCCCATCTGTGTCCAGCACTCTGCCCCATCTGTGTCCAGCACTCTGCCCCATCTGTTTCCAATCCTGCCCCATCTGTGTCCAGCACTCTGCCCCACCTGTGTCCAATCCTGCCCCATCTGTGTCCAGCACTCTGCCCTATCTGTTTCCAATCCTGCCCCATCTGTGTCCAGCACTCTGCCCCATCTGTGTCCAGCACTCTGCCCCATCTGTTTCCAATCCTGCCCCATCTGTGTCCAGCACTCTGCCCCATCTGTTTCCAATCCTGCCTCATCTCTGTCCAGCACTCTGCCCCATCTCGGTCCAGCACTCTGCCCCATCTCTGTCCAGCACTCTGCCCCATCTGTGTCCAGCACTCTGCCCCATCTCTGTCCAGCACTCTGCCCCATCTGTTTCCAATCCTGCCTCATCTGTGTCCAGCACTCTGCCCCATCTCTGTCCAGCACTCTGCCCCATCTGTGTCCAGCACTCTGCCCCATCTCTGTCCAGCACTCTGCCCCATCTCTGTCCAGAACTCTGCCCCATCTCTGTTCAGCACTCTGCCCCATCTCTGTTCAGCACTCTGCCCCATCTCTGTCCAGCTTTTTGCCTCTGTGTCCATCGTTCTTCCCTGGGCCACCCGGATCGCCGTTCTCAAGAAAAAAAAAAAAAAAAGAAGTTCTTCTTACCTGTTGCGCTCCTGCGGCGGGCGAAGTTCTCTGTCTCCACGCAGCTGCAGCGTGCACTCACCGGCGACTGACAATGATGTCAGACGCCGGCAACATGCACGTATGCTGTGGCTGACGTCAGCTGCCAGCCTCAGATTGGCTGGCGGCTGTTAACTATTGACGTTAACTATTGCAGCATCGGCGCTAAGGGCCCGGTTAGCCTGCGGCTGCCGGTAGGGGCCCGATGAGCAAATGAGACGGGGCCTGATGCGGGCCCCCTCTGCCCACCGGGCCCCATACGCCAGTCACGGCCGTCATGCCCTGATGGCGGCCCTGGCCTGGAGCAGTGGGTAAGATTGTGCGAGAGATGTGAGGGCATGCCGTGATGCCAGCAGAGTTGTTACAACGTGAATGACAATCAATGTAATCTGCGTTTTACCAGCGGCATTCCATCAAATGAAGTTTCATTCTTGGATGTACTCCTTTCTCTCTTTTTTTTAAATTGTTTTTTAAAATGTTCTAATAAATTTTGGTTATCTTACTTACACTGGATGGACGTGCTGGATATTTTCACTTCTCTCTTATTGTACACTACTCTAGCTTCCACCCTGAACATCTGAAAAATGGTATTCCAGAGGGACAGTGCTGTCGCTTGAAAAGAAACTGTTCCAACCTAGAAGATTTCCTGACACAAGCGAAGGACTTGACTGAGCGATTTAGAAATAGAAGATATCCGAAAAAGGTAATCTCGAAAGCCTTTGATACAGCTAGGGATTCTGACCGTATTGAACTCATTAAACCTCAGTCACGCAGCAAGGCCAGACCTTTGGGGGTGATTACGGCCTTTAACAATCAGTGGCATCATGTACAGGGCATTCTTTCTAAATATTGGGGAATACTGGCAAATGAACCCAAATTGGTACCCCATATCGCCCCTACACCAACTCTTATTGCCAGGAAGACTCGGTCCTTGAAGGATTCCCTTAGCCATAGCCATTTCAAAAGGCCCACCTTCAGCTTAAATTGTGGCATGCGACTTCGTGGCACCTTTGCATGTGGCAGATGCAATATCTGCCACCTAACTGTGGGCAGTGAAGGTGTGGCTCTCCCTTTATGCACTTCAAAAATCTTTTCAAAAACTTTCTTTAATTGCAGGTCCAAAAATGTGGTGTATGGTTTAATCTGTAAATGCCCAAAGATCTATGTAGGGCAGACCACGCAGGAACTAAGACGGCGGACACAACAACATTTGTCCAGCAGTAACACGGCAAGGAAGGACTTGGCTAAAGGCAAAACTTTGACCCCGGTGGCTTCACATTTCTTGCAAACACACGATGGTAACAGCTCTGGTATAAAAGTGATGGGCCTGGAGGCCATCTCTGCCAACATCAGAGGGGGCAACATTACATTGGAGCTACTTAGCTGTGAATCAAAGTGGATTTTTGAGTTGCACAGCCTTTCTCCAGTTTGATTGAATGAAGATCTGTTGTTCACCGTTTCTACAAACAATTGTGATTCCTATGAGACTGCATGGACTTTTTTCAAACTGATTTTTATTGCAGGTTGGTGGATTGCCCATCCTTGTCTTTCTTACTTATCCGGACTAATTTATTTCAGGATATTCTCTTTGACATTTTTCTAACTGTTTAAACTCTGGATTTAATACCATTATCATTGTTTCTAATTTTCTGTCGTCTTTTCATTTTCTGTACTATGTCTCAGTCCACTGTTTATCCACAGGTATTTTACCATATAACTATCTCCATGTGTCCTCAGTGGTGGGTGAGTCTGTGGAATGTTATGCTCTTGCTCCCTCCCCTTTCTCTCCCCCCCTCCTCCGTAGGGCTCCTATGCAGTTTCATCTAGATTGGTGGCCTGTTTTACATGGCCATCTTTCTTTGCTTGGCCGACGTTTGGCTCTAATACACGTCTTCACCTGTGTTTGTTTGTTACATTTTCATTATTAAATATTTATTTTCAGGTTCAGTGTATTGATACGCTTGCTCGGCTTCTTATATTTTGGTGTTCTCTCGTTAAGAACTACTGCTTCCCATCCATTTTACTGTATCTCCGCGAAATTGAATGTCCGGTATGCATCTTTTGATGCTTTGGAAACTAGGACAATTCCAACTGGTCCCCTTCCTGTCCACTTCGGTGGGCATCTATTTATGTTGTCTGGTATCCCACTTGATCAACTTTCCTCTTTGGCCTTTTGCCAATATTATATGCTATTTTAAAGGCACTTCTTTACTGTTGGTCTTATACACCTTGTGACGATTGGCATACAAGACCTCTTTCTGCCTTTTTCCATGCTCTTGTCCTTTTGACAATAGTATTGGTTAATAGGGCTGCATGACCTCTAGTATCCATTTATGCGCATGCGTAGTCATACGGTCACTGAGGTAGCAAGGTCAAGTGGGGGTCCATGGGGCGATGGTGTCTCTCTTTGTATATTGGATTCACAATAATTGTCCAGTTGTCTGGACATCCCTACATCAACTATTCATTGTGTCTCCATTATGGACTTCGCACGTTCAGGCATCTTTAGTTCATATGTGACACTTTGTACATTTGCTCCCATGGTGTTAATTTCACCAGGTAAAATGCGACCTTGATTATATTGAATCTACTTACGCTATTCTCGTAGCTACTATCGAGATATGGCGCTGCGGGAGGATGAGAGTGGGATGCTGGCAATTGCGATCTAAAACTTCTGTCTATGTGCCCGTATAATTACATAACAATAGTTTATGAGGTCTGTATGTTGAGTTTTTGCAGGTCCATGTATCTCTTCCTTTTCGGCGCTCCTGCAGTGTTTTTTCTGGCTGTGACCATGGTAATTTCTATTGTATATGTGCTGCGCTCTCTATATATTTTTTAAGTGCACGCTAAGTTATATTGGGAATACATTATGTCCTTATTATAGGTCCTGTTGTGAATTCTGTGGCTGAATTCACTCCTGTGGTCACAAGTGGTACTGCAGCTTCTGAGCTTCCTCCCTTAGGTGTTCTGGTGAGCTCGTTGGCTGCTTTGTTATTTAACTCCACCTGATTCTGTCTTCCTTGCTCCTTGTCAATGTTCCAGTGTTGGATCTGAGCTTCTGGATCTTTCCTGTGGCCTGCTGCTCTGCTTAGATAAGTGCTTTTTGCTTTTGTTGCTACTTTTTCTGTCCAGCTTGTCATTTCGTTTTGCTGGAAGCTCTGAGATGCAAAGGGTGTACCGCCGTGCCGTTAGTTCGGCACGGTGGGTCTTTTTGCCCCCTTTGCGTGGTTTTTTGCTTTAGGGTTTTTTGTAGACTGCAAAGTTCTCTTTGCTATCCTCGCTCTATCTAGAATATCGGGCCTCACTTTGCTGAATCTATTTCATCCCTACGTTTGTCTTTTCATCTTGCTAACAGTCATTATATCAATACAAGGCCAAAAATGAGGATATTTTACCCAGAAATTCCACCATGCTCACATCCCAAGTGGGGGAGCCCCCGGGGGAATTTTTAATACCACTAGTGTGAATGGACACTCCTAGCAATAGCAAAAAGGAAGAACCAATGGAGTTATAGTCCAAAAACAATTTTTATTCTCAGCAATGTTTGGCCACCATGGCCAGAAATATACACTAAACATACAAAAAACATGATTTTATTAAATATATCATATGACTAAAAAGAAAGGTGAATGGTAGCATACGATGGAATTAAACGCCACGTAGGTGATCCTGGTACCCATACAATACTAATAAAGTGCATAGTGCCATATAATAGTTGGTAACAAGGTCAAAAATATATAAAGAAGGTATCCCCATATGTTTTTGCTTCACAGCTCTAATTACATCTAGGTAGCCTTGCGCATCGACTACATGACCACTGTGTCCGGTCAGTCACCACCAGCCAAAAAGAAGTCACAACGGGAAAATACCATAAAGATAATTCTTTAAACCTTACCCAAAGCAGGTAACCAGGATGACCCACGTGGTGGCCCCAACGCGCGTTTCGCGTCGGCTTCGTCAGGGGGCGATGTTGCTACTTGTCTAATGTGTGCCATATAAATGTGCTCAATCAGCTCAATTTGCTACCACCTGAAGCGGCGCATGTCACAGCGCGTCCGAACGGGAACCGCATCGCCGGGCGGCACCCAAAATGGCGCCGCGGCCAGTTCCGTCGCAATGACGTCACTGAGCCGCTCGCGTCATCAGCCGGCGCCGCCCACAATGCCCCGAGATCAGGACGTCAGTCGACATGCGCACGGTGGAGCTGTGCTGCAAATACAAACAGTCACATGACTCTGTATGGGCGGAGCAACTTAATAACAGAAGAATGGAGCCACAAAAAATGCATCTAAGGGACTTCTACCCCATAAACAACTCTGTCATTTCCTATACGCCCCCTGACAGTTAAAAAAATGGGAGACCGAGGTAGTACAAAATAAAACGAAAAAGTACCAACGGGACGTCACTGATCGACAACAAGGCCAGGTATATAAATGGCATAGTAGACGTATGTTTAATAAGACAATCCCGAGAAGCCGATCCACCTCTATATCCTCGGCATCCTCGGCTGAGGATAGAACACAAAGATCTGATAATGTGAGACCATTTTGGATCAAAAGAGACCAAGAGAGAAATGAGTGGAGAAATGGACGTTTGAGGAACAAACGCAAACTGAATACCTCTCCAGTTATGGACAAAAAGTCAAAAACTAACCAGTTGGAGGTAATAAACTTGTCCACTCATATTCTCTCTGAACCACAAAGGGAGGTCTTGGGACTAGGGTTGTCGTTTTCCCCTTGCAATAACTTTGATTTTTTTGTAGCATTAAAGGACTTGCATCTCTTTTCCCGGAAGATCGTATTAAAAAGACTCCATTTACGTTCCTCGGGACGTTTGGATATTACTGACCCTATTGAATTGGAAACGCTAAGGGACCTCGAAGATTTGGAACGTGAATCTCTTATGGGGGTGAGTGCCTCTCCATCACATATATCAGCCAGATGTACCACTTTTCCCCCCTTGTCTCTTTGTCCACAGGTCGAGATCTTTACCAAATTAGTAACAGAAGATCTTAGGAGAATAACTAACTACAGAAAAAGAGATAACCTCACACATAAACAGAGGGAGGCTTTGCAGGAAACTAGGATGTGGGATGACGTGGTCATTAAACCAGCGGACAAGGGGGGAAATGTGGTCATCTGGCCTGTGGAGAGGTACGAGAAGGAAGCCTTTCGGCAGTTGAGGAATAAGGATACATACACCCCCCTAGATAAAAATCCACTTTTCACTTTTCAGAAACAACTTCGAACCATCTTACAAATGGCTTTTGAAAGAGGTATCATTAATAAAAAAACTCTGGGTGGTTTACTTACGGAGCATCCTGTGATACCTACTTTTTATCTTCTCCCCAAGGTCCACAAAGACCTCATCTGTCCGCCGGGGCGTCCGATTGTCTCTGGCATGGGAGGGCTGTGTGATGCCACATGTAAATTTATTGAATACTATCTTAAACCACAGGTGGAGACTTTGCCCTCCCATGTCAGGGACACTACGGACGTCCTTCGACGTGTGGATGGCCTTATCGTGGAGGAGGATATGCTTTTGGTCACTGCAGATATTGAACAGCTATATACCAGTATCCGTCATGTTGATGGTTTGAGGGCGTCAAGGTTCTATCTGGAATCGAGCAATCTTGACCCTGATCTACGTGAGCTGGTGTTGGAGCTGTTGGAGTTCATCCTGACTCATAATTTTTTTGTTTTTAAAGATCGTTTTTTTCTTCAGCGGCAGGGCACTGCCATGGGGGCGGCTTGTGCGCCGTCTTATGCTAATTTATTTTTGGGCTACTGGGAACGTGATATCTTCCAGGGCGGCGCACAAGCCGTCCCCTTTGTCCACCAAATCCTTGGATGGTACAGATATATAGATGATGTTTTGTTTATATGGCATGGCCCTGCCCATGAACTACAGGAATTTATGTCGGGATTGAACAACAACGGCTCCAACATCAAGCTCACATTTTCATATCATCAAAATAAGATTTCCTTTCTTGATATTACACTTAAGGTCCAGGAAAATGGAGAAATTCACACTGATCTGTTTCGTAAGGAAACTTCGGTAAACGCTCTTCTTCATTCCACCTCATCTCATCCCCCCTCCACGATAAGAGCCATCCCTACAGGGCAGTTTCTTCGGGTTCGAAGGATCTGTTCCTCTGAGACATCTTTTGAGAGGGAAGCCGTGGACCTTGGGGAACGATTCCGTCAAAGAGGATATAGCGGACGGTCTATAAGGAGGGGATACGTGAGAGCTAAACACACAAATAGAAATGATCTTCTGGTTGATAAGGATAAAATTGGGAGAACAACATGGGATAATCAACCTAGGTTTATATCTACCTACAATCATAGGTGGGAAGAGATGAGGAAAGTGCTGTCTAAACACTGGTCTGTTCTAACAACTGATCCTGTACTTAAGAATTGTTTATCATCACGACCTCTCATGACAGCCCGTAGGTGTAATAATGTCAAGGACATTCTAGTACACAGTCACTACGTGGCTAAAACCCAAGATCCATTTAAAGCTGGGAAACAAAGAAATGGTTTCTTTCCATGTGGTGACTGCCTGGCGTGCAGAAACATGGTCAGATCCTTGACATTTACCTCATCTGATGGTGCACGTGAATTCAGAATCAAGGACCATATAACCTGTAGCACGACCTTTGTCGTATATTATGCGACTTGTACGTGCAACCTAATCTACATCGGCCTTACATCAAGAGAGCTATGTGTTCGTGTACGCGAACACGTACGTGACATTAAAGCAGCCAGAGAGGTGGAAGATATTGACAATCTGAAACCAATTCCGAAACATTTTCGGAGATACCATAAATGTAATCCCAGGGATCTTAAGGTATGTGGAATAGAGAGGATCCACACTGGCATAAGAGGTGGTGATGCTAAACAAAAACTGGCCCAACGCGAATGTCGCTGGATTGCAATTTTACACACACTTGCTCCAGCAGGCCTGAACGAACAGCTTAGTTTTAGTTCCTTTTTATAGTTTCATGTCTCCGGTTGTTTTTATTTTTTATTTCGTATGTTTTTGTTATTGGTGTTGTGTCTTGTTTTGATTTTTAGTCATTATTTTTTGCTCATTGTTGGTTTTTTCTTTCATAATCTTTGTAGCCTCAAAATTTACAATATGTAAATATTACAATATATAAACAAAACAGTCATGTGACTGTTTGTATTTGCAGCACAGCTCCACCGTGCGCATGTCGACTGACGTCCTGATCTCGGGGCATTGTGGGCGGCGCCGGCTGATGACGCGAGCGGCTCAGTGACGTCATTGCGACGGAACTGGCCGCGGCGCCATTTTGGGTGCCGCCCGGCGATGCGGTTCCCGTTCGGACGCGCTGTGACATGCGCCGCTTCAGGTGGTAGCAAATTGAGCTGATTGAGCACATTTATATGGCACACATTAGACAAGTAGCAACATCGCCCCCTGACGAAGCCGACGCGAAACGCGCGTTGGGGCCACCACGTGGGTCATCCTGGTTACCTGCTTTGGGTAAGGTTTAAAGAATTATCTTTATGGTATTTTCCCGTTGTGACTTCTTTTTGGCTGGTGGTGACTGACCGGACACAGTGGTCATGTAGTCGATGCGCAAGGCTACCTAGATGTAATTAGAGCTGTGAAGCAAAAACATATGGGGATACCTTCTTTATATATTTTTGACCTTGTTACCAACTATTATATGGCACTATGCACTTTATTAGTATTGTATGGGTACCAGGATCACCTACGTGGCGTTTAATTCCATCGTATGCTACCATTCACCTTTCTTTTTAGTCATATGATATATTTAATAAAATCATGTTTTTTGTATGTTTAGTGTATATTTCTGGCCATGGTGGCCAAACATTGCTGAGAATAAAAATTGTTTTTGGACTATAACTCCATTGGTTCTTCCTTTTTGCTAACAGTCATTATATGTGGGGGGCTGCCTTTTCCTTTGGGGTATTTCTCTGAGGCAAGTCAGGCTTGTTTTTCTATCTTCAGGCTAGTCAGCTCCTCAGGCTGTGCCGAGTTGCATAGGTAGTGTCAGGTGCAATCCACAGCTGCCTTTAGTTGTGTTTAGGTTAGGTTCAGGTATTGCGGTCTACAGAGATTCCACGTCTCAGAGCTCGTTCTATTGTTTTTGGGCTATTGTCAGATCACTGTATGTGCTCTGATTGCTGGCACACTGTGTCACTGGATTGCCTACATAACAAGGTCCTACATGTTCATGCATTCTTTACCTTTCCTGTGTGCATTTTCTGGATGGTACTATGTTACCCCCTACTACACAGATGCTGTTATATCCTTTTCTACGCATAAGCGCAGTTGAAATTTAGCTCATTTGCCTTTATACGGTTCGCTGGCATCTGGGGGGGGTGTTTTCTCATCACAATAATTGGTAATGCGCCTTGCACTATTTGTTACTCTTTTTTTTTATATAAACGTGAATCAAATCGATTTGATCATACCTCTGTACAAACTACTTTGCTGGTTTGACGTACTCTGACCACTTTATTTATGTATGTCATGATCTCTTCTTGTGTTCAGGGAGTCTATCGTTCACCGTCACCATGGCTACTCCCATTATGCAGACCTTTTGCTTACATCGTTGCATGCGCATGCGCAGTTTATACTTCCTTTTCTGCAGCCGTTCGGCAATCGGGAAGAACATCTTCCTACCATGGCAACAGGTATTATCAGCGTGCCGGCGCCACTCTTTCACCTTCCGCGCATGCGCACATTCACTTGCATATCGCTCTTCTGTGTCCATTAATGTGACGTACTCTTATGCAGCCCATGCTGCCCGCCTCGGCGTCCCGGAAGCTCATATCCTGGCCTCTCAGGTAACACTACTACAGATGCATTTTATTTACTTTGATTGTTGTGTATATATAATGTTGACCTAACAGATCGGATCTTCAGCCCCTGACGAAGCCACCTAGCGGTGGCGATACGCGTCGGGCACTTCCACAGGCTCCCTCACCACATGGTTGTCTAAGTATCGCTCCACCAGGCCTTGTACTATGGTCTATGGGTATGCTTCTCTGGTCATATACATATTTAGCTCACTCATTTTGTGTGGGCTATGAATTTGCTCCCATGGGTCTCGCCTCATTAGAGACTATTGGCCTTTACATTCATTGAAGCCCCCACTATTTATGGCTTGTATATAGGATACAGATAGTTTATTGCTATTACGTTGTTCTTATTCTGACACTATTATATGTGTTGCTCTATAATAGCCATTTATTGATATTTGTCATTCTATGTACTTTGCATGGTTTATTAATCCAGCCTTACATATACTTTTGATACTGTGACACCTTGGGTAGGGGCCTTTTGGCTCTATTTTGTGCCATATGTGTAGTGATTATGTCATGTTTATGACTTTTTAAATGTTTTATGTGTTTTGGTCTGCTTTGTACTTTAATAAAATATTTTGAATATTTAAGGTGATCCCTGGCTTTGGTCAATAGCTTTCTTCTTTTGTTTATCCTTTGTATTTGTTATATAGACCTCAGGTGTATCCCTGTGTTACTGTGTTTGGCCCTCTATTGATTTCTCACGCCAGATGAGATCACATGTCGCGATGCCCAAAGTTTTGAACACCCACGGTCACACAAAGGAGATGGTGGGAAAGTGTCACAAGAGGTGGACGATGATGAGACAAAATTGCCAGAAAGTCAGGAGGAGGAGCAGGGTGCGGATGTGGAAGATGAGGTGGTGGATGAAATAGTGACTGACCTAACCTGGCAGGAGGACATGCAGCGCGAGGACAGCAGCACCCATGGGGAAGGAGGCTTATTGTCCTAAGAGGCAGGAAGAAGCAGTGTGGTGGCCACAGAAAGAAGGTGTGCATCCGTTCCCCTTAACACCAACATGAGGAAAGTTGCCATTCCAAATGTTAGATCTTCCCAAGTCTGGTTATTTTTTAAAGACTCTGCCGATTTCCCCAAACAGGCCATTTGCAGCACCTGCCATGCCCGCATCAGCAGGGGTAGAAAAACTACCAGTCTGACCACCACCAGCATGATCAGGCACATGGCAGCAAAGCACCCGACTTTGTGGGTCGAACCCCAGGCTCCAGGAACACTGTCTGCAGGTGACACCACTGCTTCTTCCACTGTTTTGCATAGAAGCCAAACACCAGTCCACCGTGCATGTGAAGATGCCTCTGGCCCTGCACCTGTTGTTACCCACAGTCAAGCAGCACCATCATCAAACCTGTTAACGTCCTTGTCCCACACATCCTTCAGTTGTCTATACCCCAGTCATTGGAACGGAAGCAGAAATACCAGGCCAACGCCCCACAGGCCACAGTACTAAATTTTAACATTTCTCATCTGATTGCGCTCAAAATGTTGCCTTTTAGGCTACTTGAGATGGAATCTTTCCGCAGCCTGATGGCGGCTGCCGTCCCAAGGTACTCGGTCCCCAGTTGCCACTATTTCTCCCGGTGTGCCATACAGGCATTACACCAGCATGTGTCCCACAACATTACCCGTGCCCTCAACAATGCTGTTACAGGGAAAGTCCACCTAACCACAGACACGTGGACAAGTGCTTGTGGCCAGGGATGGTACATCTCACTGACGGCACACTGGGTTAACATAGTGGAAGCCGGGACCCAGTCAAACCTTGGGATGGAACACATCCTCCCCACGCTGAGGATTGCGGGCCCTAAGTCAATCAGGGTTGCCCCCACAGTCTACAGCTCCTGCACCTTCTCCTCTTCCTCCTCCTCTTCAGCCTTTATCTGTGAAATGAACACATCAGTCAGAAGCTGGAAGCACTGCAGCACTGCCTCAGCCAAGCAGCAACAGGCTGTGCTGAAGCTAATCTGCTTAGGTGACAAACTGCACAATGCTGAAGAGGTGTGGACAGCGCTGAAAGATCAGTCAGATATTTGGATGACATCGCTGAACCTACAGCCAGGCATGGTCGTGTGTGACAATGGCCATAACCTGGTGGCAGCTCTGAGGCAAGGTGAGCTCACACACGTACCTTACCTGACCCATGCGCTTAACTTCGTGGTTCAAAGTTTTCTGAACAGCTACCCTGAGCTGCTGGATCTGCTAGTGAAAGTACGCCATCTGTCTGCTCATTTTAGAAAGTCAGCTACTGCTTCAGCCGCCCTTACTGTGCTTCAGCAGCATTTGAAACTTCCGGCTCACCGACTGGTGTGTGATGTCCCCACGCGTTGGAACTCTACACTGCATATGTTGGAAAGGATTTGTGAGCAGAAGATGGCAGTTGTTGACTACCAACATCAACAAGGCCATCGATATTCAGTTCAGACTCCACACATAAGACCTCAGGAGTGGACATGGATATCAGACATACCATCCTCCAAAACTTTGAGGACTGCACCAAGATGGTGAGCGGCGATGATGCCATAATTAGCGTCACCATCCCGCTACTCTGCATTCTGAAACCACCTCTGCTCGCAATTAAAGAGGATGCATTGCAGGCAAAGCATGAGGACATGGAGCAAGGAACCATACAGGGGGATTAAATTCTGCCAAGCCTCATGTCTTCCCAATGTGGATTGGTAGACAATGAGGAGGAGGAAGAACAGGAGCTACTTTCATGCGCTATAGATGATACTACAAGCACAGCTGTCATACCGTCTGTTCAGCAAGGGTGGCCTGAGGACAGGGAGGAGGAGGATGACAGATGATGAGGAGGAGGAGAACAGCATGGTCAGTTATCCTGTTGGTGAGGACACGGAAGTCTTGCTTGTTAGTAGAAGAAACAAATAGCTGGCACACGACTGATACTTGGATATGTGGTGCTAGTGAATGGAATCTGAGATCCCATACATACAGAAAGTCGATAATCACTGCACTCATAACCGGAAGAATTTTGCTTCAAGTGAAAATATTTATTTATAGGTGATAAGAGACAGGCAATTTGACATTTTGGCCACGGCGTGGCCTTGATCACAGTGTCACATTACATTAGTGCGTCAACAATCGTACTTGTACATTCTCATCAGGGAAAGAGGCATATTGATAGGTATGTCCACACAGGATGAAGCATATGCCGAGGTTGTGGTATGCTCAATAGTGGTTGTACACGTTAAATGGGGATAACAGTAAAGCCGTAGTGCAGAACGTTCAATATGCTCCTATAGGTCCGGAAATGCTCCAGTGATTATCGACTTTTTGCCTATTAGTAGTCTGGCACGCATGGCTGACTTTATATTGCGCAGAGTTTCACATGACCCTCGCATTATAAACTGAGGTGACATTCATTACTGGTTGGTGACATTTCTAGACCCATGCTACAAGGAGGACTTTCAATCTCTTCTTCCAGAGGCAGACAAGTGTACTGAAATGGTGCAGTGCCAGAGGGCCAGACTTCAGAGTTTGCTGTACAACCAAGGAGTACAGGCGAGAGAGACAGAAGTACAATCCAGCACAGGCAGGGGAACAATTGCAGAGTTCTGGGACAGTTTTCTCAGACTCTCCCATTGTGCTGAAACTGAGGCAAGGGGGTGCTGTCACAAGAAATACAATGTTTGGAAAGATGCTGAGTGGGGTTGAGTGAAACGGATCGACACATTCAAAAATCGCCGACTTTTGGCAAAGTCGGGTTTCGTGAAACCCGATCCTAGTGTGGGATCGGCCATGAGGTCGGCGATCTTCGCGCCAAAGTCGCGTTTCGTATGATGTTTTCAGCACCATTTTTCAGCCAATGAAGGAGGACGCAGAGTGTGGGCAGCGTGATGACATAGGTCTTGGTCCCCACCATCTTAGAGAAGGGCATGACAGTGATTGGCTTGCTTTCTGCGGTGTCACAGGGGCTATAAAGGGGCGTGCACGCCGACCGCCATCTTACTTCTGCCGATCGTAGCAAAGGTAGAAGTTGCTGCAGCTGCATCAGAAGAAGGGATATAGTTAGGGAGGTAGGAATAAGCCCCAAAACTGCTTGTGCTGTAGCGATTTCCACTGTCCAACACCACTTTTTCTTTGCAGGGACAGTGGAGTTTATATTTTTGTGCATCAGCTCTGTAGCTTATTAGGCTGCCTTATAAGGCTCCCTGATAGCTGCATTGCTGTTTGTACGCCGCTGTGCAAAGCAACTGCTTTTTTAAAAGCAAAAATCCTGTTGCTCCTTTCTGCACATTTATCTTGTTTATCTGTCCACACTTTTGTGTGCAGCAGTCCTTTTTATTGCTGCCATACTTGTCCTGAGATCAATGTAGGGACATTGAAATTGTACTACAGTCCTTGTATTTTTTGATTTATCTCCCAGCCACGTTCTGCCACTTACATTGTGTGGTGTTATACACCGGGCCTGAGTTTTGGTACAGTCTCCCCCCCAAAAAAAGGGAGATTTAAATTGTCACAAAGTGGATCTACGTCAGTTCTGTTTGTTTGTCGTAGATCAGCCAGCCACGTTCTGCCACTTACATTGTGTAGTGTTATACACTGGGCCTGAGTTTTGGTGCAGTCACCCCCCCAAAAAAGGGAGATTTAAATTGTCACAAAGTGGATCTACGTCAGTTCTGTTTGTTTGTCGTAGATCAGCCAGCCACGTTCTGCCACTTACATTGTGTAGTGTTATACACTGGGCCTGAGTTTTGGTGCAGTCCCCCCCCAAAAAAGGGAGATTTAAATTGTCACTAAGTGGATCTACGTCAGTTCTGTTAGTTTGTCGTATATCTTCCAGCCACGTTCTGCCACTTACATTGTGTAGTGTTATACACTGTGCCTGAGGTTTGGTGCAGTCTCCCCCCAAAAAAGGAGATTTAAATTGTCACAAAGTGGATCTACGTCAGTTCTGTTTGTCATATATCTTCCAGCCACGTTCTGCCACTTACATTGTGTAGTGTTATACACTGTGCCTGAGTTTTGGTGCAGTCTTCCCCCAAAAAAGGAGATTTAAATTGTCACAAAGTGGATCTACGTCAGTTCTGTTAGTTTGTCGTATATCTTCCAGCCACATTTTGCCACTTACATTGTGTAGTGTTATACACCGGGCCTGAGTTTTGGTTCAGTCTCCCCCCCAAAAAAGGGGAGATTTAAATTCTCAACATGTTTATATACACATTCTATCTTGTTTTACAGTACCATATAATGGTTGTTATTTTGGTTAGATTTTCCCAAAAATGAGGAAGTCTGGTGAAAGAGGCCGTGGGCGGTCGTTGCCAGCTGGTAATGATGGTGGTGGTGGAGCATCTGGTGGTAGTGGGAAAAGCAAATTAGCACCAAAGGCTCGAGGTGTTGAGCCAGCATCATCATCTGGCTACACTAGGCCTCGAAGGCTCCCTTATCTGGGAGTAGGAAAACAGCTTTTAAAGCTTGAGCAGCAGGAAAAAGTTTGAGCTTTCCTTGCTGACTCAGCCTCTAGCTCTTTTGCCTCCTCTTCTGAAAGTTCGAAATATAAAAGCAGCGAGTCGTCAGTGGATGCTCCCGGTCAGGAACAAGTCGCTTCCTTTGTGTCCTTCACCTAAACCAAAAGTGAAGGATGCGGCAGGCGACACTACAGATTACTCCATGGAGCTCTTTACACATACCATGCCTGGGTTAGAAAGAGAAATTGTTAACAGCCCATTACAAGAAGAATCGGACATGGAGTGCATTGATGCACAGCCACAGCTAGATTATTATTACAACAAAACCAGAGAACATGTTTTGAAGAGAGAAAGGGGCCTATTAGCGCTAAATAGTGGTAAGAGACCCACAGCCAAAAGGGAAGGCAACCCACTCCATAATAATAATAGAGATGAAGAGAACAAGGAGTTTCACGGGTACAAAAATATGTAATTTTTTAAATATACAAAATAGTCATAAACAAATGTCAAATATACAAAAAGTTATATTTCAAAGACGTAAGTAAAAGTGCATAAGGGTGATATGAAGGAACAGGTATCCACCAGTGTGCAGTGCCCAAAATGTAGACCAGTCTGAAATAATCAGCGAGCTGGTAATATCAGTAGCCGCAAGTCGCCGCCGTAATAGCAAGTACAATAAGGTGACACAAAGTCCCCAATATAAAATACATATGATGCGACGCTTACCGCTAAGATTGAGGGCAGTAGAGCACACCGGGCTGGAACCAGATTAGGTCTTTCATCCTGTGCGGCGTCAGCTGATCCCTAATCGCTGTGGCATGCGCTTAGGGATCAGCTGATGCCGCACAGTCTGAAGAAGGTGGAAGGAGATGAGTTAGAGGCGAAGATATACACAGCGCATGCCCATGAATCCCAGCCCCGCAGTGTGAATAAATCAGAAGACACTGTGGGATGGGATCTCGGGCAGCACGGCCGCACAGGCGCAGTCAGCCTAACATCAAATGCAGTCAGAGGACGGGCAGCGCTAACTGCGCATGGCCAAGGGATAACATAACAGCTCAGGCTCCGGGACAAATTCAAACAACGCTCAGGAGGCAGCGCACGGCGCCAAGGGGGT